>NC_051206.1:5511639-5864429 GCF_015220075.1 Falco rusticolus | reverse complement strand
GGATATTGTGCACAAAAAATGAGAGTCCACCCTCTTTCTGAATTCAGCTGTTACTGGATTTCTCAGTGGGGAGATCGATTCGGTTTAAGCCTGGCTGTGCAATGCAGACTCCTGGGCATGTGTGCGTGGTGCTGTATTAGGGGTTGTCTCCTTGCGTATGGTTTGCAGGGGTCTGCATCCCCCACTATTTCTCCTTCCCCTGTTCACTGCCATGCCCTCTTCTGTTCTGCCCCTGGCCTTGGGCACTTGGTTGCTGGCTCCTGCGGCCCATCTGGTCCTGCCTGAGGGAGGCCACCACTACCTATAGCTGATCATGAACCTGTCCCATTCCCTCTGGTATCCGCTCTCCTCTGGCCACTTCTTTAAGAGCTGATCCTGCCCTCCATCCCATTCCCTCTGGCATCTGCTCTCCTCTGGCCGCTGCTTTGAGAGATGATCCTGCCCTCCATCCTTGCGTGGGGGGCTTACCCCCGCCGTGCCGCACGCGGCGGGCGCCTGCAGCGCGAGGCGTGCTCACTCCATAAATCCAGGGTATTAAAATAAGTGCGTCATCCGCAAAAGTACGAATCTGAGAGTAAATACGTTCCCCCCCCCCCCCCCGAGCCTGCGATATCCTTCGCAGCCCGTGCCCTGCACACCGGATTTGCGCATCCTTCCGTTTCCACCGCAAGGAGCAGCACCACCACCACCACCATCCCCTCCCCCGCCCCCCCCCGGCGGCTCTGCCCTCCCCCCACCTGCGAGCCCGCCCGGGGCCGCGGGGGTCGCTCCCGGTGGCGCCGGTGGCGGGGGCTGCTGCGGCGGGGGGGCTGCGGGCGGCGCGGCCTTGCGGAGCGCGGCGGAGCCAATCGCCGCCGCCGGGGGCGGAGCTGGAGCCGCAGCGAGCGGCGCCCGGCGCCTTCCCGGCACAGCCGGCCTGGGCGGCGGGAGCAGCCGGGCGGGGGGCGCCGCGCTCGCAGCCCCGGCCCTGCGCCTTCCCCGGCGGCATCGCTGGAGCGGCCCCGCTGGCCGCCGCGCCGCAGCCCGGCCGGTGGCACCAAGGTACCGGCGCGTCCCCGCCCGCCCGCGCGTTGCTTGTTGCTGGGATCTGTTGGTGAGAGTTGGAGGAAAGTTTGCCGGGAAATCGGAGCTGTTTAATTGCAGCGTTTGCGGGAGAGCGGTGGGAGGTGATCCGTTGCGCTTGCTGGCATCAGTTGCCAGGTGCAGCCAGGCTGCCGGAGCGGTTTGGGTAACGCAGGCGCTGCCGCGGAGGGGGAGCTGGGGTCGGGGGTCCCACCCGGCGGCTGTGCCCGCCTGGACCCGCGGCGGTGCTCCGGGCTCACCCGCGGCGGCTGTGCGAGGGCTCCGGCCCCGCGCCGGGCGGGCGGTGCGCTGCTGGCGGAGTTTCGCTGAGCGCTGCATCCACCTGTGAGCCGGGCAGGCCTGGCGGTGCGGGTAGCCCCCCGTGCCGGGCAGCCCCTCGCAGCTCAGGGTGCTTTTAATGAAAGGACTGGGCACAGGCGGCTCCGCAGCAGCGTGGGAACGGGAGCTGCTGTGGGATGGGGCACGGCTGTCTGCAGATGCAGGAAGACGAGCCCATTCTCTCTGTTTAGGAAGTTTGGAGAACTTCCCAAGTCAGCGCCGCTTGGAGACCAAAAGCCGGTTTCCAGGGAGGCAGCGAGCACTTGGGGCTGCCATCCCTGGGGACACCCCTGGCCCGACTGGCCGCAGCGGCTGGCCTGCACGGCTGCTTCCTGGCTGGCCAAGGGGGTTCAGTTTGTGGTCTCCGTGGGGCTGGCAGACCCCCTGTGTTGTGACGGAGTTGCCCATGGGTCTGAGAGCCTAAGCAAAAGGGGTCTTCATGCAGCATGACCGAGGTGACTGCTGTTTTGGGCTGCATGAAAGATCTCTGGTAACTGATCCCTGAGCAGGCGATCTGTATGCATTGATTAGTGATACCACACCTGGGCAGTGCTCCTTCAGTTCCTGATGCCAGACTTGCTCCCACTGCAGCCCTTTGGGCAGCCACAAGCTCCTTTTGCCCTCCTCTGACGTTGAAGTGACCTTAGCGTTCAGCTGGGTGAAGAACAAGGTTTGCAATACGTTGAGGAGGCAGTTCAAAATCACCAGTTTGCATTTTCCGAGTGAGATTGTGCTGTTGGTTCTCGCATGAGCACGTGCAATCTCTCTGCAAAACACAAACAACTGGCCCTGGAATGGAAGGGGTGAGCCTGGGGGAGCAGGGGGCTGCTGCTGGAGAGGGGCAGGGGGACACTGGGCAGAGGGGTTTCAGCTCTGGGGCCCTCATCATTCCACAGGAAAGGGACAGTGACTTGGAGCATCTCCTGCTACTTCTCCTTGCGCTGTGCTGTGAGGCGGGGAATGGCAGGGACTCGACAAACAATTTTGTAAGAGGTATTTTTGATAAAGGTTCTAGACAGTGACTCATCTGCTGTAGGAAGGGACAGGAGGGAGGGGCAGCACAGGAGCTTTCTAGAGTAAAAATGGGTCTTTCCCCCTGATTTTATCAAGGGCAGGAGTGCAGGAATCCTTTACTACTCCCAGAGCAGTGTGGACCTGTCGATTATAAGCCTCCTAAATCCCAGTGCCCCTGCACCTGCTCTGGCACCTCCTGCATCCCTTTCCCTAGGGAGGATCCTGCCTTCTGGCCACATCCTGGGATGGGACTGTCCCAAAATTCAGATTGATTTCCACCCCTCCCAACTGATTTTATCTGATTATTCTTAGTCCCTTCCAAGTCACTACAAATAACGAATCCTTGCCCACACATTGCAGTCCACATCGCATTTCTGTGTGTACCTGGCTGGTTTGTGTGTGCAGGTTTCAGAAGTCACTTCTCTTGGCTCTGAATTGTGCTGTCTTAACTTTCCTCCCGCATCCAGCCTTCCTCCCTCAGGCTTTTCTGCCCTCTCCTGTGCTGAAAAGCCCAGAGGAGGTGGACTGCTGCTGCGTTTCCACTTTACCAGGTGTGCTATAGAGCACGTACTGCACCCCTGACAGGCCTCCCTAGCTATTCACAGCATTGCTGATGAGCCCTTCTTGAAAAGGCGTTCTCTGTGTATGGACATGTTTTGCTGATATTTGCCTGGATCTGGTTTATTTGCTGCTTCCAGTTTGCAAAAGAATTAGGGCAGCCAGTTGATCCTTGCTGACTTAGCACCTTGCTCCCAGTGAGCAGCCCAGCTTTCTCTCTCCTGGGGGATTTATGGCTCGCTGTGTGGCACTGCACCACCAAGCTCCCCCCTGTCATGCCCAGAGACCTGCCTGGGAATGCTGATGGCCAGTCTGGTCCAGCTATGGATTTATCATCCCTCCGTGCAGGGGTTTTGCTGTTGGGGGGAGGAAAAATCTCCAGTCCCACCAACAAACAGCCCTTATCCCCCACGTCAGTGATCAGATGCAGACACTAACAGTGGGGATATTTTGAGGATTATTCCTTTGCAAGAAGTGACTTTTCACCAAAAGTCAACATCTTTTTCAGACCCGTGAGTCTCTAATCAGACCCTTTTTCATTGCAAGGTGCTCTTCAGGGTTGGGAGGGCTCCCAGAAGTCCCTCCAAAATCACTGTAGGGTCTGAGACGATCCAGGCAAGGCTGGGGCTCCTGGGGCTGCTCCTGGCACTGGGCACTGTCAGATCTGGGTGTCTCGCTTTATCTGGGCTAAGCTCCCAAGGAAGGAGGTGCGACTGGAGATCCAGAACTGGTTTGAGAGATCAGAACTGGGCCAATTTCTAGGCCAAAACGGGGCTGCTGATGTTCCTCAGAGTGGATTTGAGTATGGAAACCGATGAAGGTCAAGGCTTCCACCTCCCTCTGTTGCACAGGTGCCTTCTCTGGCTGAAGGTGGAGGGGGTCGCCTCCCTGACAGCTGCCAGGCAGGTAGCAGGACATATGGGAGTTCTGTTATTCCTTACAAAGTGTGAAAAACACCCCTTGCTGAAAAGTACTGGAGCTGCGCAGTGCAGATGGGGCTGCCCTCAGGAACAGCAGCAGCTTCAGGGAATGAGGAGGAAGGCTTTCCTCCATGCCATGCCACCCTCTCTTCTGCAGAGAGCGTGTACTGTGTTTGCGTCCCCTGAAGGAAGGTTTTACAGAGCCAGGCTTTGCTGTGTCGGTTCTGCAGCTGTGACCTTCGGGCAGCTTGTAGATGAGGCTGGGTGGGCGCTGGCTTAATGGGATGGTGCGTCTTTGTCCCTTTGTTTCAGTTCTGCAGTTTCTTGGTCACCACACTCAGTGTGCCCTGCCCTGCAGGGAAGGATGTGCCAAACGCTCCTTTCCAGACTTACTGGCGTGGTGGAGAGGCCAGCCCAGGCAATGCACAGGTCATGGGGCACCCGTGCCACCGTGGACTGCCGAAGGCTCCTTGTACTCCAGACACAGCAGAGACCGATGCCCAAGTGGCATCCTGCTCCTTTCTGCAGCATACTCGAGCAATTCGGTTAAGCAGGTGTTTGTCTGTATGCATGTACGTGGGTAAGTTTAAAAAGTCAAGAGGAATTAAATACTTATTTTCTGGGCAGTAGCTTTTGTGGGAGCTGTGTATAGGAAACCAGAGGGTTTTCCAGGGTCTCTCATGCTCTGCTGTCTGCTCAGCCTGGCTCTTGGACAAGAGCATTTGGGTCTTTGCGTTTTTGGTCACCTTGCAAGAGACACAGGCAGTGATTTCTGTTCTCCCTGCCTTTGCACCTTGTTCTGCTGACAGCTGCATTTCTCCTCAGCTCAGAGGTGTGAATGCTTCTACCTGCCACCACCTTCTGCTCCTGCAGAGCAAGACATGGCATTTTGCAGGGGACAGGGAGGGGGTAGCCATGCCACCCGCTTCTTCATTTATTGATTAGAAAGGAATAAAGTTGCAGAGAGATCAGATTTTGAGAAAGACCCAGAGTTCCAAAATGCTCCCTGAGGATAGATCCCTAATTGCTCTCTGATTGCATTAGAGTTTAATTTGTTGTTGTTTTTACTGTAATGTTCCCATTTTTCTTGACAGTTTGCTTTGTTCCATTAACTAGAAATGGCTGGAGATGAATATTCTCTATATTAAAACTTGCCTGTTGTGTGATGCTTGACAGCTTTTAGGCCTTTAATGTGCTGGTGGGGGATGCTGGTGGGGGATGCTGGTGGCCCACCCTGCCCGGCTCCCTGTGCAGGGGGAATTCATGTGTGTGCTTGGCATTCACCCCATGATGACGGTTTGCCCCTATGTAAAAGGTTTGGTTCTGGGAGTTTTTGCTGGAATGTGCAGATCTGGTGGCACCAAGTCAAGGGTCTTTTGGCCTGTGGGTGCAGTACGGTTGGTCCCCTCCACTGGGCAGCATTGCTGCAGGTGCTCATGCAGGGGGTCGCCAGCCGTGCACCACTGCAGGGCACCTGGGCAGATGGGGCAGCTCGCAGGGCACTGCCCTTGTGCCGAGTGGAGGGTGGGATGCGGCAAGAGGGGAGGGGGCTTGCACCAGTTGCGAGGGGCTTGCTCTGGAGCTGGATGTCGCTTTTGGAGGGAGGTGGTGGGTGGTGAGGACTGCTGTGGGGGGAGCACTGTGTCCCCGCTGGGGACCTGTGCCAGCTCCAGCCCCGGTGCCCCTTGGCATCTGTGGGATGAGAGGGAAATGGGAAGGTGAGTGGTGGTTGCTGCCTTCCTTCCAGGGCACGACGAAAGCTGAGCTGAGCTCACACCAGTGGCTCATGTGCAGCAGCACTTCAAAGGGCTCATTTAATGCATTTCTCCAGAGCACGGAGGGGGAGCAGGTCTGGAAATACAACCACAAAGCTTCAAAAAGGGCTTTCAGGAGCTTCATTTGGAAAGTGATAGGGGGGTAGAATGTTGCTCCTCTTAATTCCAAAGCAGAAATACATTTATTTTGTCTGGTTAAAGGGAAAATGGTGTAGAAGATGTAGTTAAGCTTGGACCTGCTTCTCGCCAATAGATATTTGTTGGTGAAACAAATTCTGAAGGCAGGAGAGTATAAATCAATCTTTCCAGTATGTCAGCCTCTGCAATAGAGGCCTTAGAGGTGTCACCTGTGTCCCCCATTGATCGACTTGCTTATATATTACATACGTGTTAGCTGTGTGTCACATAGAGTACCTGAAAAAGGCCCTGACTGCCCATGAGCTGGATGTGATAGAGCTGCATGTGCGCTCTCAGAGCACAGTATCAACACTAGGAGATGCAAGGAACTGCGCTGTGAACTTAAAACCACTCCTAAATTTGATCCAGCTGCTTAAAAACGGTGGGTGGACTTGGTGGCAAAGTGAGACATTGGTATTTAAAGCTTTCTTAGAGGATACAGCCACAGACATGACACCCAGCAGCTAGCTCTGGATATGAGGCACGCACTGCTTTCAAAATTACGTAAAGAAAATGGGAAAAGCTCTGAGCACTGGATCTACAGCACCCAGAGCAGCTTGTCAGAAGCCCCAGGAACAGGATGCAATTGAACACCCGCTGCTTTTTAAACCACAAATTAATCGGTTAAAGCCCCTGTTGCATGGGATGCTGTGCAAGCTCCTTTGTTATTGGATGTGTAATAAGCACGTGTGAGCTGATGGTATTAGTAAGAAGCAGAAACTTGCACGGCCAAGGTGTTCAGGCTGGCATAGCCCCTGGGCTTCGATCCGGATTGCAGCATGGAGGTGCTGCCCGCCGTGCCCATACCTCGAAGTGCTCTGGGGTCTGTGGCTGCACCCACGCGCTCTTGGTGAAGAAGCGGGAGAATGGATCGGTTAGCGGGATTTTTCCTTCCCACCATGCAAAAAACCAAGCTGAAATGTTCGTGGGTGGGGCACGTTAGCCGGCCGCGTGGGCTCTGTGGTTGGGTCCTGCGGTGGCTGTGGGTCTGGCATGGCTCGCAGCCTGGGCTCCTCCGGTGGCCACACCAAGTGGTGGCAGGGGGCTGGGGCCACGCTGGGGTCACAGACTGCGCCTGGTGCTGGCTGGTGGTGCCTGTGTTCCTGTGGTCAGAGCTGGGCTGAACCCGGGAGAATTTCAGCTGCTGGCAGCCGTAACCATGTGTCACGGGAGGCTGGTGCTCTCCACATCCATGCTTACTGCCTCTGTGAGCTCTGCGGAGCCTGGGCTTCGGTGGCAGCACGTGGCAGAGAGCTGGAGTTTAGCTTGACTTAAAATGAAAACTAATTAATCATTTCTGTGTTTTCTGTCCTACAGTGTCACTGGTGAAAGCATCAGGATGATAACTGTGGATCCAACTGTTCATTTGAAAATATTAAGTGTTACACAAGTTTATGACAATGTTATTTCCTGTTGCCAGAGATGCTTCATGATACTACTAATTGTAGCAATATTAATCTGTCTAATGTTCAAGCACGTGGCTGTAGTTTGCAGGAGTCTGGCAGGGACAGGAGCCACACGGAGTGTGGGAACCTGTTATTTTTCTCTCTTTAATTGTCAGATGTTTTTACTGCAATTTCAATGTGCTGGGCTGCAGCTCCTGTGCATTGCAGCGCTGCCCATGCCCGGGCCCTGGCTGCTTCCGGCGCAGGCAGGGGGCTCACGGGGGATGCCTGGCACGTGGGGATGGGATGTGCTTGGATGGGGTGTGAGGACAGAGGCGTGCGAGGAGCTGATTCATAGTGCACTGCTCTGATGCTGGGCAAGAAATGACATTGCAAAGCAGGATGGAACTGAGTTCTGGGTGCCATCTACAGTTATCTTCACTAATTCATATTTATGAAACTCTTCAGGAGTTTCACAGTCTCTTTCTGCAATGCAGGCTGGTTTGTATTCCAGGGTTTTTCCAATTACCAAGCTCTGTTACTGTTTCAGAGTGAGCTCTGTTGCTGTTTGTGCTGGGAGGTCATGGGACTGTTTTGTGTCATCGTTGCCAGTGATGCAGATCATGGTGAACCCCATTACATTCAGTTTTCTCAGGAATAAGGCGTGTTTTAACGAGCGTTCAGTTCTCATCTGGCTCTGATTGTACCAGGTGATGCTTTGCTTTGGGAATTTGGTGTTACCTGATGGATGCTTTCCTGTTTCGCAGAAATCCTTTACTGCCAGGTCTTGACCTCTTTGCTTCTGGTAGGTGGTATAGCTGAGATGTCTCTTCAGTTTGCTTTTCTGGAAAAGTCTGCACCATTTTAGAAGTTTTGGGTCTGTGTGTGCGTACTTATAAAGGTATTTTCATGGCTCTACCAAAGCACAGGGATTTTTTCTTGTTTTGCAGAACATACAAAAAGCATTTTTCAGCCTTATTTCCTCTTTAGCCAGAAAAGGAAGGCTGATGGCCATGACTGAAGGCTAACTTAGAAACCCCAATTTGAAAACCGATGTTGTATGAAACACATTACCTTGTTTTAATGCCTTTCTGTTGCTTCTTGCTACCACAGGGGATGCCTGATAAATACTGTAGGAACAGGAGTCCCCAGACTATGCAGAGAGAGGGAGACCTTTCCAAACCCTGGCAACAGAGCCAGTCTCCAAAAGGAGCAGCTGGGGCCCAGCCTGGAGTGTGCCGACTCCGGCCCTTCTGCAACAGCAGTTTAATTTCTCACTGATGAAATAGAATAATTTGCATTTCTGGAGACCCTTTCACATGTGGAGCAGGAGCACTACAGTGGGCATTGATAAACCATTTCTCATTGCTTGTCTGTTGGTAAGGGACAGAATAGTGCTGTGGATTTTTTTCTAGAGGGGAAAATGAAGCACGAATTATCCAAGTGGCTTGCTGCTGAAATGCTCCCAAATATAAGGCAGGTCTGAGATAAAAGTCCAGCATGCTGCTGCTCTGTGTGGATGAGCCTGGGAGATGCCTCTTAGAAGAGAACAAATGCAAACCAAAAAAGGGTTGTGTTTTTTCTTTTTTAAATCAAAGATAGGCAAAGAAAAAGAAAAGACTGTAGGAGACATGTAAATGTTTTATGTTTTACTTAAGATAAAGCTCCTTGTTGGTTGCTGCTGCACACAAAGCTAATTGACAGATGACACGATAGTATGAAGAAGTTTAATGAGATCTGCTGATACCCTTTAAAGGATGTGGAATTTGGATGTGCAATTAAATTAGGCCAGGGGTTTAGCTGCTCCCTGCTAACTTAGGGGACTTAGATAGAAAGCATTTGCATTCCTGGTGTCTTGTTTCTAAATCATTTCATTGATTACAAAAAGCCCTGCTATGGCAGGGGAGCTGTAGCTGAAGGGAACAGAGTCCATCAATCATGACAAGTAGGGAGGGTTCCTGGCCAGCGCTGCTTGGCTGCCTCGGGAAGACCTGGGCTCCTATAAATCCTCACTGGGTGGCTCTTGGCGAGGCAGCTCTGGCTGGCAAATACTATATGTGTGGAGGGAAAGGAGCTCAGCCTCGGATGACAGTGAGGATAACCAGCAACATCTCTGCTTCTGCTGTCGCTAACTTTGTTAACCTTTGCTGGGCAGGGAGCTTTTAATGCTGTCGGCTAGCAAGCAGTGACATTAAACTGATTTGGGGTTAGTGTTGTTAGGGCTGAAGCTGGTTTTGGTAAGAGATGCTTTAGCTTAGCTAGTTAGGCCAGCATGCAGGCTTTTATCAAGGAATGCAGTATTAAAATAATCCTCCATTAGCGATGGGTAAATTTGTTCTCTGAAGGCTTCTTCTAAGCTTGTTGCCACCTTACTTGGCTTTGCCTCTTGGGTTTCTGAGCTGAAGCTGATGGGGAATGACAAGCCCTGATTATGCAAAGTACCAGAGGCTACGAGCTGCAGGCACGGGATTCAGCTTGACTCGCTTCCTACTGTTTTGTACATTATTAGGGAGCCACAGGAAAAAGTAGGTCCTGCTTATCCAAAAATAAACGTGGCATCCTGATTGTAATTGCAGAGAAAGGCTGCGCAGGAGCTGCTCATCGGCTTCTCCCCCTGCAGCGGCTTGTGCTGCAGCGCAGCCCTGGCACCGGCCCGCGGACAGGGACTGGGGCATGGCAGCAGCACCCCCCTGACTTTCAGGGTGCCCGCGGCGTGAACTGCACTCCGTGGAGGCTCCGAGACTATTTATGCATCTTTTTGTGAGAAGCCACTGTTCCCATGGCAACCACAAGCATCACATGGTAGCCCTGGCGCTGCAGCATGTTAGCCGCAAGGTGCCTTGCTGCACCCCATGCTCCCGGCCCTGCGATGCCCTGACGCCTCGCGGGGTCCCTGGGGGGTGTGGGTCCTCAGAGGGGCTGGGGGAGCATGGTGCTTGTGGCTGGGCACCATGAGAGCTGCCAGAATTGCATCCCTGGGTGGCAGGGGTGGGAAGAAGTGCGGAGCAGGGAGCGGTGGGAGGATTTAAAAGGGGAGGCGAGCAGGAGGGAAAGGAGCGGGTGCCAGGGCTTCATGCCAGGCTGTGTTGGAGGGGTGGGGGGTTGGCCAGGGCTTAGTTGAGGGGAATCTGTTGCTGCAGGGAGGCACCAGTGGCAGAGATGTCCCAGGCCAGGGTTCCTCGTTTCTTAGCCATCCCAGTTCTCCGCATCCCCATACAAGTGAGTCCCTCCGCTCTGCCATCTGACTACATCAACTTCTGTGTCTCAGTATAGCCTCTGTGGAAGCCTTCATGGGTTTTAACTCCTTCTTTCAGGAGGTTTCTGGGCTGTCCCTGCTGCTAAGCAGCCAAGCTGTGCCACCCAGCCTTGCTGGAGCGAGTGCCAGAGCCCTATCCTTGAAGTGTACAGGATGCAGAATCGATGCCCTGAGGCACAAAATGTGATTGCTTTTTGTTCAGCTCCTACAAACTTTATTAAAGCTGTCACAATATATCAACTTCCTCTTAAAAATATATTTTTATTCAAGTCAGCACATGTTTGCAATTAAATCCTGCCACACGATGTAGTGTGAATAGTTAGAACAATTCATGTGTGTAACCCGGTACACTCATTTGTAGGGAAGGAATGGTGCCACCCTCAGAACTGTGGTGTAGCTCCCTTTAAACCTGGCAGCATCCTTTTTTCATCATCCCCCAAGGCAATTTGCAGCATGAGGGTTTGCTCTCTGCTGCTTGCACAGGTCTTTCCTTTGCTCTCTAAATCTACCCACCTGTAACTTCCTCGGCTTGCCCTTTGTTCCCACCTCAGACAGTCAGTCAGTCAAAAAGGCACCAGCTGCGTTTTACTGCCATGCGTGAGCTTGCACGTCTGTCACTCCCGTGCCAAGTGGGTGCCATGCTGTGTGGCGTGGTGCTGGCTGGGGGATGCAGAACACCGGGTGCCCCCGCAGCCTTGGCCTTGCTGCTTTTCTGCCTGGGAGGCATCATCTGCATTTTGTGGCTTTGCTCTGGCCGGAGGGCACTTTTTCCTGAATGCTCATCAGTTTTTTTATGCTATTTGGTTCTGCTATTTCTAAATGGTAACCTGGGTAGCACCTGTGATAAGGTGAGGAGGTGGGAACATCTGGTAGCTTTCCCCACCCTGCTCATGAGTCTCAGGGGAATTTGGTGAGACATTGCTGGTGGGATCCTGCGCTTGCAGCTGAATCCTGTGCGGAGGAGCGTGCAGCCGGTCTCTCTCTGTGTGCCTGCACTCTTCGTCCTGTGTGGTGTTCCTCGCTCTCTGCGGCGGGGACAGGCACCAGCACGGGTATTCTCCTCTCCACAACGTGGGTGCTGCCAGGCTCCCTTCAAAAACATCGTCTCCTCCACTGAGAGGACACTGTTGCTGTCCGAGTGTCCCTTAGTCCTGGCAAACATCAAGAAGGATCCCAACGAAGGAGCAGTTTGGCTGCTTATGCTGGGGGAGGCAGTGCGCAGTTGTGTGTTCGGGATGCTTAGCTTAAGACTGGTCGGCACTGATGCTCCGTCTCCTCCGTGTTGCTCTCTGCAGCCTCTCCTCTGTGTTTTGACACATGCAGTGGCCACGTGCAGGGTTCTCTCCTGCTCCCCAGCTCGTGCCACACACAATCTTGTTCTGATTTTCAAGGCTCCAATAAAGTGTGTCAAAATGCATCAGAGGCTGAATGCAGAAGGGAAGCAAACTGACTCGAGAGAGGATTTCAGGAGCGGAGGGAGCAGGGAGATGACAGATAACCCCCAAACCAACCAAAAAACACAGGGAAGACAATGTGTGGCAGAGGTGGCAGATGTGCAGCACAGCTGGATGGGCACGGAGAATTTTTGGTTTGGCAGGAGAACAGGAGAAACTGAAAATAGCACGCACGGCTTGTAGTGAGGCCTTTGTGGGTAGGGACGCTGCCACCATCACCATCGGGATGCAGGATTGCCAGGCTCCGTCACGTCACTTGCTGGTGCGGGCCCCATCCTGCTTCCGCCGGGGCTGTGAAAGGAGAGCAGGCAAATCCAGGTGCTGGTACAGGCAGGGGCTGCAGACCCCGCAGCTGCATATTTGCCCTCTTGCACTAGGCTCGGGGTGGGCTGCACAGGGTCCCACCATTGCTGCGGGACATCCCGCCGTGTCTGCTGCCTGATGCTCTTCCCTGGGGAAAGCTGGCAGGGCAGCGCTGCTCTGATGTACTGCCCCGGCCCCTGCCTTTTTCTCTCGGTAGCCAGTGGTGCTCTCTGTGGTGGGATGCTGCTGTGGTCTCCAGCGCCCAGAGTGCTCCTTTCTCAAGGCAATAAATGCAGGAGGAGAATTGCACTTGTGGAACAGGCTCAACCATCCATCATGCTGATAGTGGTGGGAAATGAGGCACTTCAAAAGGCAGTATTTTGCATGTCTTCAGATGCCTTGTTGTAAGTGCAGTGACAGAGTTGCTGAAAGCACATTAATTATTAGTAAAGACTTTTTTTCCTTTTTATTGCAAGACAAATTAAACAACAGAAGAAACCAGGAAGTGTTACACAAGGTGTTGATCCATGAGAGAGTGACAGCAGCAAAAGGCACAAATAATAGATAACATGAAAATCGGGACATTTGGGTTTTGGATCGTTTGCATTTGGCATTTATGCACATGCTCAGTTGCCATTTCTCTAGTGCTCCAATACGGAGGTTTCAGAAGCTGTTAATTCTGGGAAAGGTGATTAAGGCTCTTGAGAGTAAATTGGATAAGGGGCCACAATTATTTTTTTTTCCACTTGGCTGGGAGAAACAGAGTTGCTGAATTCCGTGCTTTATCATATAGTGCTCTTTGTCCTTGGTTGTACAGTAAGGGAAATGAACGGTGCAGAAATTCCTGGTGCAGTGCAACAAGCACGTGGTTGAATAAGCACCCACACGGGGCAGCTCTGGCACAGGGTGAAGCACGCTGGCATGTGCCCAGCACCACGGGTGGGCCAGACCGAGGGGCTGATGTGTCCCAAGCTCTCAGATACCTGCTGGTTAAATGACGGTGCAAAGCCAGTCTTCTTTCATCAGCTGATGGTCTCGGTGTGGCTGCTCCGGGTGGATTTTCCCCGGTGTGGTTGCAGGCAGGGGTGTGGGTCCGAGCTGCGTCGGGGAGAGCAGCCCTGAGCAGAGGGTAGCTGGGGGGATGCTCCCCTAAACCTGGTGGCAGTGTTTGGGCGTGGGCTAGGGGGAAAATCTGACACTGAGAAACAGTGATTTAAAAAATAAATAAATTAAAAAGTTCAATTGGAAAGGCAGAAATACAGCTGGAAGCAACCAGAGGGAGGCAGAGCCAGCAGAGAGGGTGGGAAGCGGTTGCCTTCCCGCTGGCACTGGGTGCTCTCGGCAGAGCGTGGTGAGGCAGTGCCCGCAGCAGGGCGGGGGTCGCCTCTCCTGCTCGGTCTGGATGGTGTCCACAGGTCACTGCTGCCTCCTGCTCAGAGTCCTCTGGGTCTGCAGGGTCTCAGCCGGGTGAGGGCAGGGTTGGGGTGTGGGTCTGTGGTTGCAGCAGCTGAGTCGGCAGCTTCTGGGATGTCTGCCTGTAACTTTTATCCCTGTACCTGAGACGTGTTGTAAAGTTCAGACAACGGTTACCCAGGGACTTGGCTGTAATCTCAGATTTAGATCCTTCATTTGCTGCCTCCACTTAACATGTCCCCTCCTGAGCAGTTGCTGTAGGTGCCACGGGATCCGCCAGCAGCAGCGCAGGAAGAGAATTTGGAGAAGCTGCAAGGTACCTGCTTCCGACAGCGGGCTGGCCAGGCGAGCGGTGGTGCTGCGTTTGCTGGCCAGGCGAGCGGTGGTGCTGCGTTTGCTGGCCAGGCGAGCGGTGGTGCTGCGTTTGCTGGCCAGGCGAGCGGTGGTGCTGCGTTTGCTGGCCAGGCGAGCGATGGTGCTGCGTTTTCAAACTCCCTACCCCAAAGTGGTATGAAGTCATCTGCAGCTTCTTGGGGTTTTCATGGGTTTCTGCTTATTGTTGAAATACGGAAATAATTGGCAGTGAACAACAGCAAGGGTGGTCTGTGAAGTGATATAAAAGGCAAAACTCAGAATTAGAAAACCTCTGTCTTGTTCCTCTTTGTTGTGTACTCTGGAACTTTTGCTACCAGTCGTGAATTTCCCATTACTGAAAGAACTTATTTTCCTATTCACTGAGCTCATCGCTCAAAAAAAGGGGGCGATGAACGTGATAACAGGGAGTATACAACAATAAAAATAGAAGCAGTTTGCTGGGGGAAGATTGCCAGAAAGGAGGCTGCAACAGTATTTGTCAGAAGCATGGTGGGGAAGCATTTGCTAGCAGTGACTGCAGATTGTGCTTCTGCTCCTGCCTTGCGAATGAGGACCCCCAGGGCTGTTACAGCAGCAAAAGGCTGCTGCGACTGGGACCCACCCAGCTGGCACTTTAGACCGAACTGAGGTCCTGTAGCACTTCTGGTGTCCTGGCTGGGTCTGGATTGCAAAAGCACTTACTACAGGTGTGCTTCCACTGCTCTCCTTTGTAACAGGTATGCATTCAGCGCGTGTCCATGTCTGGTGGGGTTCAGCTGGTGCAAAGCATATCCTTAAAAAGGAATTTGGCTTTGAATATGTCTCTGATGTCAATATGTGAATTGCTGTCCTCTGAAATTTAATGCAACTTAGTTAGCATCTTTCTAACAGTTGCCAAAAACTGGAGTCAGCCTCATCAAATTGATTTTCATTAAGCTGTTATAGTCACTGAAACTGCTGAGAAGAATCATAGCCATATGGCACAAGGTATTTAAAATGAAGTCTCTTATGACACAGTTTGCCATTCCTGGAGATGCTGAGCTGACATGTGCAGAGGTTACAGGTCTGAGGCAGGGAGGGGGAGCCTCGACACTTGAGTGCCAGCATGACAGGCAATAATAAACCCGTCTGAAAGGAGATAGCGATCCATGTGCGTGGTGGAGGCCCCCTGCTCATGACCCCACCTGAGGAGCGGGAGACAAAGAGTTTTAGATGTTTAGACCTTGGTGTGCAGACCAAGTGCTTCTGCTCAGCTGAGCAGTTTGAGCTTGGCTGGAAGGCTGCAATCGCGTGTTCGTTCTCAGCTGTCAGCAAGAAAAGCCTCTGAGACCGTGCAGGGCACATGTCCCTCGGTGCTCAGCACCTGCAGGTCTCCCCCAGGTGTCCCGGAGGCACGCGGTGCTTCGCAGCCCTGTACGCGGCAATGGCTGGCGGTGGAGAAAACCCTTCGTTCCATTCTGCTTTTTGACAAAGATGGGCGGCGTGGTGAGGATCAGCCAAAGGCTAGTCAGTTCTAGGAGCTGTTAGGCACTTATAGGCAGGGAGAGTCAGAGTAGAATTAAGTGATTAAAAAAATATAAATATTAATTGCTTATGAACTCCTTTTATGACATTTGCAGGTGGAAGAAATGAGTAAATCACTGCTAAGGCTGACCCACAAAACAATAATGCAGAGTGTAGCTGAGACAAGGCTAACAGGGAGGGCGGGGGAAAGGGAGCTTTTCTGGTGCAGGAGAAAGTGCTGCTTTTAGGTCAGGTACCCACACAAGGCTGTTCTGTTTTTCCCAGGGCTTCGTGCCTGGAGCCTGCCTCTCCCTGCAGTGGGGAGCCCTTGCAGTTCTGCACAGATGCCATCAGCTGGCCACCTGCGGCTGCCTCGCTGCTAACCGCTGTACCAACCCCTTCGTAGGCAGCAGGCAGGCCCCTCGTTTGGTTCTGGCATCATAAACGGGTCTCTGCGCAGATCCCAGGGGAGATACCAGCCCTGGACCTTTCCTATGGTCTACATGCAAGACCAGCCAGTTGCACCCTGGGGACAGTTGCAGAGAGAGAGAGAGAGAGACTGCTGTAAAACACATGGCAGGGAGAGATGCGTGTTCGTGTATTCATTTCACTGAGTATTACCTTGAGGTCCGTTTGATGTACTGCTCTAGCATGTTACCTTAGAAAGGAAAACAGAAAAGTCCAGAAAAAAATGTATTTTAAGAAAAGCAAAGGAACCAGCCACCAAACGTAAAAGGTTGCAGCAGCCAAATTCAGTCCTCTGGAAGGGACTCAGGGGAGGAAAGCTATCTGGGGGCTCTCCAGCAGCAGAGAGATAATTAGGAGGCTACTGAGAAGGGGAAGAGGCTTTTGCTCTTCTATTGCATTTATGTGGGACAAGCGAAAGTATGTTTTCTCAAGGCAATAGCTGGTACCTGGGTTTTAACTTGTTCTTAGGCTGTGTAGGTTTTAGTTGCAGCTTTGCAAGGGTGTTTTGTATAAATGGGTGCTGGTAGTGGATTGCTTATGTGGAAATCTTCCTTGCTAAGGTGAATCTATTATTTTTGTCAAACCTTTCATAATAAATTTTGCCTGAAGCAGTTATTGTTACCAGAGCTTTCTAATCATTTTAAGTAGCCAAGCTTACATATGCTTGAATCCTCTCTACAGTTTAGCCTAATATATTCATGCAGAAGCATGAAGGAGGCTTTGCTTTCATTTGTTCTCCTGTTCTCCCTAATCCGCATCCCTCACTCCTCTGCCTTGCTGTGCTTTTCATCACTATTAAAAAGCAATGCATTCAAAAACAAGCAGTGAAACCCTCTGCCAGGATCCCAGGTATGAGGAGGACACATTTCTGCTCCCTGACAAGAGGCTCTGCTGCCCTGCAAGCTCTAGTGATCCTGGGCTCGCTGTGCTTCCCAGGGGCACGGAGGGCTTTCGGGGAACCACCATCTCCTGTGGCATCGCTGCTTGCTTGTGCATCCAGTGCTTGAAGTCAAGCAAAAAGACCTGGTCCCCGAGCAGCAGTTTTCACCGGCAGTTCAATTGGACTATGGCAACGAGACAACAGTGGGACCCAGCCAACTGCTCAAGGAGGTCAAAGCAACGTGGTGCCCGGCTGTCCCGCTGCAGAGAGCAGGGTGAAAGCAGCCAAGAAAGAGCTGCTCCTTGCTGAGGTGCTCAAGTGACGGCTGGGCAGAGCAACGTGGTCCTGCCAGTGGGGATGATGCACCCAGTTCTGGGAGTGGGGCAGGAGAATGGGAGCAAAGCAGCTGTTGCCCCGAGCCACAGCTGTGAGTTTGCTGCATGGGTAAACAAAGGGCACGTGGTGAGAGACAGCCCTTCCTTCGGGAGATACATGTGTTCGAGGAAGAACAGAGTTGGGATCTATTATCAGAACAAGAAGGGCTAAGCTAATACTGAGCAGCTTTTGATTTACTCTGATTTTTGCAATGAGAGTTTATATGGTGAGCGTTGCAAACCGCATGCAAATGAAGGCGATGCTACCTGCCTCTGCCTTGGTTGCTGGATTGAGGTTTAATGAGATTCTTTGGTTTGCCTTGTGTCAATCTGTTGTGTTTAAGCAAGATTTCTTCCCCCCACTTTATTTTGCCTTTGATGCAATTTTGCAACACATCTTGTACTCTTAAAAGGGTCTTTGGGTGTCTTTGAAAGCTTCTCAATGCAGCGTTTCTGTAGGCAGGATAAATGAAGATTAAACCTAGGCAGACAGCAAAAGAAAACAAGCAGATGTCTTTGCAGAATCAGAGAGCAAGGGCACCGTCAGAGGAGCTCTGAGATCTGTGTCTTTTGTCCATAGACCATGAACACCCAAATAAACCTTTTCCTGGAGCCAGGGTCAGGTCAGTCTCACCAGGACCTCTGTTGTCCACTCAGCTGCTTGTTTTCATAAAACGTGCAGGGTTCTTAATAATTGTGAGGCAGCAATGCATCTAGGGCAGGGGTCCTCAAACTTTTTAACCAGGGGGCCAGCGCGCGGATGAAGTGGCAGGCAGTCATCTGCGGCTGCTTGGTTTCCCCCCCCAACCCCTGGCGGGGGTGGGGTGGGGGGGCGGGGTGTGTGTCTGTAAATACCGGGGGCCGGATGGAGGACCCTGGGGGTCCGTATCTGGCCTGCGGGCCGTCGTTTGAGGACCTCTGATCTAGGGGTTCTGTGCAACCACCTCCAGTCAGCAGCTCTTGCTGTGTGGGCTGGCAGGCAGGTGTGCACAGAAAGCTTCATTTGCTGAGCCCAGGGAATGTGCTGTCAGGCCGGAGCGGCATCCAAGAGAGGTCTGGGCTGTACCCAGCCTGAGCTCCGCTGCACAGCCCACCAATGCCAGGTCTTTCTCCACCTGATTGTTTTTCTGCTAATCATATCTCATAACTTGTTCATTTCCATGTTGTTTTTATTCCCAGTCAGTGGGATAAACTCTATAAAAACTGTGTCATCAGTCTTCAATATGCCCAGGTTTGTTATGATTGTGAATTAATAGACTTTATTTTGGCATTAGTTAGAAGGCATTGGCTTCTGTTTTCCCTCTTGAATTTCCCTCTTGAAACAAAAAAATTGTTTCTTTGTTGGTTTTTGGTGTTTTTTAAAAAATACCCTATGAAGCTACTTCTGCTGTTTTCTGGCTCTGCCTGGGTTCGGTCTATTATAAGCAACAACTTTCCTGATAGTGTCTTTGTTACCGGTTCAGAGCTGGGTACCTACAGTTGCTTGCTTAACACGAACGGGTGAACAGAGAACTAAAGTATTCCTGTGAGCCAGGTCACTCAGCAAGCTGGTTTTGTAAGTAGTGTCCTTGCTGGAAGTTGGGGGGAATGCACAAATATTTAAACAGCTGCTTGAGAACAGCACAGCCCAGTAAATCACACAAGCAATTTCCTTCCGTGTCTAAATTGAGAAATATAGCAGAGCACCCTTCCAGCTTAAAAACACCTTCCTCCAGGTTGTGGCAATGTTTGTGTTTTCTATAAAACTCTTTAGCAACTCTTTGGTGTTGTATAACAAATGGTTAAGTGTGCTTTGAGCTGTGAGTGATACATGCTATAGCTGGTTAGGTATGTGGGATTTCTAGATATGAAAGGTAATGGAGAAGAACAGCCACTTACAACTGTAGCTCACATAGTAAATATGATTGCAGAGCTGCAGAGGAATCTCGCCGTATCTGCGGGCGTACAGTGGGTTGGGGTCCTCGGGCACAGGTGTGTGTTCGGCCGCCCTGGCACATCACTGGTCTCCAGCTGTGCCCAGAGCTCTTGCAGGGTGAGGAATGAACGCTCGGCACAGGCTGGTTGTGCATGAACCCGGGGACTCTGAACTGTAGATGTTGGGGATGGTGGCAACCGTCCGTGTTTAACACTTGCACCTGTATAATGCTGGTTTTGTTCCCTTGTGGTGGCAAGAACCGCTCACCTGGGACGTTGTTTTGCTCATCTCTTCAGGGACCCTCACCAAATGTGTCCTGTTCTGCCTGCCTTTTGTAACTGATTCTGCTTGTTGTCTCTTCTCTCTGTTGTGAACAGATGAAATCCTCTGACATCGACCAGGAATTATTCACTGAAAGCTACTGCAAAGTGTGCAGCGCTCAGCTAATATCAGAGTCCCAGCGCGTGGCCCATTACGAGGTAGGATGCTCTTTGGTAACTCTGCCAGTTTGTAACTCCTCCATCACTGCTGCTTCCAGCTGCCTGTTTTATGGGGTGGCATCAGCTACTGCCTCCCCAGCAAGTAGCTGCGCCAGCAGTTAAAGTTCCTTTCTGAAAACTCAAGATTCAAAATACTATTTTTACTGGTGGCCTCTTACTCTGCAGATGATGTCACTGCAATGTTGTCTGCTGCACGACTGTATTTTTCTTCTGCCTTGATTTACAAAGTCAGGCTGCAATTTGAATGTGACTGAAAGCTAGTTTTCAAAGGAGCACGGTTAGAAAGGGCATCAATTAAGAGTTCAGCAAAATGAACTCAAGGTTTTGTGTTAAATGTGCCGCAGTATGCTTTGAGTAGGAATCACTGATTGTGCAGAGAATACATTAGTATTTGTGAATGTATTTAAGGTAGGTAAGCAATAAACAATTAGAAAGGATATATTATTAGAGACGTGTTAGAACTGCAATTAACAGCACTGCGTATCTTCAAAACAAAATTAAGTAACTTCTTGTTAAACAAGGGAGGAAATTACTGAGGGATATGCTGCTGCAAAGTCCTTCGAGAAGGGAGACCTGCTGCCGGTCTGTGCCGCGGCACGGGCTCCCTTGGCCGTGGGAAACGGTCCTTGTCACGGTGAGTGGCTGCTGGATGTTAGCCCCACAGGAGAACAGACGTTTTCTCATTCACGTTGGGGTGGAGAGGAGGGTGCAGGCTCGCGCTGTGTGCTGGTTGTGCAGGGAGCAGAGGACTCTCCCCCCAGTGCTGCCTGGCTGTGTCAGCCGTGCCAGGTGGCAGAAGCACTCATGCTATGGTCCAGTCTCTCCTGGAGGACTCCTGGAGCAGTGATGCATGTGGAGAATCTGGGGAGCTTAGCTACATTTTGCCCCTGCTTTTGGATACACGGATACTATCAGTGTCTGTAGTATTTCAGCAAAACCAGAATCTGTGGTAAGAGGCCTGGAAGATTTAAGTTTCCTTAAACTTTTGCTCCAATTCGAGCGTTTAGCAATGGATATGCGAGGGAGACATTTGTCTCAGGATGGCCAGTGGAGACATATGGGAAGCGTAATCAATGTACGGTATCCAAGGGTGCTGTGCCACATTAATAAACAGTGCAAACAATAATGCACGTTTACTTGTAAGGCACTTATATATATATATATATATAAATAAAAATATCGGTAAATTTCTTAAGACCTCTCCTGTAAATGCTCCTCTGGCTGCCCTCAGTGTGCAGCAGAGGTCCCTGGCAGCCGCTGTGAAGTCTAAGGCTGCAGTTTTAGGGACATCTTCCAGATCTTGATAACGGGGGATGTGGATGCCAAATTTTGTCTACAGGAGGCAGAAGCATTGCCGCAGAAATGGGAGTAGGGACTGGTGAGCAATGGGATGCTCAGCCAATCTCTTCTCTTCTGCGCCTGTCCTGTAATTGTAGGTATGAGCTGAATCATTAATTCATAGATGTTTTTGAAATGTGGAAAACAACACGGGTTTCTGTTGTGTATTTCTAGTGTGAGGTGTTGTGCTCATTTGTCATCCCTTGTGAAATCCCAGCAGCTGCTGTAGACTTTTGGCACAAGAATGTTGTTTCCTGACCTTGCCTGCTGGCTTGCCTAATGCAAAGCAGGGGGGTGGACAGGGTGAGCAGGGCAGGGGGATGGGCCCCGCCCTGGCTGGGGGTCTCCCCTGGTGGCCCCAGAGGCTGGGGATGCCTCTGCCCCACAGCTGTGCCGTGCTTTGCCGTGGCCCCACAGCTGCCTCTGCTCTCGGCTTAGCGCCTTGGAGTGTCTGTTCTGGTCACTGCTCTGGGGCGTGACACACATCCTCCTCATACCTGGTCCCAAGAGACCCACAGATGCAGCGAGGGCTGGAAACCTGCCCCAAGGTTTTACAGGGAAGGTGGTGCGGGGTGCCAGGCGTGCCCACGAGGAGCCCCGTCCGGGCGCAGCCGTGCCCCAGTGTTTTCCTCCACGCAGGCGACCGACAGAACCTTTGGGCTGCTGGCAGCTCAGTGCAGCACGGAGCCTTGTGGGGGAGGCTTCTGAGTCCGTGTGCCTTGACTGCAAATGTGAATGGGAAACCGCTCTGCAGTGCTCCCAGCTCCTTCCCAATGCGAGCTGGACGGGGTTTCCAGAGACCTGAGCAAGTCATTTGCAGTGAGTCACTTGTTAGGTGAACTTGGCCTCTTTTTGTAGTCAGACATCGAACGAGCAGTGTGCGTGTGATTTCCCTGTGTACATTAATCATGGAAAATTATTGGAAGATAATTTCTGCAAATAATTCTTGCTCTGACGCTGTTTCGTAAGGAGTTTGGTCCGAGCATCTGCCCCACAAAGGAGACAAAACTGTGGCGCTGAATGTCCCCAAGCTCCGTCCTGTCTGAGAACGCCGGCCCCTGCTGCAAGCCTGTTAGTTAATAGAGGAATGTAAAATTCACTGTTTCTTCCTAATCAAAAAGCAGCTGGTCACAATTTTCACACCTTTCTTTTTTCTTTTTCTTCTTTTAAAAAGCAGTCTATGGTCAAAAGTGATTATTTTCATAGGGTAGATATCAACTTCAGAAGGCTAAATTTTCTGCAAATTAATTTTCATTTCATCTTCTAAAGCTACTTTGTTTCAGCTTTTTGATTGGGAAGAACGCTAACAACTGTCAGTAACAAAGCACACAATAAAACCACAATGTAAATGATCTTTTTGCACAGAGCAAAACTTTTCATTTTGAATTGACTTGAACTGTATGGAGAAAAGCGAAATACTGCAAAACAGAAATTACATACTGGTGTGGTATATGCGGTTTAATCAGAACAGTTCAGCGTCTGCAGCCAGCTCAGTGTGCTCACTGACATCGGGAGAGCTGCCTGGGGCAACTTCTTGCCCAGCCCGGACCCCTGTGCTCCTGAGCATTTGTTTCCTTTGGTCGGCTGAAGGAGGGACCAGCGGACGGGGAGCACCCGGAGCTGGTGCCAGCCTGGCCACCCGCGGGCACCGGTGGACCTCCGTGCTGGTGCAGCTCTGGGGTCTGCTGGGGCACCAGGGGTCTGTCTGCCTTTGCCAAGAGGCGTGTGGAGCAAGCCAAGCAGCGTGCCAAACGCACCGAGCCCGGCGCTCAGAGCTGGTGAAGGTAACTGCAGAAGACTGTACTGGAAACCAGCGATCACAAGCTGCTGGACTGTGCTGGTAATGCATCTTCTCCCTCTGTGGCATGGTTTGTTTTGATCAGCAGCGCCCTTACCCTTGCTGAGCCAGAGCTTGGAGAGAAAGGGAAATTATCTGCTGCCTCTCTAGCACAGCAAATAAGATCTGCAGCCTTTGTGCCAGGCACTGAAATCTTGGCTCCTTTGTGCATGCAAAATAAGACATTTCTCTGTAAGAAAATAGAGGGAAACAGTGTATGAAAGGGGGATGTTTTTATCTTGCCAAACAGGAATAGTCAGTTCCAATCGCTGTCTCGTTTCCCTCTCCAAATCATCAACCAATAACTCTTTCCTACTTCTGCACTACTTTGCCAGGAATAAAAAATAATTTGATGTCAGTCGCCCAATATTAAGTGGTATTATTTCCAAGGGCAAGTGTAGTGGAAAAATGACAAAAGAATCAGGGTGTTCACAGCATATTTTTAGTTCCAGCTTGACATACAGCAAAATACTGCCCTTGTGTGCTTTGTGCAACTGTGTCTCTGGCTTTGATATGTCTGCACCTTTGCTCTCCTTTCCATCCCTGTGAAACTGCCAGGTACCGCTCTCCTGTCCAGGATTCACCTTAGGGCAGAGCTGATCTGAGGTGCTGGCCTTGGGATACTGACTCGTAATGAAGTTGCAGGCAACCAAATGAGAAAAAGCCTTCACAAGCTCTCTGTGTGCTGTGGTGCTGAATATCCTGGGAGGTTGCTTTAAAGGTATCGGTTAGCTTCCATACAGTGGTAAGAAAGAGATGAGAACGAATCTTACTGGTTGTTGTTGATGCCTGAAAGATCATGCGTTTGGATATTTTAACTCTTAAAGTAAGTGAATATCTTAATTTGTCCCCTGAAGTATCAGAAAACTCCCTTCCCATTTCTGCTGCTGGAATAAAGCATGCAAGTATGGATGCCTGATAAAATCCCTGTGTGGTGATAGCTCACTTTGCTGCAGTGATGTGCCAGGCTTTCCTCACGTGCGCTGGCTCTCCTTTCCCCCTTGGAGGAGCACAGAGGAAACGGGATGACTGATTAGATAAAGAATCACAAAGAAGGGCAGAGTGATGCAGAACGTTCTAAACTATAGCTGGCTGCATCAGGCAAGTGGTGGCCAAACGTGGGGTGCCATCTGGTGCAGGGAGGGCATTCCAAGGCTCCTGGCTTGCTCGCTGCCAGGCGTGGGGGCACAGCAGGCAGACCCCTTCCAGACAGGATGCTTGGTCTGCACGAGGTTGGGACCAGCATCCTCCTGACACTCTTTAATGGCCATCAGCATCAGCTGGCTCCTGTGGCATATGTGGAGCGGGGGGATGCCTGGGCTGTGCCATGGCAGCTCCCTCCTTGGCCACCTCCTCGTAGTGCCCTGGGTGGCAGGGAAGGGGGGGAGGGCATGTCTGCCAGCACCATCCTCTGGGGCACCTTCTGTGCTGGCCGTGGAGATGGGGAGTGTCTCGCAGCTATCAACCTTTCTGCTCTGCTTCAATGGCACAGACGGTGTGTGTCTTTCAAGCACAACTTTGAAATGAAGGGATTGATTTTTTAAAATTTTTTGTGTGTGTGTTTTTAAATGACATCTGTGGGTGGGAGAACCAGAAGGCAGCTACCCAGCGTCTGCACCTTCGCGCAGAGCCCTGTTTGAGGAGACAGAGAGCCTGTCAAAGGCTGGGATTCTGAGCACATGGTTTCTGCTACATCTACATCAGGCTCCGGAGACTTTTATCAACAAAGCATCGCTATTCAAATGCTATTCATGCCTCAAAGGTATTGCAAAGAAATAACTGGGGCTCCTGCCCTGTGATCAGAAGCTCTAGGTTTTGTGTGGCCGCTTTACCAGCTGCTTAATATGCTCAACAGTGGCTGCTGCCCTGCATGGGGAAGAGTGTGGGAGGCATCGGGGAGGGTCAGAGGGCACCAGTGATTTGGGAAGTGGCCGGTGCCAGGGAGTTTGCTGAACAGGAGAAAAAAATTAAAATGTACTGTACTTGCTGCAATGCGATTGAAAGTCTGTGCCCCAGAGATGAGTTTTTCCTTTTCTGAATGTCTGCATCTCACCTTCCTCTGGAGTGGGAAGCCTCTTTGCTGCTGGATACTCTCTAGATCACCTGTAATTTAAAACTTCCTTCCAGCTCTGTCTTTGAGAGAGGCCGTATCAATCACTTTGGTGAGCTGCTCCATAAATTTAAAAAGCTAAGCTTTCTTAGTTGGCTCCGCATCCTCATCTCTATGTAGAAGTGTTCACAGCCATTAGGAAGATGTTACCATTTATTTTCAAGTTTCTCCTTGAAAATCCTGCAGGAAAATTACCAAATATGCAAAGTTGCTCTCAGATTCCACCCTGAGCTGCATATTCATCACCACATTTGCTCCTTAAGCTGCTATAATGTTTTTCTCCATTGTAATCTTTATTGCTTCAGGTGTTCAGATGGTACTTTGCTTTTTCATTTAAAATGAAGAAATACACTGGCTCTGTAGGAAGAGAAGCCTGGGAAGGTGTCCCGCGATGCTGGCTTACCTTGTGAGATGAAGGCACCATGCCTGAACGCATGTGGTGGAGCCTGAGCAGCAGGGGTAGGGCAGAGGCAAAGTGTATTAAAATTCAAATGCAGAGGAAACTGGGGAGAACAAATAAAGTGCCGTGCCCTTTGGCTTGTCTCCAGAGCTGAGTGCTCTTTGGAATGTCTCGCCCTGTCTCTGGAGCGAAGCGGGTGAGTGGTATCGACAGCCTCATCAATACTCCTTGTCTGTGTGGGGCTGGGGTGGTACTCGGGTTAATCTGCTTCCAGCTGGGCTGTCCTTCTCTGGGAAACTGCATAAAATGATGGCTTGTCTGAAGGAATAATAAACATTGTTTACTATTGGCACATTAGCGCCTTAAGGATCAAGATGTGTGTGCTCAGAAAGGCAATTCTGTGCCTGAAATATTAATGCAGTGGAAGAGCACATACTCTATTTAACAAAATAAATGCTGCACTAGAACACAAGGAGCTGGAATATTCCGTGTCTGGTGCCAGCTCCCCGCACGAGGTGCTGCAGGCATTTCCAGGATGGGGGGGTGGAAAGGAAGTGCTTCAGCTGGAAATAAAGACTGCCCAGGGCTCTCGTGTGTCAGGCAGTCTGCTGATGTTAATTGGGTGTTATCGAAGGGAATGCAATGTTTGCTAGCAATGCTTGCTCTCATGTGTTCTGCCACTGCTGCTACTTAACCTGCCAAGTTTTGGCTTGCTTTGGTGGCAGTAACCTGTAAATACTTCAGAGGGTGAAGGAGGAGGGGATGTCCCACCTGTTGTTCCCACATCCTTCACCATAACTGCTGAGAATCTGCTCTGCCGTGGTGTGTGCACTCTATATGGTTTTTAGCAGCTGCTCAGACGTTACTGTTCTGCAGATTGTGCTGGTGTTTGGTAGGAGAACCTTGGCTTGAGGAGGAAAAAAAAATACCAGGCTAAAGAAAGCTTTGTTGTGGTTCGGTTACAAAGATGATGAAGATGCTGTTCTGTTTTTCATATATGCACATACTGACCTTCTGGAGATTGCCCCGGTACCCTTTTACCTGTGCTAACAGCAGCAATGAAGGTATGTTGAATTAAATGTGGCCACACATTGTATACGAAAGAGATAAGTGGATGTTGGTGTTTTATGGCAAGGTGCTCGTGCTGCCTCTTCCCTTTCCTGCATACAGCAAGTATGGACTCACCAGGGCAGCATTAGCTGCTGGATTGCAGCGTGCTTCAGGAAAGCAATGTAGATTAAATGATACTTTACCAAGCTCCGTGTTACTACTCTGTTGTCAACATTAATGGCTAAACGTTATTTTTAATGCACTCCCAGTGGCAAAATCTATCATGACGTAGCAGCAACAGCAGAGCAGATAAAGCCCTGTCATACAGCTCCCTTCCAAGGTACCTCTGTGCAGAGTCCCTTTTCTGGCTAAAAATAGTTGCAGTTCAAAGGTACTTTCAGAGCAGTAACAGAATGAACCTAGGATGAGACCCTGGGGCTGGCAGCAGTGGAGGGGCACAGGGGATGTCACATTAAGCCGACATGGACTAAAAGCGATGACACGTTGCTGTTAGCCAAGACAGGTGCGCCGTGGCCGAGCCGTCCCCGGGAGAAGCCCCGCAGCTACCGCTTTCCTGCAGCAGCCCCTTCCTGCTCCAGATGCATGGGAGGGCACCTCTTTGTTCCAGGTATTCACTCTTCGTTTTCTTTAATATTTTAAACTTGCAACCGGTGTTTGGATTTGGATGCCAGGTGTTCGAAGGCAGAGTCTTTAGTTATCCTCATGTGCTGTGACAGGAGCCGTCCGTGTGCTGTGACGGGGCTGAGCGGGGTCTCGGAAGCGGCTGGCACTGGCTTTAAAAGCGTTTGGTTTCAGACACGTAAAGGTAAAATGGGAGCAACGGCGGTGCTGCCAGCGTGTGCCATGCTGCAGAGCTGGTGCTGGCCAGCCCGTGTGCGGAGGAGACATTGTGTTTGTGCTAACTCTTCTGTTCCCTGTTGACACCAGGGTGATGGTTCTGTACCAGCAGTGAAGGTCATCTGCCCCTTGAGCACCGTTACCCAACTGCAGAGTGGCCTGAGCTGAGAAACCCGAGCTGCAGCTGCATGACATCAGTTGGCTGCAGGCGAACAACAAGGGTTTATCCTGCTGTGCGAAGCACATTTTGGAGGTTCACGCCCTGCTTGCTCCATCCCCCATGTCCCCATGCCCTTGGTATGTTTGCAGGGAGGTCTGTGGCCTTGAAAAAATCCCGAAACACCAGTGGAAAAGTAAATTTGTGGTTGCATTAGTCTAGGTGTAGGATCCGCACACAGAAGAAGCGTGAGGATGTGAAGTGGGAAGGAATGCTCTGTGCATTTGGGGAGGAACAGAAGCCTGCGGGCGATCGCGGGTGCTGGGAGGCAGGGCGT
The DNA here is from genome assembly GCF_015220075.1 of Falco rusticolus. Lineage (NCBI taxonomy): Eukaryota > Metazoa > Chordata > Aves > Falconiformes > Falconidae > Falco > Falco rusticolus. Next base: position 5,836,692 of record NC_051206.1, on the reverse strand, counting down.
CTGCAGGGTGCCAGCAGCCTGCGAGCTGGGTGCTGAGCCCTGCTGCTCCAGCAACAGGCTGTAAAGAGAGTTATTTTCCTCTTCACAGGGTACACAATGGTGCATAGGACAAGAGATAATTTGACTACAGTCAAAATCAATATAGGAAGTGGTAAAGTTAAAGATCATGTAGCTGAAATAGCGGTTCCTGCAACAGAAAATTCATGCCTTGCCGTTCTGGAGGTCTGCAGGTGTCTGTCACACCAGGAGCTGCAGAGCCAAGGCTGGATCTGTCTGCATGGCCAGTTGTGAGAGGCAGGGCTGAGTCCCCGGGGGCAGTGGTACCCTGTGGATACCCGTGGTACCCATGCTGGTGGGCTACCAGTGCCATCCTCCTGCTTTGTCTGTGTGATGGGGACTGCACCAAGGGGAAAAACCAAAGGTGGTATTTTCTTTTCCCTTGAACAGGGGTGGTTTAGAAACCCTTTTCTCAAGGCCCCCCTGGGCTGTCAGTCTGAGCCCTCTCCAGCTCTTTGCAGCTTCGAGATGTCAAGCGCAGCACGAGGGAGGATGGGAAAAGGGTATTTCTGAGCTCTCCTGGAGGAAATGTTTTTCTTGTGGCTACGGGAGCTCTGAGTTCACACTGCAAAGAAGGATCTAGCAGGTGAGATTTTTCTCTTATGAAGGTGACTAAAGCAACAGTGTTGATTGTAATTAAATTGCCATGCTTGGACTGGATGCTTTGACCCCCTGCGACTGCAGAACTGTAGATGCAGCAGCCCCTTATCCTCCCTTTGGGTGCAGCAGGTTGCTGCTATGTGTTTTACTTGGAGCTTCTGAAGTCTTGTTTTTGCATTTTAAAAATTGCAGTGATCAAGATTTGGGAAAAGCTGCTGGGGCCTGTGAAATGCTTCTGGCCACGTGGGACATCTTTAAGGTTGTTGGTGACCCGAGTGAAGGGATCCGTGCTTGGCTGGCAAGCAGGGAGAAATGATCACAGATTTAGAGAAAACAAAGTGAGCTTAGTGGTTGCTTGGCTGAATAGATCATCAGTAATTGCCTTTATGTGTAAGCAAACCAACATCCAAATCAGTAATGTGTCTACTTGTTGCTTTGAAGAAGCCAGTTTCATGGGGGTGAAGATTCAGCTGTGTGCAGCTGGGAATTACGGACACGTATCTGTGTGCCCGGAAAGTCACAAGCATGAGCAGACACTTTTTAAAAAATTAATTCACAGAGGAAAAAGGGGAAGTGGATAGAAATGACCATAAATTATAAATGAGGCTTTGCAAAAATTACAAAAGGAGAAAAAGGACATTGGCACCCAGCAGCGTCTGGAATAACAGACGGGAGTTTGTCTCTGTGGCGAACAACGGGGATCTCGACAATAGTGTTTGCTGGTCGTGTGGGTAGAAGAGGCAAAAAAGGGAAGGCGTTTGCTGAAAATACTTCTGTCCTCTATTAAAAAAAGCAGAGGATGTTGTTATATCACAGAATGATGGGTAAATTGGTTCTGTTCCAGTAGAAATCTGGAAGTTTGTTAGGCAGCGATTATGAAATCTAGAATGTTGTTTTTTGAGTCAGCAGGTCCAGTAATTTGCGGGCAAGTGCCTGAAAAGAGCAGGCCACGTGCTCTGCATCATCACTGCTGATCCTTCATGGGACTTGGGAAGTGGAGGAAGTTTCTAGGAGGAAGGCGAGCGCGGAGCTGGGCATGGCAGCACCGGGGACCAGTGCGGGAGTCAGAGCCCTCCCAGCTTGGCATGGCTCCTGAACAAAGCAGGCTCTGGGAAGGGACTGGAGTACGTAGCTTCAGGACAGTGCAATTGGTATTCTGCATCAGGTTTAGAGAACTGGGTCTAGCCAAAATAACTTTTATCTCTTTTGATGAGATTACAAGTAGGGCCAATACAGATAATAAAGTTGGTGTAATCATATGACTGCATGTTTCATGGCAATTTAATTAAGAAAATGCCAGCATACAAAAAATCAACACAGTACAGACTAAAGGGATTAAAATCCAACCAACAGGCTTCTGAAAAAGAATTTATTGCAAACTAGGAGAAGCCACGGCCATTCGGGGTGCCATTACAGTTCCATTCTTCATCTCCCACCTGGCTGTCTCTGCCTGTGCTTGGCACGGCCACGTGTCCCCCACTGTGGTAGGTCCCTGGGTTTTGGCTGGAGGACAGGGCACAGAGGAGGGAGAGCAGGAGAGGAGAGGCAGACTGACTGAAAACGTGATGCTGCCAGCGGAGGAGTGAACAAGCGGATGATAAAGGGAGCTATGGGGAATACAGAAATTGGATCAGATGCAAGCACAGCATGAGGAGAGCAGCAGAAATGGTTGATTTGAACCTGGCGAGGTGGTTGGGGATGTGGGAGGAAGTCCCTTACAAGATGGTGAAATGTTTTAGACTGTCAGGTCAGCTTAAATCAGTGGTGCAAAGTGGCAGCGGATCCCGGGGCTGCAGCAGGCTGTGGAGCTGGTGCTGGTGGGGGCTTCTCCTACACCCCCGGGCAGCGCTCGGGGAGGGAGGGATCTGTGTGCGTCTCTGCAGCCCGGCAGACCCTGGGCTAGAGCCTCCCCTGGGGACTTCTGGCCTTGTGAAGGGAGATGTGTCTTGGTCCTCCCCAGGGATGTCACTGCTGTTGGTAGATTGGTAGAGAATCCGTGAAGTTATGGTGGCAGTGAGCAACCCCTCCATCAGCCAGGGCCAGCAGGGCTGCAGTGTCTGAACCAGCCTTGTCTGTGGCTACCAGGGTCCTGCCAGCTGCCGCTGCCGCCACAGAGCCGTGATTGTCTCCTCTTGCTGTGCTGCTGCTCGCTCTGGGCAGAAGTGTGCTGCAAAACTTGATTTATGCAAAATCAAATTGCATTTCATAGCACAATTTAGGTCTGCTTTGCCCTTTTTATGTTTTAGGGTTGAATTACCAGAACTCTGCTGCCTCTGCCACAATCTTCTGTATTAAAATAGATTTGATATAGATAGAAATGATCCATTTATTTACTTTTATTGATGAGCGTTCTTAATAATAGCACATGAGCTTGCAGTGCAGAGGTCTGCAGTTGCTATGTGAAAACAGGCTCTTTCTCAGCTTCCCCCTGCTCCCTGCATAGAGAGTGTTGTTTTTACAGCACATAGTGTTAAGCTAGACTTCTTGCCTTCTGAAGGAGCTGTTTCCAGACAGTAGGGACAGAGAATTTAAGTGAAAATGCCTTTAGCATAACGTTTTGTAAAGCTACAGAAGAAATATGCACGGGCACAGAAATACTCTGAGTCACCCTAAGGTAAAGTTGGGGTGGCTGTTGATGGGTGGGCAGGTATCTCCGAAGGCAGCGTTCTTGTTCCAGACCATGGGTTTACAGATGTGTCCTCCAGAGCTCCTTCAGACAGGCGGGACCTCTGACCATCCCATGGATGCTGGAGTGAGTGAGTGAGGGGGGCTGTGCCACCCCCTCCTGGGCACTTGCCCTTCTCGCCCCTTGGAGCTGTGGATTTCAAGTTGCTTTTGCAGAGGGGAAAAGATAACCCGCAGGGCTGTTTGTGAGCAGCATGCTAAGAATAATCACTTTGCTCTTGCCGTGGTGTTAGGATGATAAATACACATGTAAATGTAGAAAATACCAGAGATAAAATGGGTGACAAATGGGCTGTGCTACCTCCGCTCCCTGCGAGGGGATGAGATGCTCACTACATACTTGCAAAGGCCAGGGATGATTTTAAGCTCTGCTTTTATAACCATAGGATAATAAGGCTGCATAAGGAGCCGTGTAGTTTTAAATTATGCCAAACATAAGTTATTTCTTTGCTTTAGCTTTCATAAATTCAAACAAATGCATAAATAAAGGTGAGAGGTGTTTTACAGAAGTCTGAAGCTTCGCTGCCTTTTAATGCTGACATTTGGACATCATTTATGGCACAGCTGAGTGCCATGGAAAAGAACACTAAAAATGGTTACTGTTAAAATCTTGCCTTTTCATCTTATGAAAAACCAACAGAAAGCCCACAAACTTTGTAACCTCTAAATTGAGCAGGCTGTGGCTGGGTGCGGGTCGGCATGGTGAGGTGCTGGGTTAGCTCACCTGAGGGAAGACCCCCAGGACTGCGAGAAGGATGACTTGAGGCTGGCTGGCTGCTCCGAGGGGTGTAAATACTCAGTGAAGGAATTAAGCTGAAAAGCTCTGTCCATGTCGCCTTTACGGTGCGTTTGACTCTCCTCCATCCCAAGCATGTGGTGCGAGGGAGGACCGTGGTGGCCTGTCCGTGGCAGGGGCTCCCTGGTGTGCAAACCTTCCTGAGGTGAAACTGGACGAGCCGAGCGTCGCTTCAGGCAGAAAGTAGGAGTGCTGCCAGACTCTGAGACTGACCTCGCACATCTGTCCTTTGCATTTCAAACATTTATTTTGTCATTTTTTAATTACGCCATTGCTGTCTGGACTGTTGGTCACTGATAGCTGAAGGTCTGGGGTTTTCCTGCATTTAGCTCTGACTACAGCAGGTCATGCTTTCTAAATGCGTGCAGGAAGACAACTTAGGGAAAGGTATTTGACATTATTTATCTTGACTGATTTGCTCTATTAAAAAAAATTTATTGCATAGTTACATTTACACATACAAATAACAGTGCTCTTCAAATTTAGCTCCAAGTTCACACCACAGGAAAAAGAATGTTCCAGAACATGCTAATGATAATTTAATATTTTAAAATTGCAAATCCGTGATCTGAAATTATAATATTACAGTGCTGTTGTTCTGTGAGGCAATCAGAAATGGAGATTCAGAGAAAACATTTGCATAATAATAGCTGCTGTGCATGTCTGGGTGCTGGATGCAGGTATTTAGTAGCTGCAGTCTTTCCCCCTCCCCTTTACAGCTACTGGAAGACCAGAGCTGGCTGTAAGTTAGTCTTTTGAAGGTTTATGTCTGTGCCTCTGCTGTAGAAGCTTTTAAATCTCCCTTTACATTTTGCAAGTTATGAGGATTGCTTTGTCTGTTGGTGCTGGTGTGAGCAGGACATCTCCCTGTCTTTCCTTGTCCTCACCTGCTGGTAAGCTCCAGGCGTGCCCGAAGGCAGTGGGAAACCTGCCCTTGCTGTGTCCCTCCCATGAAGAGTCTCCTCCGGGCATCCCTCAGCTCTTCCTCACCCCTCTAGAAAAATACAGGTCCCCTGAAAACTTTCCCGTGGTATAAACAATGCTTGAGAAGTACCTGCCTGCTCAGTGCTCTTCTTGAAGGAGAAAAACACGAGAAGTCCCTGGCCCACCTTGCGGGGGGGTCCAGCCCCCTGGCTGGATGGGGGCTGCTGCCAGGAGTTGGGTGTGGAGGGGCAGAGTGTGCTTGGGACCAGCAACCGCTGTCGGTGCTGGAACACATGGGCTGCATCCGTCCTCCGCCCGTGGTGCTGGGCAGCACTCGGGGAAGCAGAAGGACCTTGCAGCGGTGCCCGAGCTCCCGGGGCAGGATTCTGCAGCAGGGAGCATCAGGTCGAGCCTGGGCTTTCCCCGGCTCCTGCTGCTTAACCTGGAGCACAAACCCCGTTGTTGTGCTCCGGGAGGTTTTGCTCTTCTGCTCCCATAAAACCTCGAGGGAGGAGATGGGGCTTAGGCTGGGGACGCGTGTAGTCCTTATTCCTCTCTCTGCATGAGGAAGGCATTAGATTTCATAATGCACAATTATCTGGTAATTTACCTGTGGGAGAAATTTCTTTCAAACCTTTGGCAGGTGTCAGTTGGCTTATTTCCTGGAGAGTGAGTTTTTATACCCTTTATGTATTTTATTCTTCTGGAAGCTTAGGAACCGTGGGTTTCGGTTTGTGTGTGCGTCTGATCCCTCATGATGCCGTCCTGTCTCTGCCTGAAGCTAAATACCCCTGATCTTTGCAATCTCTCCCGCTATGGAAATGGCCTTGATGACAAATGTTGCTCTGCTCTCGCCACCTTCCTTCCCGCTCTGTCTTCAGGGGGCTGCAGGCAGCAGGACTTAGCAGAGAGCAGCAAGAGTGGACCATTTCTCCTGCTAATAGCAGGTGTCATAATCATTCCACAGTTCATTTCAGCTCGGGGGAGAGCTCTGTGAAACCTCTGTGAAATGCAAATGTTCCTCACCTGGGTCTTTCCCCCTTTTCTCCTCCCATGTCAGATACATGTATCAAGGGGATGTGAAATCTTACGGCAGATAGGTGTTGTATGCACAGCAATAGAGCCTCTCACTTTTTTTAATGTCATTTCTTCCTTTTTCTTTTTTTTTTCTTTCTTTTTTTTTTTTTTTCCAGAGCCGGAAACATGCCAGCAAAGTTCGCCTTTATTATATGCTTCATCCCATAGATGGAGGCTGTCCAGCTAAAAAGCTCCGGTCAGAAAACGTGGGTATACTTTAAGTCCCTGTTTGCTCAGCTGCTTTGTGAATCATTGACTCTCTGCTACAACATTTTTTCTGTTACAGCCACAGATGATCAGGTACCCAGAGGTAACATTTAGATTAGCTGAAATGCTAAGTAACTGGAAATAATTTTCAATAAACTATACAAGAAATATTATGTGCATCAGCAACGGTAATTGCATTTTTAGTTATTTGAATGTTCTTTCATGGGAAAAAGAAATATGCTGCTAGCAAATACCCAGCATTTATTCAGTTTAAGTGCAGTGGCTAGTTTTGTGCTGGTGAGCTCTGGCATGCAGGCGAGGCAGGATGATGGCAGTGGGAGGCTGGTGCCTTTGGGCGGCTGGGTAACGGCGAAGGCTGCTCTGCAGCAGCTCTGGCACTGGCTGTGGAGAGGCTCTGCTTGGAGCAGCACTCCAGTCGCTTCCAGACACGTTCTCCCAACTCTCTATGTGATGCCGTTCCCGAAGGTGAGGGTCGCTGGGCAGGGCTTTGCTGCCCGGGCAGTGGTGCTGGTGCACGTGCCCCCGGCACGGTGTTGCTGACCCCCCCGCCCCCAGGGAGGTCATTGGAGAGCATCATCACCTCTGGAGGTGTCTTCAGACCCAGTTTTTTCCTGAGAGTTGATGAAAACGAGAGTGCTGGATCCAAAAGGCTCCCCACAAAGGTTTGTGGTCAGTCTGCAGTTTTAAAAATTGGCAGCTGGGTTCCTTGGTTGCATTCAGATAAACAAATGAATGTGTGGAAATTGGACCAGCTCGCAGCCATTTGTCAGGCAATAAAAGGAGACTAAATTTATAAGGGACTGATTCACAGTGAATTATTCATTCAGCTCTTTCCCATATTCTGAGGCTGGTGTGAGAGCTGTTGATGAGGTTCCCGGCAGATAGCATCCAAACCATTTCAGATCTATGGGAGTGTGACTGTGGCTTAATGCTATCAATATTTAGTGAGATGTCTTCTAATTAAAGGGAGAAGCATGCAAGTTTTGCCAAAGGAAACTGAAAGCTCCTTGACACGGTAATTAAAATTTTAGTGGAACTTTTATGTTGCCCACAGGGTAATTGCAGATGCGATCTACCCCTTAACAACAGAACCTCACAGTATTTTTATCAAGTTATTAGTTACAGAGCACGAAAGGTACAGTGGACATGCACGTGTAGACTTGGAACATGGTCCTCTATAGAGCTTAGTTACATCTAACAAGAAACGGCATAGCTGTGCGTACACCGTAGTACAGGGATGTGGTGGACCGAGAATCAAAGAGACCTCAAAGAAATTGAAGCTGAACTACTTCCTGTCTCTGTTGTGGAAGGCAATAATGAGAAGCAATGTAGTTTGCTCAGCAATTCTTGATTGCACAGGGCAGCCCTTGGAGGGGGACGGATTAACAAGTCCTTGTGCACTAGGTGAATGATAAGCTATACGAGATCTACCTTCTGAAATTATTTGTTATGAAAATATAGCAGGGAAAACCTGCCAACATTTACAGCTCAACGTAGGCCTATTGCTAGATAGGTGGATATTATCCAAGCCTTTGCATTTAAAGAGAACAGAAATATTTAGGACATCTCTAACGCTGCATGATACCATCATTGCTGCGTGCAGAGTGCAGCTGCGTTGCCCGATCCAGGTATCCAGCAGTGTTAGTCAAGCTATGGCACACCGACTTTAATGAGTATTGGAAACAATCTGTGAAAACCAGTTAAATTTCTGTGCAGAAGCGTCTGCAACTAAGAAGGGAGTGTTAGCCTTTTTTTATCCATCAAAACCTGCACTGTTACATGACTCTATGCCATTTGACGTGTAGCCTTTGGACCGCCAAACTAAACACCTTGTCTTTCTTGCAAATGGCAGTAGGAAGGAGAAGCAGCTGCAGACACTCACTGCAACAGGCTTAAAACCAGCGTTTGCTACCTGACCTTTCAGTGAGGCGAAGGGTAGTGTTTGCTGTTGTTTGTGGACTATAAAACCACTCTGCATTCCCAAAACACCTGTTATCCTTTCCTAGTAAGAAGTAGGAGGCTTATACAGTTAGTCTTGCCCTGGATAACGACTCAGTTGTTGGGCTGTTCATTATCGTTTTATTTTTTTGTGGAGGAGGGGAAAAAACCCTCATGTCTTTGGTGTGCTGAGGGATTGTTGACCTTTCATTTTAAATTTCCGCTTAACATTTCAGCTGAAAGTAATTGGAGAAGGTTGCAGGCTGTGCCAGGGCCCCACAGAAACTGAGAGTCAGATCCTCAAGTACCAGGGTTGGTGAATCAGGTTTAACGAGCCCTGTCTCACTACCTTCAGAAAATAGGACCCCTATTTACTATCAGGACATATGTGATGAAAACTTCTTATGTGCTATGAAATGTGTTTTTTGGGATGGGAGAAAAGCCTTCAAATTCTTTCTAGCCCTACTTGTACTGTAAGATGGTAAACTGCTTTGACCAGCATCATCTTCCTTAAAAAAAGAAAGGGATCTTAATAGCAAGGATAAATTCTCTGAGGGAAAATAGCAGGTTATTAGGTTTTGTTGCTGAGGGTAATGCATGTCCTGCAAGGTGGCTCTGGAGACAGTAAAGCCAAGAGCTGTGCCTCTCGGAGGCAGAAGCGTGCCGACGGCTGCCTTGGGAGGCTCGCCTTCACTTCCCAGTCAGCAAGGAAATCGCAGCTTTTATAGCTTGTGGGACAGCATTTACTGTGTGCTGTAACTTAAATCTTCAGTGATTACACTGAAACCAAGATGAAATGGCTGGGTTCAGGGCCAGCATTCTTACTGTGTGTTTTGCACCTGATCAGCGATTTTCAACCAAAAGGTCAGGTATTAGTGTCAGTGAAAGGAATTAGTGATGGAAGAGTTGAATTTATTCTTGGACCAAAGGCTGGGACTGGCTCTGTGAGGGCTGCTGTTGCTGTGACAGGCTCTGTGCCCCTTGTCCTCCCTCTTCTCCAGGGCTTTGTCCTGTGTGGTTTTAAACACCCACGGAGCCACAGCTGCGTGGTGGGAGCCGGGGTCTCTGGCGGAGGAGTTGCCCTCGTCCTTGCCCAGCTGCCTGTGGCTCTGTCCCTGCCAGAGCGGGACCTGGGATGTGTGCGTGCCATGTCACACACCCCCCTCACTGACCTTAGGGCTGGCTTTTCCTCAGAGAGCGTATCGGTCCTAAGATGCTCTGAGACTTTGAGCAGGCGTTTCAGATTTAGATGGCCATAAACTGGTGCTTGCTCTTGTGCCACAAGAAAAGCATACTCTGAAATGGAAGTAGTCTAAATTTCACACAGAGCGTTACAGAAAATAGCTCTTTAACAGCAACACCCTCTTCACATGCAGAAAATTAACTCAAATTTAAAAGACACTTCACAGTGCCTTGAGTGCTGTGTTTTATATTGCTATATTTCAAGTGTCTGTATGATATTTTCTTCTTAGTAAAACCTAAGAAAGGAAGACAGCAGATTTGTATTTGTGCAATAAAAATCCTTACTTTTCCTGAGGATTGCTTAAGGAGCATGCAGCAAGGGACTGTAACTGCATGGTCCTGTGCGAAGATTATGCCTTTTAGCAGCTTGTTAACAGGCATCTGAATAACTGAACTCAATTCTGTTGGATGTACAAGACTTGCTTTGAAGTTTATAATATTACAAAAAGAAGGCCTATAAACTAGGCTGGCCCGGCATGTCTGTGGAGCTGGGGGAGGATGAGCAATGCCAGTGTTGGGAAGCGGATGCTTTATCTCCGAGCTCGTGGTGTGTTCCATGGTGCTTCAGTTTATGCGAGGCCATTCACCCCTGTCAGTGCTGCATCCCTGCAAAGGTTAGCAAGAAGGGATCATCTGGAGAAGATTGCAAAAACAAATGGTAGAAGTATTCCTTGTGCGTGGGCTGGCTTTATGCAGCGTGGGGTTAGAGAGTTGCTTGTGTGGGTTTTGTGGAAACTAAATTGAGATGTTAGTGCCTATTTACTGCTGCTGCTTTAGACTGAGCTGGGTGTGGGAGCCAGGGAAGCAGCGAGGAGTGATGGATGAGTGCACGCGTGGGTGCAGAGCATCCCTGGAGAGCGGGCGTCTGCCCCAAGCAGGCTGCAGGTCGACTGAGCCTTGTGCCCCGACTCGGGCTGGGCTCGCCTGGGCATCCTGATCGACACGTGATGTTATTTTACCAGCTGGCTGTGTACGATCCTGTCAACGCGGTGTCTTTCAACGGGTGACAAAAGACACCCAGCTTGGGTTCCCCCCAGCCCATCTGGTTACAGGTAAAACAGCCACCGACAAATGAGAAGGCATAATTACCCTTCAGGGCTGGATCTGGCCTCGGGTGCTGGGCAGCTCTGTGTGGGGCATCGGGGGGGGGTGGAGGGGAGGGCAGCGATTCTGCTGATGAATGGATGCACCAGGCTTAGGCCAGCGCTTAATAACACTTGAATCTGAACACCTCCTGCATCCCACTAACAAAGAGCATGAAAAACGGCTGGCTGTTGGAGAGCGAAGGTCTGTGGGGTTTGCACAGAGGCTGGGACGCTCAGGCCAACCAAGCAATTGGGGACATCCCGTCCTGCCCACGGGTGAGGCTCTGGTGGCCAAATCCCCTCCGAGATGCGCCCAGAGACCTGGGTGCGCTTGGATGAGCTGCGCAGCAAACTGTGGATCGGTGTAAATGGAGCCTTGGGCTCTAAGTGGAGTGTCTGAGGGTTGTTTGAGGGAGTTTAACATCTTACAATTTATTTTTTTTAACTGCAGTCTGTCTGTGAAAGTAGGTTGCAAAAGAGAAATGTCACTGAAGAGCAGACCAGGCAGAGGAGGGGACCCTGGTACATAAGCACTGAAGTGTATCAGCGTTTCAAACGAACTCTGTTGGAGGCTCTTTATATGTTGCCACCGCAGATGATCAATAGAGTCTGGGAATTTTTTACGCTGCTCTTAACTTTCAAGTGATTTCCCTTTGAAGATGTAAAATATCTTGAGAGAAACCTATTTAAAAGAAGTGCAAATTACACTCAGAACAGTACTAATCACCCCTGGAGATGTTTCTCTAAGGTTTAAGTTGATTTATAGTTAACAGCAGCATCAAAGGGGTGAAAATTGGTCCTTTTTCCAATGGTGCTTATTTTGGGGGAGAAAATGACCTTTACACAGTGGGTTGGGTGTCAGCTGTGTGGTCAGTTCCTGCTCCCAAGCGTTGCAGAGCTCGTCTCCTGCCCTGCCATGGTGGGGATGTGTGGGGGCGCGGCTGGGGCTTGCCATGCTGCCCCGGCACCGCTGGCGGCTGGGTCGGGTGCGTTGGCCTGGGCTCAGGCTGTGCTTTGGTGGGGGACAGCGGGGTGGCCGCTGGTGCTGGTGCTGATTCACCCGTTTGTTTATGTGGAGAAGCTGAAGAGCTGTGCTCTGCATTCTGTGTCTGAAGATGAGCGTGACATTTGCAGAAGGGAGCTGGCTTTTGGATGCTCTCTGGTTTTCCCTTGGCCTGTGCTGTCCTTTCGCAGCGGTGCCATCGGTCCCAGCTGGCAGACGTGCTTTGGGCACTCAGGGGCACGGTCCCGCAGGGGCAGTGGCGAGGGGCTGGTGGTGTTGCTCCCACCAGTGCCTGAATCTTTGTGCGGAGATGAACCAGAATGTGGTTACGGCTTGTTGTGAAGTTCTTGTAAAATGAAGACTGCAGCTCCTAAAGCAGTCTGTTTGCTGTTTTGACTGTACACCAGCATTTGGAATATTCGCTTAAAAAAAAAAAAAAAGTGCACAGCTGTCTCTAGATGGCTTGTCACTGGGGGTGGGTCTGGGGCCAGGTCTGTCCATCTCATCCAGGGAATGAGCTGGGATGCTAACGACCTGCACAAAGCAGGTCATTTTCCAGCTTTTGAAAGGTCTTGCTCTGCACGGAGGAGTATTTTCAAAAGACATCATTTATAAATTGTACTCAATGGCAAACACAACATACTGAGATCTTTGGAAAAGCAAGGCCACGTATATGCACCCCTAAACGTGATTCCCATTTCCTTTGTGGAATGGGTTGAATAATTAGTTGTGACTAATAGTGCAAGCGTGCTTTTCCCCCTGCTTGCTCGTTGTTGGTACCCTTGTGTCTATGGAACCTGTTTATTCTAAGCCCTTGCTGGCAGCTGCAGTCAGGTTTTGCTCACAGATGTTCAGCCCAGGGGCTGTTGGTGAGCTCTCTCTTCTCCCAAGCCCTCCCCGTGGCTCAGCTTCTCCCCGCCGGGCACCGGTGCCTCTGCGCTCAGCCTCTGCCGGGGGGTAACAGGATGCTCTGTACCCCCCGGGGTGATGGGTGCCTGGGTGAGAGGGAACAGTGCCAGGAGCTGCTGCAGGGTCCAGGACGTGTGGTGGCACGGGCAGCGGCACCACTCCTGCCGTGGGGGAAACCGGCAGCCTGGAGCCACAGCAACCCCTCCTCGTGGGCTTTGCTTAGAGCAGAAGGTCTAAGCTCAGCACCCAGCTGGGCAGAGGTCGCTGGCTTTTATTCTTAGAAGAATAATGAAGAGTAAGGAAGGTTGGAGACAATATTGTCATTAAATCAGGGTTTACTTGTAAAAATAAAGATGCAGTGATTAGTAACTGTGAAGGATGGCCCCTTGCTGGCACTGAAATACTGAATGGTGATGTTCTTAACTTCTTCACTTTTCCAGTCACCTCTTAGCTGACACTAGGATCTCGCAAACCCCCGCTTTGCACCAGGGAGTTTCGTTGTACAGATCCTCCAACAGGACTATGGGCTGCAGCTCTGAGTTTGCTTTAGGCAGCATCAGTTTCTGGGATGTGTTTTTTCCTGGTGTGTGCAAAGTGTCTTGGACTGTTATGATTGCCTGTTTTTTCATCTGGTAGTGTTCAAGAGCCCAAAAACAGTCTCTAGGAAAGGAACAGAACATACATGTGTTTTTTTAGGTGTTTTGCTGGTTTTTTTCCTTGTGCAAACCTTGCAGCGAGCGTTTTTTCCTGTCTTCAGTATGTGCCACAAGGCTGCTCTTGCCTTCAGGTTTATCTTGTCAGCAGTTCATAGTAAATTGTTGTGGCGAGGTACGAGCCTGGCTGCCCGGTGAGGGGCAGCGGACAGGCAGCCCAGGGTGGCCAGGTGGCTCATGGAGCTGATGGGCTGCAGAGAGGGTGCAGCCAGGGATCCCCGCTCCACCGGCCGGTCTCCCCTTGGTCTCTGCATGATGGGAGGGGTAAAGGGGTCTCCACCAGGGCCTCATGAACAGCAGAGCAAAGGCGGAGGGGCAGGAGGTGGCCAGGCTGGCTTGGGGGACCTGCGCGAGTCCTGCTGGTTTGTTTGCTTCTCCCACCTGCAGAGAGGGCAGCCCTCCACCCTGTCCCCCCAGTGCTCTGGGGTCTCTGACAGAAGTGTGGCTGGAGGAAGCACTGGTGTCTGCTGGCAGGGAAAGCACCAGCTTTGTAGGATTCCCTCAGCTGGAGTACAGGAATAAGGACTAAAGGCAGGCAGGCTGGCTGGTGGATGCGAGGGGTGAGCTGCACGGCCGTGGGGAGCGCAAGGGTGAGCTTCCCGTGCACGAATGAGAGTGGAGGGGCTGGGGGCTCGGGAGTGCCCCGGGGGTCGGAGTCACCCCCAGGCTGAGCAGGGCTGGGACCAGGCAGGAGCGAGTCTGTGGGAGACGAGGAAGGGAATCCCCTTGGAAACTGCGACCTTGGCATAACAGCCTGGGTCCCTCTCTCTTCTTTCTCCGTGACTGTGCTTGGTGGGCTTATACACCTCTTTTTTTTTTTTTTTTTTTTCTGTGTTTTTGTCTCCACCCAGGGCAGTGATGGTGACTCAGTGGATAAGAACAAATGCTGCACACTATGTAACATGTCCTTTACCTCAGCAGTGGTGGCCGAATCGCATTACCAAGGGAAAATCCATGCCAAAAGGTTAAAACTGTTGCTAGGTGAACAACCGGCATTAAAGGCCACAGGTAGGTCCAGAGGCAGCGAGCCGGAGCAGGAGGGTCCGGCGCGGGGCGGCGCGGGCTCGCTGTGCCGAGGAGGCACGGCCAAGGCGCCGGCTTGGTGCCTGCGCGGCAGAGAATGGATAGCTGAGTGGTGATGGCCGGCAGAAGCAGCTATTCATTTGTGTTGCTGTCATAACAACCTTTAAAAATTGCTGATGCTCATTATTGCCTGCTTTGTTCACATAGATTAATGGTTTATCAGCCAGGCTGGCCTTTGTACGAGAGTCCTATCTCTGGCTCCATGCTTCTGAAATGTTTTGCTCAGTGGAAGATAATATCTCCTCTGGGCACAAATAGCCAAGCCTCGCTTTAATTATCAGAAGTTATTCGACAGCTCAGCTAATATGTTTAATAAACCTTTCGTGCTACTGTACAGAGCAGCATATCATTTGCTTTTACCTTAGAGGGAAATCTGGTCTTTAAAAACTGTTGGATCGATCGTCTTTTGATTTTTGCCCAGATGGGTATTCATGCTTTCCTCCACGGTGATTCCAATAATGCAAGCCTATTAACTTTCACATTTAAAAAGTCAAATGTTGGAATCGGATAATTTAACCATCTTATTGTTTGCTTAACCATAAAGCACCTGCAAAGTGCTAATTTACTGAGAAACAAAACTTCCTCTGTGGTTGTCAGGCCAGAGGATACTTGAACAAACTGTTTTTCTTGCTGACCAGGCGGGATGACTGGGCTGTGGTTCTGCAGACAGTTGTATTTTAGTATTGCTACCAGTGGCACTTCCTTCAGAGCAGAATATAAATTCAGCTGTGCGTTGTGCATCCTGCCTAACACAGAGTGCATGAATCCTAGATGTGATTAAATAAGGGGGGCTGGCTGTGCGTGCATGTGTGTGTGTGTGTTGCTTTTTTAACTTTACAGGCTGTAGGTGCTTATGTGTATAGAATATAGTCTGTCCTTTACCAGGACTGGCTTGGTAAACATTATCCCCTTGGCCTGAGGGAGCACAGGGTATCGCTTTAGGTGGTGGCTTGCGTGTTTTAACTAACAGGGAAGGTGCAGCAGAGTTTGCCAGTTGCTGAGGTGCATCCGAAAAGTGCCCGGTGCTCCAGGTGCTTGGCACAGACCCTGCAGGAGGCGAGGGTGCAGCTGCGGGTGGCAGGGGGTGCTGGCAGCTCCTGACCGTCCCCGTGGAGAGCTGGGAGGATGGATCTGACATGAACTGATGTGGTAATTTGCAGCTGAGTGAGGGCTCCTTAGGCTGTTCTCTGCAGCTGGCAAATAATTGCAACGGCACAGAGAGAAGTAGTGTACTCGTTTATGGTATGTAATTGTCCAGTGCTTGCATTGGTGCTCAGAACCCCATCCCTTGTGTGCAGCCTTCCAGTGGTTTCTCCTCTGGCACAAAGGACCTGGCACAAACCCTAGTATTTCTGCTTAAATCCAGGTGAGTCTCTGAGGGTCACAGGAGTGACCAGGGAATAGCGCATGGACCAATTCCCACATAAGTCAACAATTCGGATTCCCCTGCCAGCAGGGAAGGAGTTGCTGTTTTTACCTGTGGGGCCATTGTTGCAGGCAGGACCCTGGGGGTCTGGTGCTGTTGGGGCAGGTGGGGGAAGCAGCCAGGAGCCAGGGGTCTGCCTGCAGTGCTGGAGTCCTGCAAGGGCAGATGGACAGGCTGTGGGCAGGAGGGAACGGATCTGGGTGCAGCAGGTGCCAGCGGAGAGCTCAGTTACTGGTGAACCAGTGTTTCCATTAACAAAATCGGAGAGGTGTAGGCTGGCATAGGTAGATGAGAACCAGCTATACACCCTCCGTTGTTAGAGACCCCTGCAGGGGTGCTGAGGCTGACTTGCTGTGGGCTCTGTGCAGGATGGTGCTGGGGCCAGCCCT
This sequence comes from Falco rusticolus, assembly GCF_015220075.1. Classification (NCBI taxonomy): domain Eukaryota; kingdom Metazoa; phylum Chordata; class Aves; order Falconiformes; family Falconidae; genus Falco; species Falco rusticolus. The sequence continues at coordinate 5,820,537 of NC_051206.1, read as the reverse complement.
GACGTGCTGCCTGTGGATGCAGGGGCTGTAGGGCTCTGTCAGGGCAGGGCTTTCCAAGAGCTGCAGCTTTGTGTTGTAGTGTTGTCTAATTTTTTAATCACCTGGATCAGCCTCGCAGAGGCTCTAAGTGAGCCACACCGTGTGCTCCGAGAGTGATGGGCTCTTCAGCTGTTGTAATCACTAGGAAAGAGTAACTAACTCAAGGACTCATCAGCTCTTCCAGACACTTGATCTGGAAGATGGGGCTGAGCTGCAGGAATACATTAATAAGCACCTCCTCGCTCTCCAGTAGTTCTCAGAAACGTGCCCTTTGGACACATTTTCCTGGGCTTCCTACAGAGTCACCCAGCATTTTTCCACTGGGTTTTTTGTCTCAGTCCTTCATGGCTGGCACTAGGGAGCTTTTAGTTTCATAGACAGAGCTTCGGAAGGTCCAGGGCTCATGAGTCCTGGGAGCTGACCACACACAGCCCTGAGCATGCTGAATGCTCCCGGGGAGGAGGGTCCTGTCCTGGGGGCTTCACATGTCTGTGACAGCAGAGCAGCCAGGCTGCGGGTGGCTCTGCAGGGGAGTGGTGGCTGCACTCTTTTCAATAGGAAGATGTATTTTCCAGCTATTTTTCTTCCCCAGCTCCATGGAAGGGCATTCCAGAGGCTCTTGTACGCCCTGTGCTGGGACCAGTGGTGGCTCGCTTTCCCTTTCATTTTCATAAAGGAGATCGATAACATTTAAAATTAATCTGCTCAGAAGTAAGCTGCTAACTTGCAGCAATTAAGAGGTATTGATAATCACCTGTGTGTTGCTGCGGAGGGATCCAGCACCTTCTGACATTCCAGGGACCTGGAAGCTGAGCCCAGTGATCAAGGAGCGGGCGCTGGCAATTCAGGAGGCAGGAGCTCATGCCTGCAGCCTGACTGGTTAGCATCTTTAAAAGGGGTCAAGCTGCTGTTCTGATCGTCACACGGTAATCCTTCAGATGGTTAAATGGCTTGAATGTTTTGTTGGTGTTTCCCTATGCTCCTAAAAGTAAAGTGTTTTTTAACTTTCACATGTGATCAAAAAAAAATGAGAAAGACTCTCTACAAATACTTGAACTCTCATAATCTTTAAATTAAAAAAAAAAAAAGCATAAAATGTTTTCAAAGTTCCCCAAGTGCTCTGATTGTAGCTGAGATTAAACACAGTTAATCTGAAAAGGTATTTTTAGTGCCAATAGGCAAGTAAAAGTCAGTAATAACCTCCAGTTTTCAACGTCTGATTTTCAGCTTTGCACAAGAATTTATCCTGCTACTCTAAATTGTTGTGAATTTCCATGTTGACCATTTGTTTAATTAGCGGTCTTTGTGTAAAGGGAGGAAAGAAATGGCGAAATTCTTTGCCCAGCTGTCTTTGCAGGAGTCATTTTGTTCACACAGGCATACAATTGCCTCTGTGGAGCATAGCATCTCTTTAAATTGCACAGTAACAAAATGTATTTAGGGGACAAAATTAAGACTAATGAATGCAGTTGAAACTGCAAGGGAAATTCAGGAAGAATTCTTGAGCTGTTGGAAGAGCAGTGTTATCCAGTAAAAGGAAAAGAAAAAAAAAAAAAAGCATTGAAAAATACGTAATACTCTCAGCGAAGGTGAAAAATTTGAAAAATATCTGCAACCGGAATTCTGATCCTGGTGATGGTTCCTGGAGGCAGCAGCTCTGAAACACGCTCTGCTGCCAGGCTGTGGTGGGACCTGGAGCCACTGCTGGTAGCCAGAAATTCCCCGAGGCTTCACTCTGCAGAGCAGCTCCTCTCCAAACGCCGAACTTCGCCCTGGCCTGGCATCTGTTTCCAGCCGGGAAGCGGCAGAGGGACAGGATTCTGCAGATACCTCCCCTGCTGCTGACATCCCGCATGGGTCTGAGTGCTGAGCGTTCTTCCCTGCCAGCGGTGTTGTGCAAGAGCGCTGCTTCATATTGTACCTGAGAGCAGCTCAGGCACTTCCCAAGGGGTTTTGTGTCACGAGGTGAGATGTTTATTATGTCTGCTCTGCTGAATTGGGAAAGAACAGACTTCCCTGCCCTCATCATGGAGGTTGCATCAGTCCTAAACTGAAGCAACCTGTGCTCTGCGCAGCGTTGGAAGATGCGAGCCTATGTCCTACTCTGTGCCCCAACAGTTCTGTTCCCGCCCACCCCCCACCCCCCCGCCCCCAATTCCTGCCGGATAATCCAGATGTGCTTTCTGATCACCTGAAGCTGTAGCATCCGTCACCTGCCTTTGGGAGGGCTTGGGTCTGTTTGGTGGATGCATGTGGACACGTTCTGCCTCCGAACGGACTGCTGCTTGATATTCTGAGTTTTCTGTCTTAGTGTTACACCTTCCCTTTCAATTTTATCATTTTAATGAAGTACACATCTCTCATTTCTCAGCTGATGTTTTCAGGAAATGGAGAAGTGCCTTAACAGTTGGTTTTTTTTGCAGTAGGAAAGCGATGTCTCCTCACTACAGTGAAATATTCGTGATCTTTTCTGTTGCTTCTGCTGCACAAGGTTGTAGCCCTCTCAGAGGCTTTATCTCACCACTATTGCTGATGAATTTCTCTAGTCATTTCCAACATCTTCCGTCAGCTTGCATCCAGTCATCACTATGAGTTATAAAACAAAGAATTGTGGGGGGAAATAGCTGCTGCTTTCATTGATCGAAGTGCGGGTACCTGCAGGCATTGTTTCAGGAAGGTGGAAATCGGCCCCTCAGCACCGGTAGTGCTGCGGCGTGAGTCATGGCTCTGTGGGGGCAGGTGCCTGCACAGGGGTCCCCTGCGTTTGGGGTGAGGTACAAGGGCAGGATTTTGCCAGCAGGAAAAGTTACCTTGGCTTCTTTTACCTTCCTGTTCTCTAGTTCCTAGAGCAGGGTTTGCATTCAAGGGGACAGAGTAAATGGCTTTCAGGTTTGGGTGCAAGGGTGCCCCCAGCAGCAGCTGGACTCTGCAAAAGTCCCAGATTTGTCTGTTGAAGAAAACTGAGTTTCTCCATTGCCCCACTGTCGTGGCTCAGTTACTTCGTCATTCTCATGCACAGTTCCTGGAGAGTGGCGATGATAAAAAGTTGGGTGCCATTTAAATACAGCTATGAATAAAAAGCTTTGCATGCAAGAAATGTCAAACATTAGTTCATTGCAAGAGTGCTAAAGTGTTTCTAACTTTGTATTTTGCTTCTTGCAGCAAAGTAAGACTTTCTCACTTCCCTCCCACAGCAAAAGGGAACGTAAGGCAGACTGTCAAGAGCTATTTAGCATTTTGAAATACTTGAAATAGTCAAACTAGCAGCTTTTATGTTTGTGTTTTAGATGGAGAAACATTTTTAACATTTGCTGTTTTGTGAGTGTTTATTATTAATTTTTGTGTCGCTGCTCAGGGAACGATCATGTTCTCTGTTCTGTAGTAGTTATGCAGTGCATATCAAAATGATAAATCGACATGTGCAGAGAAGTCAACTTTCAGCTGTTTCTCTTCAGGAGGATTTGGAAGACATGGGATGTTTTTGTTAATTGTCAGGCTGGGTTCAACGTGCCTTAGGACTGGTGGGAGTTGTAAATGGAACCTGGGGATTGTGGCTTTGCAAGAAAGTACTTGGTATTCTGAGTGCCAAGAGGAAATCCCTGCCATGCAGGAGCACCCATGTGATGCGGGCAGAGGGTCCCTGCCATGGGGGCTGCAGCCTGCAGGGAGGGGAGGCAGGCATGGTGGGCTCGATGCAGGGCTGGGGTGGAGGGGGGGGCTCTGGCGCAATCTCTCGAAGCAGGAGCGCTGCCAGCCTCCTTCCTGCACCATGTTTGGGTGAGCACAAGCCACCAAGCTCATCAAGAGGGACTTGGATGCACAGCCATGGGGCCACCAGTCCAGCTGATGGCTGAGCAGCAGGGGATGCTTCTGTCGTATTTCTTTAGTGAGTGAGAGATATAACTCCTGCGGACACCACCAGCTCTGCGAACTTCAGCCTCCCTGGTTCCCCTCTGGCAGCAGCTAACATATAAACAAGGAGAAAGCTGACTGAAAGATCTGATAGATTTAACTTTATAGCCTAGGGCCTGCAGAGCAGCAAGTCAGATATATCACAGAGCTCCCGGACCGCTGTAATAACTGGTTGTTTGCAATGGTCCAGATGCCCAGGCATCGCTACAGCCCCGTCCCGGCGCCTCGCAGTGCTCTGGAGCCACTCAGCCCTGTCGCGGGGCACAGGAGCGGGTCCCTGCAGCATCCCCGGGCTGTGCGCGGTCCCCGCACCCCTGGGCACTGACCCCCCCCCCCCCCCCAGCAAGGCTGCTCGGGGAGCACCTGCGGGTGGTCACAGGAACATGTGAACAATAGGCAAGCTGTGCTCACTTTTCATGAGTCAGGTGTATGCTAAGTCTGCATAGTCTTAGTTTGGATGCGTGATATTGCTATCTCCTAATTTTATTCTTAATCAGCCTGCAGGCCCCCGGCTCCGCTCTTCAGTGTACTTGTCCTGTTGTTCGTGTTGCCTGCACCTCGGCAGGGCTGGGGATATGTCTTCTGCTGGCACCGTAGGTGTTGGAAAAGATGATGTTTTTAGGAGCAAAATAGAGCCGTGTCCGTCCTGAGTGCTGCCTGCTGCCCGTCAGCTGTGCTGGGAGTGTGTCTGGGGCAGCAGCGCGGCCACCACCAACCTGGGCTGCACCGGCAGAGCCGGCGCATGTGCGAGTGATGCTCCGGGCCCGGCATGCTGCAGTGAGGCCCCAGGCAAAGGGAAGAGGTTTCCCCTGTTGGTGTTGTGCTCGGTGTCTAACTGGGCTGGTTAAATGGAGGGCGGGCAGAGATTAGGCAGTGGAATCCTCTGGTGGGGTGAAATGAATCCAAACGAGCAGGCGGGCGGTTCGCGAGACAGCAGAATGAGGAGAAGAAATATCTTCTGCAGAAGCCAGTTGTGTAATCACTTTATTAACTAATCCCCCAAAGAGCTGGTTTGCTGGTGCTGTGCAGAGCGCTGGTGGCAGCAGCAGCAGAGAGGATGCTCCTCTCCAGGCGTGTCTGCAGAAGCAGTCGGGCGAGGAGGGTGACAAAGCCCCAGCCCACCGTCCGGGCTGTGAAACTCTGATACCTTGGCAGTTGTCATCAAAAACAATAGATGCTTGTAAACCCCTGGAAATCGATGAGGTTGTAAGTAATGCTATACGTAAGATAGAGTTTCCTGAGGAAAGTTAATAGACATCCATTCCAGAGCAGGTCAGCAGAAGATTCGTAACAATATTAACTTTCTCGAGCGGTGGAGCCAATCACGGCGGGCTTCAGTCGCAATTACATGTCTAATTATATCCCTGTTTTGCTCAGTGCTGCTGCTCCTGGTATCAGACGCTGAGGTGGGTTCGGCACTTGCCAACCTGTGTTCTCATCAGGACTCGGCTGGAGTAGCGTTGAGCCCCTTGATCAAAGGAGAGTGACCGAGCTCCTCTTCACCACCTGAAAATTTGCCTATTCTTGTGTCAGAGAGAGAGTGGTTTGTTAATTATTTAGATAACAGATGTTTCATCTGGAAAAGAAAAGGAAAACCACATGAAAGGGAATTTTTGAATGAGGTGTGATAATTAAGTGCTAGTCACCGTATATTTTTGTATCCCAGTGTTACCTGAACTTTATTTTACTGTTTTTCCATGGCTTTGTGACTTATTTTTTACAAAGTAGGAAAACTGTAGCAAACAAGGTGCAGCTCCATTATGTAAAGACTAATTACCCGTTTTTCTTTGAAATCATTTGGGGATCATGTTTGTGTTCCCGGGTGGCCTCATGATGAATCTGAAGGGAAATGAGATTAAATTCAGATTGTGGGTTGCTGGTACCTGTCAATTCACAATGTGAAGATATTTAAATGAGGGTGCTGACTATTAAATTATTTTCTTCATCTGTGACAATTTACAATTACTGCAGCTTTCCCTATTCTTTCTGAGAGCTTTTTCAAATACATTGAAAAAGAAGAATCCTGATGTGATGATAAATCTGTCTGTCTTGAGAAGTAGATGGCTTTGCATGTTTTGTTTATTCTCTGCTGGCAGTTTTTCCTGGAAGTAGCAATTTAAGCAGGGTAAGTTTAGCAAGTTTAGTCACAACAGTGGTAGGATGCGTAATGAGACCGTCTTCCTTTCCCAGCTAGTGAAGTGCAGCTAGCTGAGGAACAGCCCTATGCTAGCCTTTCATGCTGCTTTTTTTATGAGAAATGGTAGATTTCCAAGCAGTGCCATCCAGAATATCCAGTGGGACCCTGTAACTGCTGCTAATTACTCCCCGTGTCTAATGTGGGATCTGCCTCAGGCTCTGCTGTTACTCAGACAGCAACACCAGCCGGGAAAGGCTCATGTCTTAATGTTTTCATTTTACAGAAACTGCTCTGAGCTCCCTAAAGCCGCCGCACACGGATAGTGCCCCGGTGGTACCATCACCACATCAGCGGCGAGACTCGGACAGGTACTGCCAGCTCTGCGCAGCCTGGTTCAACAACCCCATGATGGCACAGCAGCACTATGACGGCAAAAAGCACAAGAAGAACGCGGCCAGGGCTGACCTGCTGGAGCAGCTGGGGAAGACCCTGGACCTGGGAGAGCTGAGAGGTGAGAGCACCAGTTCCAGAGAGCAAGGACCTGCTCCCGCGGGACCCAGTGGCCACAGTGATGCAGCCCTTGCCTGCTGTGGTTCCTCTGGTCAGGTGGTGCAGGGGAGACCATGTTGCTCTCGCTGCTTTATGAGGTTCCTACTACTGTAACAAAAATCCTCGCCTCTGCAATGGCGCTCTGTGATTTTGGCAGTATCCTTTAAGAGTTATTTCCTGGGTGTTTCTTTTGCCTCTTCCTAAAATAGTGCCTTCGATTAGCACACACTTCTGTCCTTGAGCAAATGTGGACTGTCCCTGTGAGCTGAGAGAGGAGGAGACGTTAAAGTGCTCAGCCCCACAGGGACGTGGGGATGGGATGTTTTTTGCTGGAGGCAGAGCACTCCCTACATCTCCCTGATGGAGAGCAAGGCATTAGCTGTCTTCTGTGATTTAATTAGTGCTTGTAAAAGGCTGCAATGGCCCTGGGTCAGCAGCAGCAGAGAGGAACCGAGCACTTGCTATGGCTATGTTAAACACAAGTTTTCTGTGTTCCCACTGAAGGGAGAGCAGCCATCCGTCCATCCATCCGTCTGTCCATCCATCCTGGCCGTGCCCTGCCAGGAGGGGCTCTGACACCCAGGGGGCCCCAGGCTCACCCAGATTTGGGCTTTGCACCCCTCTGGGAGCCCCCCACGTGCAGAGTGGAGCCACAGCCAGTGGCCATGGCTGCTGGAGCCCCCGCACGTCCCTGGTCCCCCCAGCTGCAGCCCCTGCCTGGTGCAGATGAAGGGCCGGTTCCGCCACACTGCGCCTGTTGATGGAGATGTGCTAATTTATACCGGCTGAGGATGTGGCTCAGGCTGAATTCTGAAGAAAGTGCCTTTTTAATATAGAGGTGTAATTACAGGAGAAGAGGTGCGAGCCTCCTGTTGGAAGTTTTCTCTGTGGTCTTGATTACAATTCTGTATGCACACAATGTATTTGACTGAAGTAGGCAGAGGAAAAAGTGCAGGTTTGATTTTCAAAACCGTGCGGGAGAGGAAGTCTGGTTTGCCAGCAAGACGTTGCATTAACATTTTAAAATACCTTTTCTTTTTTTCTTGCTAAATGAAATAATTTTCCTTTAAATACTAATGACTGTGCAGTATATTGTGCGTTTCTTGATCTCAAACAAACCTTGTAATAGTTATCCAGGTCCTTCGTGTGCTACCTAGTGTGACTCACAATGCCATAAATGATTCATGGGACTGAGTCACTGCCCGCTGTTGAAAATATGTGGGGAAATAAAACCTGGGACAATAACATGGAAGTGCTTAGTACTTTGAACTGTGCCAAGCTCAAGAGTGGCTGAGGATATCATTAACTGTAAATAAATCAGTTGTGAAGTGTTTTATTCATTTAGCTTGTGCCTAGGAGAGTTGAAATTGGAGGGCTTTACATACTCGTCAGCCTGTGTTGGTTTTTAACTTTACGACAGTTCTGTGCATGGTTGGGATTTGCAGCTGAACCTAACGTGGTGCTGCCGGTGCCCGTTGATCGCTGGGGAGGGGGGCTGCGGTGCTGTGCTGCGGCTGGGCGCATCCCCAGGTGCGGGGGGGAGCCAGCTTTGCTCCTCCAGTCGGGCCCTTCCAGGCTCTTGCTTTGGAGCCTGCGGCTCACAGGTGTCCAGGGCTCCCCAGTGAGCTGCGCAGCCAGACTCGGTGAGCTGAGGGAGATGTCCTTGAGCCTGCTGATGGTGTCCGGCAGAGCTTGAGAAATCCTCTTTCTCACAGTTGTTCTTAACTAGGGGTGTGAGATGCTCTCCTGTGTGCATTTAGCTGTGAGGCTGGAGCAGATGCCTGCAGAGGCAGGAGGCAGATCCCTGCAATGGCCAACATGGGAGGAGATCCACCTTCTGTCTGAGAAAACAGCTGTGCCTTAGCAGGTAAAGGCATTTCTGGCTTCAAGAGAAATGGCAATGGTGGCAGTTCAGAGGTAGCCAGTGGCGATCTATCCCAGCTCAGCAGCAGCACCTTGTCTGACCGTCGCTGCCGATGTCCGGTGGGTTTGGCAGTACCTGGTGGGAATTCCAGCTGTGAGCTCTCCCTGCTCTGCTCTTGTTTTGCTACCTTGGTATTCACTAGAATGCAAAGTCACTTCCTTTCCATGCTGCCCCCGGTTGCTTCTCCCATCACAACTTAATATAAATATTAATTCTATTTTGACTGCTGTGGGAGATGAGCATTTGATGCATTGTGTGAGCCTGGAACAAGCAGTGTCAGTTGAAGTACAACATTTCAGCAGCCTTTGATGTTTTGATAATGGCTATGATAAAATATTTATTGATAAATATGAATGTGTATTTGGAGAAATAAGAATAGAAATATATTTTTGGACAACTGATATTTATAGGAAACAAAAGCATTGGTTCTTCTCGCCAAGTGCTCATCCTGCAATTTTGAAGTCTTGTTTTCTACTCAGACATGAGAAAGAGGAGAAAAAAAAGAAGGAAAAAGAAACCTCATTAACAGCACCTTTTCTCTTGTCTGTACAGAGTTAAAGCTGCAGTACGCATGGTGGCACGGCCAGCTGCCTTGGCCGAGCAGAGGGCGCGTTGCGGGTTTGCCAGCAGTGCCCACAGCCACTCTGCGGGGTCCGACCCAGCCTCGCTGAGCAGCTTCGTGGGGCTTTCCAGCCTGGACAGCAGAGCCGGTCCTGGACCCCCTGCTCCCAGGGATGGGCTGGACACCAGGGGAGCTGGAGGACAGCCCCTGGAAGAGGAAGAAGAGAGTTTTCCTGCTGCAGAGCTGCCGCCTCTGGCTGCCGCGGTGCCCAGCCAACCCTGGAGCAGATCGTGCGAAGACGGAACGAGGTGGGGATGGTGACAAGCCCTGAGTTCTGGGCTCTGCCCCCACAGCTTGCACCTGTTCAGCAACACGGAGCTGAAGCTGCTCCATCGGAGGCACCGGTGCGGCTCCGTCTGGCGGCTCTCGCCTCCCCGCAGCCTGCACCAGGCGGCGAGGGAATTGCGTTTTTGCTCCATCAGCTCACATTTCACCAGTGTGACTTCATGTTGGCGTTATCCATCACGGAGTTCTCTTGTTCCTGCTCTGACGCAGGTGGGCTCGGCAGGGGCAGGGGCCTTGCAACAGAGACTGGCATATCTCAGTCGTGGGGAATTTAATTAATAACGAACTCTGCTTATTGCTGGTGCTGAGCCAAAACCCCGCAGCAAAATGGTCTCTCTGTGAAGGCTGGCGCAGTGTTTGAAAGTCTGGGCTTCGTCACATGGATTCAGTGTTGCCCTTTCCTGTATGTACGCCTTTGAATGAATAAAATGAGCACAAGGCTTTACGTACAGGGCGGACCTCCCTTCATCTCGTTGGTGTTTATAACCTGCGCTTCAGCACCTTTTCGCGTGACAGCAAACAACTTGCCCAGGCACCCTGGGCTCTCTTTGGTGCCTGCTAGTAGAACCTGAATTTTACATAGTGATGGAGACAGATTCTGGGCCAGCCTGGAGCTGATTAGATGGGATCCTGTAAGATCCTCCCCATGCAGGAACATTGGTCTTCTTCCCAGGACACTCAGTCCCTGGAGAATAGGAAAAGCACCATGCCCTGGGGCAGAGGCTGGTGCCTCTCAAGGGCATTACACTGTGGATCCCTAAAATAAAATGCAGCTGCCTCTCCATAAAGCAGGATCGGGAGGGCTGCACAGGGATGTTGTCACCTGAAGCCTTTGTGTTTTCAGGTGAATTGTCACAGTCGCAGGTGCCATCTTGTGAAATCAGGCAAGAGCTGAGTTTTCTTTTCCTTCTCAGCCTATAATTTCTTTGTGTGCCTTATAAATATTTTTCATTCTGTGCTGTCACGTTTGGTTAGTAAAAAGCGATGTTATTAACAAGTCCTTCCCTGGAATGTATTTTAGTGCATTTTATGCAGAATGACATTAATGACTTTACTTGCTAATATTTTATTTAATGGATAAAAGAGCACATTCCATTTTACATGAATGCATGTCATGATGTAAGGGAGGGAATGCTGATGTGTCGTGAGGGTACAAAAGTCGGTGTGAATACAGACAGAGCCCAGCATTTCCTAGCACAGACTGCTCTGGTTGGGACCACCTTCCCGTTGCAGAGTGCTTGCTGTGCTAATACTCAACTCCAACATGCTTTGGTTGGTAGCGTTTTATGGAACCACAGTTTCAGCCAAGTTGGCAGCTTTGGTGAGCTCCAGTGAGATCACATACTGTTAATTTTGATGTTATGGAGGTGATTATTGCCGCTGGTTTCATCTTGCAGCTCATCTCAGGCTAGTTTCCTTTCTCCGTGTCTCGTTTCGGTGGAGTTCATGTCACACCCAAGACTCTCCCTGTACAAGCCCATCCAGGATGGGGGACTCAGCCAAGGGGTCCTGCAGTCCTCGTCCTGCCGCAGGTGCAGATTGGCGCTGGTCCAGCCCCAGCGACATTGCCATCCATCTCAAACCTATCTGTGCACACTAGCAGGTGTGTGATTCCGCTGAGCGCAAACGAGTTCATAGCATCAGCCAGTGGGAAGAGCTGCTGTGGTGGAGCAGTGCTGCGTGCTGCCGGTGCTGGGCGTGGGGGACAGGGTTCCCCCCTTGTTCATCATCATGTGCAGCTGTGACACGCTGGTGGGAAAAAAAACAGTGTCCTGAGTTAAAAACTGTAATTGCTGATGGCGTTTCCACCTACACAAGTAATTAAGATTCAATAAGGCTGCTGTTAATGTACGCTGTTAAATTAGCTGCTGAGCATTAGAACCTTATTACCTTAATTTAAAGTATTACCAGGTTTTTCGTTCCCCAGCCCTGATCTCTGCCGTGCAGCAATCACGGCATGGTCTGAGGGCTTGGTCTGCAGCAAGGTGCTAACGCAGCGCCTGTGTCAGCCATGCACTGCCTTTTCCATGCTCTCCCCTGTGCTGTGGCATGTGTGTAGGGGGTTTCTGATGCCTGTTGCCTTAATAAAGGAAGCAGGAGCTGCCAGCTACGGACAGAGGGTTTGACTATAAAACCATTGCTACTGCACCAAGAATAAATTCAGTAAGGAGAGCATCCATAAGCATATCTGCAATTTGAGTTTTGTTCTGTGCCACATCATAACACACAAAAATAGAGGTGACTATTTAAATACTTACGCATAATCGCTTGCTTGCTATTCTCAAGTACTCATCTGAATTTTTTTGAAGTATTTCTTAGAGAAGATGTTTAACTTCATGTTGGGCCAGATTCCTAGGTGAGAGATGTATGAAGTGTTTGAGAAAAGTGGGGTGGGTAGTATAGCTTGTGTCTGAAGTTCAAAAAAAGACAAGTTATTTTTTTTGGAGTCTGTAGGTGCAGCTGGGAAATGGTAAGTTTGTATATAGCCTTTGCAGCTGATTATGGTATGCATAAACTGATCAAATTCAAGAATGCCGTGCATTATTTGTTCTAAATGAATTGTTTTAACAATTTCTGCAAAGAAATAATACTGCAGAAAGTCAAAAGAGACTATGATATGGTACATTAAAACTGTTTCTAAAGAGCACAGCAGCCCATGCTGAGAATCCCACAACTCTGGTATTTTTAAGTGGATCCCTTCAATTAAGCTTGAAATGATCTGTTCAGATCTTCATGAAAGTGAATCAGTGCAGAGCAGAGACCTCACCACAGAGACTCTAAAATCGCAATTCTCTTTTTCCTAGGAGTACAGGGCAGAAATTACTTTAGCATCAATGGTTTGCTGTGATGCTGATGGACATGTAATGTCAGTGATGCTAATGCAGTCTGTGATGCCAAGGGAATTATTAGGATGTTAAAATACAAGAGAGAGGAGGGCAGAAGAAACCACTCTCTGACACTCAGCATAGTAAGGGAGACAACAGAATCAGGGTCTGAAACACTTATGTCTGCATTTAAATGCTTAATTCATGTCAGGTTTTGGCCTGCATACCAGGAACAAGAGCCCTCAGACTGCTCTACCTCTCAGGGATGTCCAGAAGAGAAACAGGCATTCAATGTACGTTCAGCTGCACTCCGTTCCCTTCTGCAGGACCTGGTTTTGTTGCTGCTCTGGTTCTTAGAAGAGGCTTCTCATTTCTCCCACAAGAAATAGATGGGACCACCCAGCTAGCGGTCCATCTCTTGGCCCAGGTCACTTATGGAAGGATAATGAAGAAAAAAAAAAAAAAAGAAAAGAAAAGAAAGAAAGAAACTAATTGGATCTGCTTTTGCAGGTTTTGCAGGTGTGGAGGAACTTCCCCAGTAGCATTGTGGTGGTCTGTGATTACAGAAAGTTGTGAGGAATGTTTTGGGTGAAAGCTTGTTGAGAAAGTCAAAATAGAACATTAATGTGTAAATAATTACATGATCTATCCTGTGCTAAGCAGGCTAGTGTCCTCTCCAGAGGGAGGGAGGAGTGTGCCAGGGCACTCAGAGTAAATGCCTCAGAACTGGACCAAACGTTTTTCCAGGAGACAAACTGACACGAATTATCAGCTGTTCCCAGCAGCTGCTGGGCAGCATGCTGCCTTGGAAAAAGGTCTTTTCTCCTTCACCTCCAATTCTGACTGCTGCCTGTCTGCTGGGTCCCTGTTTCCAGATTTTCAGTTTTCCAGAGGTGGTAGTTGAACCCAGTTTGAAGATGTTTCTAAGTTGCATACAGAGAAACGTGGCTCTTCTCTTATTATCGTGCCATGGTCAGCAGTGCCTGCAGATATAATTCTGCAAAGTCTCCTGTTCATGTTCTGTGCGTGCATGCTCTTAGGTGAATAAATGTCTTGTCTGCTGTGGATGTCTCAGAGATGTGAAGTCTGATCTTAGCTGAATAGACAAAACACAGGCTGATCTTGTTGGGTTTAGTTCTTCAGCTCGGATTTTTCCAGTGAACGTGCTGAGGGACTTTCTCTGACTTTGCTTATAAATTGCTTTGCAGTTTCTGTTTGAGATGTGCATGAATCTGCTTAATTGCCTGGGTTTTTTCTTCCCTGCAATCTGTGCCCAGAGGCAGAGCAGTGAATTAGGGGAGAAATGCTGTTTAAACCAAGTGCTTTTCCCATGCAGGGAGCCATGGGTGGTGCTCCTTGGGGTGGGGGGTGTCTTTCCCGTGGGTCCAGCAGCCTCTTCCGAGGTGCAGCCTTTGCCCTGTCCTGACCCAGGGAGCGGGACAGGCCATAGTCCACACTTCTGTTGCTCTGGAAGTGTTTGTGTGGTTTGGTTCAGTGCTGCTGACACCATTTGTCTCCTTTTTGCTAGCAGATAGACAGACCTTGCGTGCATACGACCCGTGCACATCTCCAGTGTTGCACGGTCGCCTGCCTGGTCTGGTCCTGCCTTAACTTGCTCGGCTGACAGCACTGCTGCACTTAGGTAGCTTCTCTGCAGTTTGCATCACAATCCAATGAAATGCAGCATAGTTACCTAGCAAATCACTTGTAACTGTGGCAATCCAATAAACAATGAAGTGGAAAGTAGCAGAGGCAGCTAAGAGATTTGTTAGAAAGTAAAAAATAAACAAACAAAACCCCCCAAACCTCCCCAAAACCAAAGCCAACTGAATTTCATAACGTTTCTACTGTGAACCCACTGAGATGTTCTTTCTAGTTCAGTGGTACTCAGTTGGCCAGCAGCAAGAGCAACAGCTATATAAATAGTTGGTTGTTATTGTGTCTGTGAAGGGCTAAAATTAGCAAAGCAAGGGCTGCTTTGCGGTCAGGGGCTGTAGACAGGTATCGTAGCCAAGAATAAATCTGTCAGGCAAATGAGCTCCTGGCATCCAGCTTTTGTATGGCCACTTGGTACCCACGCCAGGCTTCCAGCTTTGACCTTCAGACAAAGGCTGCCGAGTCACCAGCTCTCAGTGATCAGCAGCTCCCAGCAAACATGGTGTTTGCTTTGGTGGATAAATCAGGGTGGGTCCCTCTGGGGGAAGAAAAATAAGATCCTAAGTGACCTAGCTCCTAAATACACTAATGAGGAACTGCCCTGAATTTGATCACTATCAGAACCCAGGGGAATGAGTAGGGCCTCATGTGCTGGTTAGTCTTGAGCGCAGTGGTGCCTTGTGAGAGTCACAGGAGAGGGATGTGGGCGCTGAGGAACTGTGGGGACTGCGGTGTCCAGGAAGTATTTGCCTGTGAAACCTGCTTCATTCTGCTCAGACTGTGCCTCTTAAGAATATTTCTTTAGGCTTCACTAATGCTTGGATACCCTGGCCTGGAAAAGTAAATAGATGGGTAACTGTAAAGAGAAATGTCTGGGCAACTGGAAATGAAATTTGAGATCCGAGTATCTTCTAATTAATTAAAAGTTGGCTGGGAGCAAGGGTTACTGCTTTTTTTGTTGTTGTTTTTTTTTTTCTCCCCCCCCTCCCCTTTCTTAAGCCATTATCACTCAGTTGTACTTTCCAGCTGCCATGTTGATTCTGAGTAGTCTGTAGCCCCGACACGAAGATGTTTTTCCTCCCAGTGCAGCCCTGAGCTTGCCCTCAGCCTGCACCGACACACACGGCTGGTGCTGAGGGCAGTGCACAGTTAATGACTCCAGGTTTTCTTTGCAGGCCTGAAGCGCAGCTACACGTGCAACATCTGCAATGTCACCCTGAACTCGATAGAGCAGTACCATGCGCACCTGAAGGGCTCCAAGCATCAGACCAAGTGGGTACCTGCGTGCTTTTCCTGGTGGCCTCCCGCCTGCCTGTGCCTGCCTACGTGAACGCACACGTACTGTAATGCTTACGCTCCGATAACCCCGTCATCTGAGGAGCTCTGGGTGTTTTGCTAACACAGATAGGGGTGGCCCCTCCAGCTTGGGGCGTGCAGGGCTGAGCCCAGCTGGGTGTCCCAGCGTCCCACCGAGGTGCGGAGGGCAGTTCTGCTGTTTGCTGGCAATCTCCCACCAGCCACAGCATGCCCCAGGAAACCCACCATCGGGCCATGATGTGTCCCACGTGATGTGTCCCATGCAGCCTCCGTACCGGCTGCTGGGTGCTGCTCCTGCCTTCCCGCGTTTCTGCCCGAGGCTCTGGGGTTGTCCTGCAGAGCCCTGAGCCCGCAAATGTCCCGTGGATGGGGCTCCTGCCTGGAGAGGTGAAGGGTGCTAAGGGGTTGTCCTGCTTTCCTGAGCATCTTCCTTCTCTCCCGCAGACCCCTCCTCTAGCCGCTCCTTCTCAGGACACCCCCTATCCCCCCCATTCCCCTGGCTGTTGTCCTGCACATCCTCAGGGATGCCCCTCGTCCTCAGCTTGTCCTTCATAGGTTATCAGCTTTGGGGCAGGAGCACTCCTTTAATCCTGCTCACAACGGTGCCCAGTGCCGCAGGCATTTGCAGCACAGATTACCGTGGAGCCCTGCGTGTCTCTTCCCCACGTCCTCAGCCCAGTGATGGGTTTTCTGTCCCTCCCTGCTGAACCATGCCAGAAGATGCATGCTGGGAAACCCAAATAGCTGCCCATCCTCTCCTCAAACTGCGCGGTGCCTGCTGGTTTGGGAAGGGTGAAGAAGGAATGGGCAACAGTGACCCAAGATGTTAACAACTTCTGGTCCTGATGTCACAGGCATTTGTGCTTAATGACACCGAGTTTGCAGCATCTTTCATGTGTTAAACCTTGGAAGAGATACTGGGAGTGTAATGGGATTAGGTGTTTCCAAATGAAAATGTTTATGCTGTGATTTAGAGCAATTATGTATTACCCAACTTTGAGAATTGGAGGGAGTCTGCTCTGTCAATTAGTACAAATTATTAAAATGAAGTGATAAAGATACATGTTACCAGAGAGGAGATTAATCAACTAATCTCTCTTAATACACTTATGTGTGAGCTTTGGGAACCGTTTCAGGCTGAAGCACTCAGGACTGCCCAGATTAGAGGAAGGATATAAAAGGTGTCATTAGTTACTGAAATATTTCAGGTAGCTTTAAGGGCAGTCTGAAAGATGAGGCAGGATGATCAGAACCAGCAATATGTACTAATGTCAATGTCTAATTTTACTTAAGCTACCAAAGGATAAACGCAGACCTTCCCCAGATGATGTTAGACCTTCAAAGATCC
Source organism: Falco rusticolus (assembly GCF_015220075.1). NCBI lineage: Eukaryota > Metazoa > Chordata > Aves > Falconiformes > Falconidae > Falco > Falco rusticolus. The sequence continues at coordinate 5,803,923 of NC_051206.1, read as the reverse complement.
CCAGTATTATTCGTGTTGCCTCTATCCTATTTATTCACAGAGCGTTTGAATGTCTTCCAGATGCTACCCTTTCTGGACCTGAGCATGTAGTCATATTCAGGATCCCAATTAGCAGAAGGAACTGATTTTCTAATGAGGTGGTGTTCTTCCTCCCGCTCCTTGCGAAGGGTGGGTGAAGTGGAAGGAGAGGCGATTGTCGAGCGGCTGTAGTGATGCAGCACACCTACCAGCCTCCATGTTTTGTGGAGGAGAGGGCTGGGGTCAGGCAAGCGAGACGTGGGCTTAGGCTGTGCTGCAGGCAGTCTGGGACCTCCAGTAAGCCCCTTCTGCCTCCACCCCCTTCCTCTTTTAGCACGTCTAACTGGCTGCCCATCCCGGCTCCAGCAGGTTACATGTGCAGCGTGCAGGACGGTGCAGACAGGGTCGGTGTCCGTAGCCAGCGCCACAGATTCCCACTGCTGGAAAGTAGAGCTGACAGCTTTCCCCGTCGGAAACCTGGAATGAGAGCAGCTGTGATGTGCTGCCCAGGCACAGAGCTGTAATTTATCCTTCCCCTGCCAGTCCTTCTGAGTTTGTGTTATTACTGCTGTTGTTGCTGCTGGTATTATTGCAAGGGATAAAGGAGTTCATTTCAAATCAGAGCAGCCTCGTGGACAGGGATAGAGATGTGCAGGAAAGGTGTGCTGCTACTTCTCAGCATTGGGAGGGTGCCTCACCCTGGTTTATACCTACACCTTCCGCTTTCGGTGCTCAGTCACCTGCAGCTAGCTGAGTGTCATCTCCACACATAGATGGTTCTGCAGAAGGATCATTCCTTCTGCATCTGCTGCTTTCCCAAATATTTTCTTCCAGCTCCCTGCAACAAAAACTGCAAAGACTCGGGGTCTTTCTACTTCGTCTCATTCTGTAGCTGGAGTAGGAGCCGAACGGGGAGTGTGTTACCACAGAGCTCAAGATCGAAAGGGATGTCTGGGTAAAGGATCAGCACGAGTCGAGACAATAATTCACAGTGGTTTATCGCTGCCCATCGGGTGGAGACCCTCAGCTCCCTGCCTGGCAGGCGTGGCGGGAGGCCAGGCTGCGGGATGGGGAGCTGGAGGAGTCCCCATTCCGTGGCGGGAGGCATTGCTGCTGTTTGGCTGATGAACCTCCCGCAGCCGTTCAGACCTGGGAGAGCAGAGCGCTGGGGTGCCGGGGGTGCCGGTGAGCAGGAGGGTACAGCCGGATCCTGTCCCGAACACATGGGGCGGCCGGGAAGGGAGCAGCACCCGGCGTGGTGAGGGCTGCGCTGGGTTTGGGGAGGCTCCCAGCATCCCAGCCCGTCTCACTGGGATGCCATTCAGCCAAATGTCACCACGGTATTTTAGTGCCAAGGCTTGGTGGAAGTTGCAGTCATTCCCAGAGCTTTCCGGAGCTCTGAAAGCATGTGAATTATTGATAGGAAGGCACATTTCTCTTTCATCTTGGTGAGGATCAAGCCAGCCTGTGCAGGGAACACCAGAGTAGTGCAGAGGCCTGCAGGACTCCTGCTTTTTTTTTTTTATAAGGACCTTCCTCTTCTGCAAATTAATATTCTTATCAGTCTTTCTATATTTAGTTTCTTATCATTTATTCATAATGACTTAAATCTGGTCCCAAGAGATTTTCATGGGCATTCAGTACAAGAGGAAACAAAGTAATAAATTCAACAGAAAGTATGTTACAAATGTAATAATGGAATGCCAATTAGAGACATTCGTCTGACCAATTTCTATGGGAAATTGCTCAGATTATTCTATTTCCTCCATTCGTTGTTCATTCTTATACAATTTTCTTTGAGGCTAAGTATCCCAGCGCGGCAGAGATCTCTCCAGCGCCTATAGGAAAGTGCAGAAGCATGGGAGACAATAGGTTGGCAGCTTGGGTTTGTGCACAACAAAAGCTTTTTCCGCCCTGTAATTAGGATGTAACCAGATTTTACTCTCCTTGTTTAAAGCTGCCTTTGCAGCTTCATTGTCCTCTCTGTGGGACTGAGGGGGTGAGTTACCCGAATCTGTTGTCCTGAATCAGTTCTGCCCCCATAGCCTGAGGGGTCTGTAACAGCCATATAGGCTGCTCAGTGGGCCGGACCCAGCGGGCAGCCCCAGCATGAGTCTGGGGGAGGTCTTAGGATAGTTCCTCTGTTTGCCCCGCACAGTGATGACCTTGCCCGTGGTGTTTGTACAGAGCTGGCTGCACAGGTTGGGTGCTTGTGATAGTAGCAGGTAGCAGAAGAATTCAAGAAGGTAAATACAGTTTATACAGCTAACGTTCCTGGGTACAGAAATTGTCTGTAGTGCAGACAAAGAGGAAGAAATCTTCATGTCTAGTGCTGTAAATTAACACATTATGGCAAGTTACTCTAAAATGTGTTTTGACTGTTGTATGAGTGACTGAAGGTGTGCTGGCCGTCAGCTCAGCCCTGTTTCCAGAACAAAGGGATGTGCAGGGCAGCAGAGACACAGCAGATTTTGACAGGGCTGCATCTATGTTTTTGTAGCTTTCTACAAATGATTGCCTCTTCTATACAAAGAAAGTTAATTTTGAAACCCAGAGCCGGTGCTGCTGTCGAGTTTGCGCTGAGCAAGGCTGGGTCGTGGCAGCACCTTGGCTGGAGAGCGCAGGGTGAGGCAGATGCGAGTGTGCTTGGCATTGGGGTGCCAGGGGAGGAAGCCGTCCCTCCTGCAGCCCTCCTGTGGACCTCGGCGAGTGTTTTGTCCGCTGCTTTTTGTTGTTCTCATTATTGTTGGTTAGTGTCAAGACTGCCCTCTTCCCTATAACTCAGTCTGAAGCCAGTGGATTGCAGTTGCCAAGGCAACAAAACATTTTATGTAGCTGCCATACTTCATATAATTAAATATATATATATATGTGTGTGTGTGTAAAAGGCGGGGAGCAGTTTGTAAAGGAAAGGGATTTTGCTCTGGGACAGATTAGCAGGGAAGGTGATTGCAGGTGGGAAGCTGCCCAAAAATACCGGGCAGTTGAGCCTTCTGAAAAGCTGCATTAGGAGAAAAGACCTTTTGTGAGGAACGAGTCAAGTTGTGGGTATTTATTATGGTCCTTGAGAGCGCTCCAGAGCGCAACACACAACTGAGCCACTGCTACAGTTGCTTTAAATAATCCACCATATACAGCCCTTGAACTACTGCTTAGAGGGCCACGTTGCTTGAACCTTCGTCCCCGCTCTGTGCGGGCACCGACAGTGCTGGAGCTCCGTTAGCGGCGCAGGAGCTGGAGGCTGCGGCCCCTGCAGCCGGCCTGCTCTTCCTTCGGGGTGTCTGGTGGGGAGGGCTCAGCTGTTTGCTTACAGGAATTTCAGGGGCTCACCTGAATGCCTCCAACTCAGTCTGTTTGACCAAAAGATGGGGAAAACAAGGGTTGGAGGGGGAGAGCTGCAAGTGTCTTGGCTGGTATTTTGGTGTTGAGTAAAAGGGGCAGGAGGAGGTGGCGAATGCGAGCTAGTCCTTATCCCTCTGATCAATGAATATGCAAGGCAAGATAATGTCTGCTAGCTCCCATTTTTTCCCTGGGGTGCAGCTACTTTAACCTGTATATTTGAAAATAAAGGAAAAATGCATCCTTTTTTTATCCTGTCGTAAAGTCAGGAATTGGAGCGAGAGTCAGATACAGGAGAATATTTCTTTCAAAGCCTCGCAAATCTGGCATCCAGTCTGTTCACATCAGGGGTCAGGCAGTGTTCATCACCGCTCCGATGGGAATGCGCGTTCGCACAGAGCAGCTGAGCAGGGGCTGCTTCTAAATGTGCGGGGGGAGCAGTGCTCCGGCCCGGGGCTCCAAGGAGTGACGCGGTGGCGGCACACACACGCGCCAGCACAGAAGCAGGTTTTGAAATGAGGCTGGACTCTGGAACATCTGCAGCGGGGAGGAGCACTAAACCTTTAATTAGGGATTTATGAACTGTGTAGAGATGATTGAGTCATTGTTTGACTTGCTTTCCAGAAATAGATGTGGGTTTTTTTAATCTCCCCTTCTCCCTCCCTCCTCCCCGCAGTGATCAGAAGAGCAGCAGAATGACGAGCAAGGTGCCAGGCAAGCAGCGGTGCTGATGCCCGCTTTGGCTGGATGTGGTCAGCACCAGCACCTTTCTATGGGGACTGGTGGCAGCCAAAACACTGGCTGGTGCGGGGCTGCAAGGAGGACGGCACGTTGTCTCTGAAATACCGGGAGAGAATCACATGCCAGCCTTGCTCCTTGCTGCTTGCAATAGGCTGAAGGAAACAAATCTTCCCTCTTTTCTGGCTTCTGTAAACTGCAAGATGAAAGATTGCTGCTAAAAGTGATTTGCAACAAACAACAGAGAATTAAGTCCTGGGTAGTTGTGAAAGAAGCCAGAAGACATTCAAATTCTGGGCTCAAAGAAAGGCTCATGTGCAATATTGACTTCGGGCTTTGCAAAAGGCACTTCCCTCCTTTAATTAGCGCGGGCAGGCGGCGGGGGTGGGACCAGGGTGCTGTGGTCATGGCTACGTCCTGGAGAAGATAGCTGTGTTTGGGGTGAGTTGCACCGGAGGACCCAGCTCCAGCTCTGAAGTAGCTCCTCAGGGGCTTGTGGATGAAAGGATGAAAGATGCTGTTGGCAGAGTACCAGAGCCCAGACCCACGTTTGATGTAAGTGCCATCTCTGGGCTGGTTGCAAATATATTAAACGCTGTAATAATGTGCCGGATAGTGAGAGCTGAGAGCTATCCTCCACCGTTCTGGCTGTCAGCAATTGGAGGCTGAGATCCAGCCCTAGTAATTAAGAGTCTGACTATATGGGGATAATGATTCCCACTTCCATAAAGAAGAATTTTATCTTCTCGCCTTTATTTTGTCTCTTTGATCAGCCAGACCTCTCTGCCACATCTAGAGCTCACAAATGTATGCTGGCATTTTATAACCACTCATTTACACATTCATAGATGCTAATACCCGTCTAGGTTTCTCTTTCAAAGTCATGCTTTCTGATTAATTTTAGGATTTTCGCAGAGAGGGGACCCAATCCTGCAGCTATCATTGGGGTAAAATCCATCCAACCTACCAAAGGAGAGAAGTATTCAGTTGAGATGAAATTTTTGTGGTTGAAAACGGTCCTTTCTGATTTGGAAGGTGTGCTCTGAAGACCTTTCTGCACAGCCCTTCACCTAGTCACTGGGTTGCACCCTGTGAAAGCCCAGATGATTAATGGCCTGCTGAGGAGCAAGTGACAGCAGGCGTGGTGCCTCTGCAGTTTTTTTCTTTTCTTTTTTCTTTTTTTTTTATTTTCCCTGATTGAGAACACAGATGTCTAATTGGAATAGGGTATTTATTAACATAAGCTGCTTGGCTATTCAGAAGTCGGAGCTAATCAAAATACTGTAAATATCGTGCCTGGAGAAATGTCACCCTTCACCATGATTGCATTTCCATATTTTTTTCAATCTATTTAAGAAAGTGTAAACAAGCATTTAGAGCCCGTTGTGGCTGAAACGTGCTCCTGGTTGCGGTGTTTGGGGTGGCAAAGGCGCAGGCAGTGGGCATGGCGCAGGCAGGTCCTGGGTGCTCTGCCCACCCTCCTTGGGTGGCATCTGCGGCTGTCCCTGCTCGGGGCCTTGGAAGTTAATTAATCTGCCCAGAGGCAAGATGTGCCTAGAGGAAGGCTTTGGTGATTCCTGGCCTGGCTTCAACTGTGTCAGGTTTTATGCAAAATGTTATTTCTGTTTCCCCTGGATTTTTCCAGCTCCATCCCAAGTGATGGGAGGCTGAGCTCCCGCCTACACATCCTCACCCAGAATGAATGCACTCTTTGATATAAGATTTCTAATAAATTTCAGGAAATTATAGTAAATACGTGAGTTGTACCATATCCTTCACAACCAAGCCAAATTATTTTTTTTTCTTACCTTAATGACCGCAACTTTTATTGGTAGCGCTAACGCTTTCCATGTGCTCTCTGTACTGTATAGTGGCTGATGCCTAAAATATGAAAAAGCCTTTAGAGTGATAATAACTCCAGAAGATGAATAGTTATAAAAGGTAGATGGAATTGAAAGGCATTTTAATTTGTCATTATTTCAGTTCCAGAGAGCAGCTGAATAATTGCACTACCTATGAAGAGAGAGTGTGTAATACTTTCTCTTGTTAAAGAATTAAATATTCTCTCTTCCCTTTAAATGTAAGTGAAAATAAAGGTATCTCTGGTATCTTCTGTTTTGATCACAATTTGAAAGCCCCAGAATGGCTCGTGCAACTTTGCTTTGTGGTGTCAGGTGTACAGATTATTACTTTAATGTGAAGCATCAGCATTGGACCCATTTCCCAAAGTGTAAGCCTGAGATCGCCAAACGAATGAGAAATTCCTCACGTATACGTTGGGTCACAAATAAGGCAAGTTTTGCAGGGTTTGGTAGGCTCTCGAACAAAATGAAACTGAAGACCTACAGAAAGTACGCTTTTTGCAAATTGTTACAGCAGTTTTCTTTCATAAAATACAAAACTGTCCTTAAAATTGCAAGGGTGCTTTAGGTAGAAAGAGTTTATTTATATGGGATTTTTTAGAACTGACATCTCTTCATTGCTCACATTAAAAAGTTTCTTAGTCATTATGAGAAGGGTTGCAGGTTTGTCCGGTCCTGCTTGGCCCAGGGTCTGCCTCGGGCACTGAGTCTCTCTGGAGCTTTGGCTGCTGAAGGGCGGTGGCGGGGGTGGGCACCGTCTGCTGGGGAAGGGGAGCCAGATGGTCCTGGGGCTGCCCGGGCAAGGGTGGAGGCAGAGGCATGGGCAGACCTCAGGAGATGCTCAGAAACCAGCTCTGAACTGGGAACGCAGGGCAGAGAGTGACTTCTGCTTGTTCCTGTCTTGCAGCTTGAAGAACCAGTAGTAGCCCCACAGGCGAGGAGCACCACCGAGGCAGATCCTGCAGAGAGGAACTGGCCAGCGAGGAGAGAATGCTTTCTTGGACAGTGATCCTGTGTGGATTCAATAATTAACATGTAACTAACCTTCGCTTTGGACAAATACATGGATTTTTTTTTTTAATTTTGTGGTGAGTTAAAATATTTCAATGGATTTTTTTACCCTTTCAAGATAGTATTTATTCAGCACAGAGTCTAGAGTATGATAACTATCCTGTAAATACAGCACTTAATCATCACTCATCTTCAGAGACAGTGGAAACAAAATATTTTACTTTTTCATATTTATTCTTAGATTTCTCCCAAGAGTATAAAATTATTCTATTACATTACCCATGATAGTGATGTAATCAGCCTTCAATCAGAAATAAACATACTTTCTTCACCTTCTCCAGCATGGTTTGTGTCAACACATAAAGAGCAGCAAAAAATGAATCACGGGGATTGTATAACAGATGAATTTTTAACTTTCCTCTTTGTCTTCAGAGAAACAAATGGTTCACTGAGCAAAGAAAACTAAAATGAAAGTCTTAACTTTTCCTGCTGGTAGGATTCCTACAGGCTAGACGGAAGCTGTTCGCTCTACCGACTTTGCTGAGGCAAACCCACAGCCAGACGCTGCTCTGCCCGCCGTCCCGGGGTGCTGCAGCCCTCCCGGAGAGATGCGGGACAGTGGGTCTGGAGCAGTGGCCGTGGCTGAGCTCGCTGGGCCACCCTGTCCATCCCGCCCCGCACTGGGGGCACTGGCTGCGAGCGTGTTACCTGCGCACCTGCAGGGAGATGGTGGAGAGGCAGCGGGGACCGGTGATGGGGACAGTGGAGAGGCGGCTTGCGGAGGCTGGTTTCAGGACACCGAGGCCAACTGTCCCCGGAGCTGCCCTCACTATGCAGCGGGTGCCAGGCTGGGACCCGTGGCCGTGGTGGAGTGAGCCCTCGCCGGCATCTGGGCATTACCAGCACGGCCGCACTGGTGAGTTTTGCGCTGGGGCAGAAATCTTTGTGCCCCAGGATGGGGGGCCCAGCGCTCCCAGAGCCGCACCAACGGCAGACCTCTGCCCAGGCACTGCCTGGCACGGCACGACACGGCACAGCACAGCCCCCCATGCACTCGCTGCTGGGGCCTGGGTCTGCAGAGCCGCGCATCTCCCGCTGAGCTCTGGCCCTTCCCTCCCCATGGGCAGGGGGTTCAGGTGAAGGCTGTTCCCGTATCAGAAGACCCAGTGTGTTGCAGCCGTGTTGGCACTGCGAGCGGCGAAGCGTTCGGCAGGGTCGGGTCTGCAGGGAGCCTCGGGAGCTGGACATGGTGGAGACCCTGCGGGTGCTGGGTGTCGCTGGCAGCTCCTCCAGCCGGGGTCCCGCCGCCCACGGAGCACCCCGTCCGACAGCACCGCCGCCAGCAGCTCCGTGGCAGACTGTGGCTCGTGGGGGTCCGTGCTCACAGGGAGGAGAAAACTCAAAGGATTTGAAGGAAGAAAAAATTAACAGAAAACCAGCCTTAACTGTCCCAAAGGATCAGTGTTTGTGCAGACCCCAGCCGGGTCCCAGTCTGCAGCCGTTCGGTGCTTGGCCATAAGGAAGGTGTTTATTCCTTACTGGCTTTGGGGGGAGTGGAAACAAAAGTAACTCTGTCCACTGGAAGGAGGGAGCTCATGAAGATTTATAGTTTTCCTACTACAGTCAGCACAAAGAGACCGGGCTTCTTACCCAACCCGCTGCAATGCAAAAAGAGCTGCAATAAACATGGTCCAGTTTCACGTAGGTACTACAAGCAATGCAAAACAAACAGCGCTGTGCCCTGTTAGACAAACTCGGTGAGTGCACTTTGCATGCAGAGAACCTGTCTTGTGCATGCTGCTAGAGATTAAGCACCACTTCTTTAAAGCGCAATCTGGTTGGTTTATGTGTGTGTAGTAACACAATTCTTCTGAGGCTGTGGCCATTTCCCTGGTTCTGCAACTCCGAAATAACAGGCTCTGACATTTCCTTGTTGTGCACACTTGGCTAGAGGCTCTCTTGTGTCTTTGGAAGGGAGCAGTGATGTGTGCGGATCCATCAGTTCATTTACCAGGAATCCCAGCAACGTGCACGTCCACTTCGCCAGCGTCTCAAGGAAGAGCAGTGACCTGCTGCTGCTGGCTCTGCGTCGCAGAAACTTTTAATTTAATCCACAGCTCACCACTGTGGCCTGCAGGTTTGTGAATTTTCTGCCGAGTGAACAAATTGTACGTAGATGATTAGTCTGCGTCCTCCGTCTGCTTCTCTGCACCTTAATAAGCCAAAGCAAAGCGAGGTGTGTTGCTCTGCATTTTGCTGTTAAGTAGTGCTCTGTGTCTCAGATGGGACACATTTGGGCACGTCACTTGGAAAACTGCAGTTGTGATGCAAATGTCACTTTATATGTTCATAGAATTATTACTATTATTGTATATTTGTCATATGGTAGCCCATAGGATAACCAGGTTCAGTAGCAGCGGATGCTGTAGGCACTGCTCAGTAACCTTGATCTGTCTCACTTTGAGGGAAGCAATACCTGAAGGGTTTGTACAGCAGAGCAGGCTTGAGTGGCAGATGTGCATGTGAAATCAAGGCAGCTTCATTGTCAGCCTGGGCTGAACCATATTTGGAGGAAAGGCAATATTTAAAGTCATTAAGTCACAAGGTAGCACATGCTAAGAAGTAATTGTCCTGAAGCCAGTGCTGGTACCTGTAGGACGCTGTCAGTACAAGCAATTCTACTTGCAAATGAGCCCGTGGGATGAAGTGGGAGCAGGCTTTTTGTGGAGGGGACCTTGTGATGCCAGAGGAAGAAAAATAGTCTTAGTCTGCTGCTCACAGGGTTCTGTTTTTCATATCTTTCCCTGCTGTGGGAAGAAGTTCATCTCCGGTGGCTGGCTGGTGCGGAGCATGGGCTGCAGGCAGCTGCAGGGTGTTCCTGCTGCAGCTCTGGGATGCGTGCTGCAGGGAGCAGTGCCACAGAAAGCTGCTTTTGGCTTTCTTTTGCAATGATAACGTTGTGTAACTGGCTTCTTGATTGCCACCTCATCTGGGACTCTGAAATCCCTCACTACCTCGCTGCTAGGGTCACCCTTTTAATGAAAACAAACCTATTTTTATCGGTGGAAGTGACTCTGTTACCTTGCAAAGGCAATTAAAAGCCCAAATTGAATAGATTTATTTTTAAAAGACTCTTTCCAAACCTTCAGGAGAGAAGAGAAATAATTCTCCTAAATAAGGAGGAAGATCGATAATAAATGTTGCTCCACTGAACCCTGTGTTATGTTGCCTGCCAGCAGTGAAGATTAAATAGACCCCTTCTAGTCTAGGAAGAAATGAGACTCCAGTGACTTGGGTTCGGGGTTTTTTTTTGCCATAACATATGAAATTTGTTGGCAAATATACTTAATAGGCAATGTTCAGTGCTTTATCTTCATTTGGCATTTAATCAAAGGGACGTGCCACATCTGTATAATACCTGGGCTAATTGACTTGACAGAACAGAGTGATGCTATTGCTCATCTTCATATTTGGTGAAATGAACATGAATCTCATCATGTGCAGTGACAGAGGTTACAGACAATGTGGGACAAAGACCCTGACTAGTATGTTTGAGCTGTGATAGGCAGGAGACATAGATGCAAAACTCACATTGAATTTTAAAGTTTGCCTGTCTTTGTCTGCTTTGAGAGTCTTTCCTGTTGCATTTTGTTTGTGCTTAGTTTGATTTAGCTGAAGTGGCACATGGAAAGAGAGAGAAGCACCAGTCCTATTTGAAGTCAGCACTTAATGCTTTTACAGCTCTCCCCGCTCACCTGTGGGGTGAGCAGTGGCACTTCGTGGCCCTGGGGATGCTTAACGCCCTGGGTGCCACCTGAGAGCAGCAGGCACCGACTCAGGTGCTGGGGTTTGTTTCAAGTAGCCATACAGGGTGCTGCTATGTGCTTGGAGAATATCTTCTGCTTACAAAAGGGACAAGTGAAGTAATTTGTGAATGCTTCTAGTGTACAGTCTGTGTGGAGGTGATTTTTCCTTTCACCCTGCTCCCTTACGTTGCTGGGGGGGAAGAGTAGGAATCCGTGGAGCTCATCGCAATGCCTCGTCCCTTCAGTGCTCTCGCCTCTTCACCAGCTCTTGCTAATTTCCTTCTACATGCTTAAAAACCGTTGTGTATCCAAGTGGGGTAGCTTGTGTGCCTCTCTTTGCATATGCTCACACTTGTGTTGTTTTTGTGTATACGACATGGCAGTTGTGCTCAGAGGCTCCTGCACCAGCAGCTTTCTCCCGTTTGAAAGCTCGTGGCAGAGGGAAGGTGCCTGCAAAATGGAGTCAGCCCCTGTGCTGTGCTTTGCAGTGCATCTCATTTCTTCGGCCTCGCTGAGGGGGTGTAAACAGAGAGAAGGAGCCGAGTTGGAAGAGAGACCTTTGCTCTCTGCATCCCAGTGCCTGTTGGAGCTCTGCTCACTGGGAGCCCCGGCTGGGCTGCAGGATGTGCTTGTGCCTCCAGCCTTGCGAAGGGAAGGGTCAGATGCACTGCAGGACCTAATTGTTTACTCTCTGGGGGCAATAACAGATCCTGAAGATGCTCTGTATGATTAATTTGTGCTCTTGCATCGATGCCTTTCATGTGTGGAGGAGAATGGCTTGTTCACAGATGAGTAAGCATCCCCTTAGGTTTCGTAGCTGTGGGGCTGTTTTGTTTATTGTGTTTTGGGTAGTAACATAAGATGGCAGGGTTTCTGAAGCTAAACTGCCTCTTTACAGAGAGAATGATTTACAGAAACAGGGCACATCATTCATGCATGTGCAGCCTGACTTTTCTGAGCCTCCTTTCCCTCAGATTCTTCCCTCCCGCAGCCCATGCACCTTCCTCCAAGCTGCACCCAGGGTGCTGCAGAGGTGATTCTGTCAGGAGAGAAAAAAAAACCTTCTAAGTTGTGTGCTCAAGTAATCGCTACAAGCTAATTGCAGCAAATTAATTACAGCACAAACACAATTTCTTTCCCTAGGCAGGTGTGTAGACAGCTCTGATGGTGCTGCAGTGAGCGGGGTTGAACTCAGCCTTCAATACTCAGCCCGTACGAGTCTGTCTGCCCTTTTCCCCTGGCTGTCTGGCTTGGCCTGCAGCTGGTGGCTTACTTGGTCTACAAGAATGACCACAGACAGAGGGCCTGTCTCTTGTTTAGAAAAATCTAGATTTTTATGCCACTCTGGCAGCATTCGTGTGGATGGTTTCTCCCATGACACTGCAGGGGTGATGCAAAGATGTACACGTGCAAGAGCAGGAGGGTCAGTGCTGCAGGTGAGGTTGCCGTGTCCCATGCCACCCGGCTCTGGTGAGCAAGAGGTGTGCGAGGCGAGAATGAGATGCCCCATCACATCCCCCTGCCCTGTTCTGTTGCAAACCAGAGAAACTAAAGCAGTGCAATATTTGCATTTGTTGCCAATATTGTCCTGGTCCAGTCAATCAGGCTTTGGTCCATAAATCCTTCTAATCTCTTGCTTTTCCTAAGTTCATTAGGTCTTCAAAGAAAGACATAAAAAGACAAATCTTCTAGCGGTAAGTCAGCGATCCCTGCAGAAATGCCTCCAGATTGCATGGCTCTTCTCTGATGTTGAGAGTAGTACACCACCCCAGGCTCAAATGCTGTGTGCAGATATATTAAAGATCTTTGAAAATGGATGCAGTGCAGTAATTGCATCCCCCAAGGTTACTTTAAATTGAAAGGGTGAAAACATTTGCATATATTTTCTTCATTTAAAAAAACCCCAAAACATAGTCTGCATGTTCTCATGCAGAACATCTATACGTTACAAAATTTAATTTTGTCTGTTCTGGCCAAACATTTTCCCAACTTAAAATTCGGTGCAAGGTACTCTGTAAAGAACGTAAATCTCCATATTTGTCAGTTTGGTTGTGTCTTGCCACACACACACTTCTAATGGGCAGTGCTAACTGGAATGTCACTGGCACTGGAATACCGCTGGCACTGGGAGACAGGTCAAAATGCAATTATTAACACCAAAACCATATTCTTTTAGACATGTTTCATTGGAGTGTTGCAGCACATACTAATATAGTTCTTTAGGCTCTGGTGCAAATGCATTAGGTTATGTTTCGGGAGGCGAGACACTAATTTTCTGTGGTGTTTTATGCTCAGACATAATACAGCACGAAATAATACATGTTTTTTAACTGGCTCCTTGTGCGAAGGCCATAGAGCTCTATGGTAACAGTGTGTAAAGTGACTCTACCCTGAGACATGCTACTTAATACAAAGAAATTAATCACAGGAGAAGAATGCTCCTAGTAACGTAAGTGGTGCTTTCTTTGTTAACTTCCTATTGCATCAACTTAATTAGCAAGTCCTGACCTTTAAAATCACCTTCCATAATCTTCAAATTATGTATGTGAAAGTCTGCGTATCTCCTCCTGGCTGTGCCAGCAGCTTTCTGCTCTTGTCTGGATTCATTTGAACTCCTCACGCGTGGGACCAGCTGAAAGTCCTCTCCCACCCATGAAAGGCTGTTGGGAACCTCCAGATTTGTTGCAGATCTGCAAGACGGGGAGGAGCCAATTTGGTGGTTAAACATTTAGGATCTCAAGACAAAGCAAATACCCGTTAACATTGCAAAGTGTTCTTTGCTTCAATTACTGCACGGAGCTCAACTGCAAGACTTTAGGATAAATTTTCTAGTCTAATTTCTGTTTCCAGTGTCAGAATAGGGATGATGGAGCTGGTCCTGTCAACTCGGTGATGTTTATCTTCGCTAAGCGTGTTCTGCTGGCTTTGGGGAGCGGGGTCAGGAGACGGCTGCAGAACTCTTCAAGCCAGAGCAATGCATTGCACTTTTATACTGCTCTCTTACATATTACTCATACCCTAAGTCACAGGAGAGCTAAAGCAAACTCTGTAAAATTATTTCTCTATATCATATCCTCATTTTCCCAGCACCTTTGTGCATCTCATAATCCTGCCAGTAATACTAAAAATCATCTCTGAGTGCAGAAGGCTTGTATTCTTGCCAGAACCTTGTTTCATACCCTTCAATAGAGGGGTTGCAGATCAGGGTTTTGCTAAAGGCACAGGGCCCAACGCGAGCAGCTGATGCTGAACAGTTGTCCGGGATATCTCTCCATGATGGTCTTGTCCTCTTTCACCCCCACTTTGATGTGGTGACCACAAGTGCCAAGCCTTAGATGTAAAACACATTAATTCCATCTTGTCTTTGGTGGGGCTATTATCACACACTGTGCTTGATGTCATCAATACAACATGCCCCAAATGCACCAGGGTCCTTAATTGCCCCAGCCAGCCTCACCTGGACCCCCAGCCCCCACGCATCCCCAGCCTGTTGGCCCTGGAGCTGCATTTAAGGTCCATCTGCCCTCCCAGCCCTTCCTCGAGCCAACGGCTGGGAGCTACTGGAGCCAGGCTGCTCCCCAGGAAGGAACCAGAGTGGGCTGCAGGCACCCGGCTGCGCAGGAGGGGTGGCATCATCTCCCGCAGAGACAGTCCCCAGGCAGGGCTGGTGGTTGCGGCAGGTCCTGCCAGCAGGACCGGAGCTCAGAGGCAGAGCTCGGTGAGTTTTTGTCGGTCTCTGTAAGAAGCCCGGACAGGAAGACTATATTTGCAGATACTTTCCTGGAGGCTTTGCTTATGCTGGTACAGCAGTGACAGTAACCACTCGCTTGCCTCAGTGGTGTGAGCCGGGCTTGCCATGCTAGTGCTTGAAAGGGAGCAGCTGAAGCAGCGTCCCCTCCGTGGGCCACTGCTCACTAACCGAGCTTTGTAGTGTGCTCACGGGTCTTTGACAATAGCCTTTGTCTAATATTTTTTAATCAGTGTGTGCATTTCAATTTGCATATTAATAGCAAGGAGATGTTATTATACACTGCTGTTGTTGAGATGGTTGTCAAGCCTATCTTTGCAGTCTGGGGAAAGAAACTGCATCTATTGTATAAAAAATGAAATTGCAGAAAACACATGTTTTAGGATCTACCATTCTCTGCCTCTATCTTTCTTTATCTCTGCCTTTATTTTTCTCTTAATAGCACATATGGATGCATTCATTAATCTCTTTTTCTTTCCTTAGAACAAGGATCATTTAACAGCGGAGTAAGAGAGGATTTTGTGCCTGTTGTGACAGCTCGAAGCTAGCCTAAATATCGCATTTTTGCTGGGCATTTTTGACTTGTAAAATGGCAAAAGGTTGACCCAGTCTAGGAATCCATTTATTGCAGCTGACCCTGGCAGAACAATTAAAATGCCAGTAATGAATAATGGCACCGCTCACTCTCCAGGCTTCAGCACTTCACCACTCCGTAGGCGCCGAAGCCGGGTGCCAGCAGCTGCGATGTGGCGCCGGAGCCGCCTGTGACAGTCCCACGGCCGTGGGGGCATTGCGGCCAGCAAGGCCTCCTGGAATGGCTCACAACAAGCCCTGACTACAAGGTCCTGGTGTTGGCAGCGTTTCCTACACCTTCACCTTGTACAAGCCGCAATGTTCTTCTCCCAGGTCCTCAGGCTGGGGAAAGGGACAATGTTCCGGAGCGCCACAGGCTTCCGACTCTCCTCCCCCACTGTCCATGCTTAATCCCAAATCCCCCCACAGCTGTTCTGCAGATCACAGCATGAGGAGGTTGATTCTCTTGTTTTCTTTCTGCCTTTTCTAGCCCCTTCCTTGACTCTTCCCTGCTGTTCCAGATGCTCAGACCTTCAGCACAGCCACTTCCCGGGGCTCTCCCCGCTTTCAGCTTTGGGAGGTGATTTTCTGTCCTCTGCTTTTACACTCCACCTTCCCTCCCCCGTGTCTCGGCAGGAAAATGGCCCGGAGGCAAAAAGCCAAGACTGAAAGGGGAGAGATGAGAAGAGAAACTAAAGAAATAGGAAACAGGAAAAAAAAAATCCAGAGGGAAAAGCACATGGCCACCAGCCTGGCTCCACTAATTGCCTACCTAGCTCCCTGCCAGAGAAGGGGGCTGGAGGAAAAGCAACGCTTGCTGGCCAGCGAGGGTGGGTGGTAGGGGAGCATGCCGAGTGCTGCTGGGGGCACAAGTTCAAGTTTAGCATCACTAAATTTTAAGTGTGCTTTCCTAATCCGGGATCAAAGGACACAGACAGTAAAGGGCATTTGGAAAGGAGAGCAGGGGAGATGTATATGTATCTCTTTTCTCTCCATTCTCCTCTGCCAGCAAAGCTGCCCTTGCTGGTCCTGATAAGTAGCAAGGGGGGACACCAGGCTCCTGCAGCAGGAAACAAGGAAGAAAACCTTGTTTCCTGCTTCTGCCTCCTATTGCTCTGGGAAGAGCAGAGTAGAAGATGGGGAAAGCCACTGTCAGTCCTCTCTGGAGCATCCCTGTTTGCTGTGCAAAATGACAGCAGCAGGCATGTGACTGGAGACCAGAATAGGCACTGCTCGTGTGAGCGCTATATAAATATTGAGTGACAATATTTTGAAAGAGAAACCTTTCAGCGATCTGTGAGCAGGGAGGCAGTGCGGAATTAGGGGTTTTCAATCACACCAGCTCCAGAAGAAAAGAAGCGTGGCTGCTGATCTGAAATCAGTCTGCAGCTTCTGCAGCCACCCACTGCAGACTGTGCGGGACAAAAGGAACAGTATGAGGTAGAAAAAAAGCCTGTGAGCATTTGCTGTAAGGAAAGTGGCTGGAGGAATGAGACCAAGGAAAGGTGTGGGATGGATGTTTCACTCCAGGGCTTCAATCCATTTATATAATCATAGTTGTTATCATAGTAAATGTAAATAACTGAATGAGTTCAGATTTAGTATTTGACAACACTGGCTCTTTGTGAATACACACTGAATTCTTGCGGAAAGCCTTTGTTTTATCAGACAATCCAATAATGTTTTAAACAACCATTCAGGCATTTAGTTAAGCACATATTTTGTGATTTTTCTCACTCTTGGAAATGAGGGCTATAGTCTCCAAAGCATAAAGCCTCCTACAAGTTCATGTTTTAAGAAATTACTTGAATCAAAAAATGTGACAGTTTGGCAGGTTGCCTCTTAGTGCATCGCTTATAGCCTGTAACAATAGCAATAACGTTATGGTGAAAATACAAAAAAAGCTGTTTTGTACCTTGTCAGCCCAAAGCAACAAATATCCAGGCTAACCTTAATTTATTTTTTATAGCATGTGGCAGCCCTCAGCGGCATCCAAGACTGGTGTCACAGCCACAACCCACCTCACCTGGCTGAGGAAGCATCCTTTCTAATTAGCACCGTCTGCAGGGGAGCAGACCCCACAGTTGCTAGCAGAGGTTTGCCTTGGGTCCGGTCTGATGGGGACTTCAGTGTCCATCCAGATTCCCACTCTGCGCCTCCGTGGGTGCTGGAAGTGGGACCCAGGCCGTGTGAGGCGGGGGGCAGGTAAAGCAGCCCCACACACCAGCCAGGGTGTCTGCAGAGCCACTGCAGCAGCATCTCCTGGTGCAGAGTACAGCAGACCCCATGCTGTCTGTCTGTGCTCTGCTGGGGTGGGGGCTGCTCCCTTTGCTGGAGTGCAATGCCCCCCCTGCCGCGGTCTCCAGGCCCTGTGCAGGTGGGCTGTGGCAGAAAAACATGGCTCTGTGAGGTGAGATGAATGCATTGGGCTTGGAAGGGGGGGTGGGGGTGGGTAGGTTTAAAAGGCCTGGAGATAGCTGGTGTTCAGAAATAGATCAGAGCAAGCCTTTCCGTCCAGAAAGGAAGAAATAGTGAAAAGCTGGTTCAGAATAGCATCCTCTGTAAAGTCCCGCTCACACATACACTTTAATGAGACTGGTGCTGGCCTTAACAGACAAATGACCTCAATTCACTCACAGCTCTGTGCTATTGATTCAATAGCTTCCTTCTCTTAATGAGCAAATTATTATCTTTGTTAGGGAATGTGGAATCTAGCAGGTGCACAGTATTAAATAATGAAAAAGTAACTTTGCTAGTGCCAGGAATACGATGGTGCAGTGCCAGAGATGAGAGGGGCCCTCAGATGGGCTCTGTGAGGATGCTTCCTTTATGGCTGGCCTGGCAGAGTGCGAAGACAAAGATGCTGGTGCCACTGGGCATTCTGGTTTAGGGTGCCAGGAGGGAGGCTCTGGTTTTAATAGGTGCCGCTGCGTATTATTGCTTGACCCTGCCCTTGATAGCGGTGTGAGGCACAGACTGCTCACATCTATGCCTTCCACCCTTGCTGCAGGTTTAAGCAGTGTGTACCTTTAGAGAGGTCTGGCCTGAGTCCATCTTAGATCATGCATCTTTAAATCACCAGGAGTGCTGTCTTGATTGCTCCCCACCCCATATGAGTCACTTCCTAATGCAGATTTTTAGTTCATTAGTGCAGTGATGCATTAAAATGAATCTCGGTAAAAAGGCGATTCTAATTTAAGAAAAAAAGCAAATAATTTCCACACACAGACACACATTCTCGGGCTTGGTTTTGCCTTGGCTTGGGCAGAGGGAAGGGCCAATGTTCTGCAAAATTGTGTCCAGATCCCGGCTGGAGCTTGGTGCAGCCAAATGGCTTCTGAATGCTGAGCCAGGGGCTGCTGCCCAGACTGGTGGCAGGAGGGACTCCCCTGGCTGGAGGTTCACTGCATTAGGCTGCAATTGCTTGAGCTGTCAGCTGGTGCTCGCTGTGCCACCCTGTCCAGCCCTGAGGACTGTATGTCTGTTGGCGCTGTGCTGACTTCAAGATCCATGGTCTGGAACGAGACCGAAAGGTGACTGAATGGCCACCGTGTTTTGCTTTAGCACTGATGGAATTAGATGATTTGTGGTCTGTTACTCCACTGAATCAAATGGGAAAAGGCAATGTAAAAGTGAGGACATGTATGCCTTCTTGGCTGGCAAGAGCTAAAGCAAAGCAACTTGTAGAGGAAACCAAAATCACCACTGTGCTAAGACCTTACGGACTGAGCTAAAAGGCGAGATGACATGCTCTTTTCTAGCGATTTTACTCAGTGGGCAGTGAAGCACCGTTGGTAAGCAGGGCAGCATAAATCAGCAGAGTCTCTGATACAACTCAGCATGCACTGAAGTGACCTGGAAAGCTCCTTAAGCCAAGCTATTAAATCATTTGTATGAGAAAAGCAGACAAGCCCTGCTTTACCAGCATGAACCAGCACTTTGGTAAAACATTTTTATTTTGTATGTTTTCCTGAACATTACATCTATGGCCACTTACCAGTAAGTGCCTACAAGCTCTGAAAACAAGAAGGCAAAATCACAGACTTTCTGCTCTTGTGACCAAAGGCCTGTTTCTTTCCTTCTCCAAATACCCTGGCTTCAGCTTTTCCCCAACACTTCTTGGGTGGGACACTGCTAATGTTTTCTAGGAGTGAGCTCTGCGGAGGGCTAGGCAGCCCGTGCACCCCTCCGTGCACTCCTCTGTGCATTCCTCCATGCTCTCCGATGCAATGCTGCCCCAGCCCCACTGACAAAGCCACTGCAGTCCCCGGGGCAGGGACAGGGGACTGGCCCAGCACCCTTCCGCAGCACATCCACGTGTGCTGCCAGCACCCTGCAGGACAGGAACAGTAAGTAATGCTTTGCATTTGTATAGTGCTTTTCTGTTGAAAGATGCTGGTGAATGAAGGCATCCCAGCCTTGGAGAGCAGCTGTGACTCCCACCACAAAACCCACACTCAGAGATAACACAGGTTGCCCGGGGAGCTGGCAGCTGGCGGAGCCTCCATCCCTGGAGATGTTCAGAAGCCCTCGGGGCAGCCGGCTCTAGGTGGCCCTGTCTGAGCAGGGGTTGGACAAGGTGAAGGTCCCTTCCAGCCTCAACCCTTCTGTGGCCTGGCAGAGCTGGGACTGGTTGAGGAAGCCCTCCTGGCTTCTGTGCTGGGCAGGGTCTTTCATTTTGTTTAAGAGGACAATACACTAACACTGCTTGATCCAAAGATGTTGCCCACAGGATCTCTGTTATTTCACACTTGACTTTGGCTGCGGCATCTGCCCCAGTCATTTTTGGTACTGCTTCTGGAGAAGGGCAGCGACATAATCAAATGCAATGTGGTGAGCGCAGCACAAGTGAAACAACAGCAGCATCAGATGCTGAGCGTTTCTTTCTGGGACTCCAATGTGAAGCCCTCTGAGCCTGGACTGTGCAGTCACGCGAGGGGTGGTGCCGGCAGGACAGAGTCGGGTCCCGGCAGGCGGCCCTGCCGTGGGGTGGGGGCAGCCCCCATGGCTGGCATGGGTTGGGGTGGGGGGCTGCCTACCGCTGCATCCCAGGGCTCAGCTGCGTGCAGGTTGGTGGCCAGTGGCAGGGAAGGCACCAGCTGGTGATTATTCATGCTTGTGGCACCGCGCTCAGCTTGGGAACAGGCTGCTATGCAGAAAGCCTGCTCCTCCTGCTAACTAAAAACACTGCGTGCACTTGTGCAGCCGGGATGCTTCCAAAGACCCAGCTGCCTCATACTAGCTCCGGGTCAGATCTGCTCATGCTCTTGCACTAGTTCCACTGGTAACCTGCTAGAAATGACCTGTGAGGGATGCAGAGCCAAGGGCCTCCACAGCAGAGCACAGAAATAAAGTCAGCACCAGCCTCCCACGGCCAGCTGTCCCATGGTCCCTGCCACGCAGCGAGGGGCTCGGTGCTGGCTGGCAGACACGCAGCTGCCTTTGGGACACAGGTTTCTACTCACTGATTTCTTTCTGGCTGTAATCTTAGCAATAGTGATGCCTGTTAGAGTTCCTGTTGACTTTCACCTCCGTAATCGGTTCTATGTGATTTAGTGTTGTAGTAGTGGTGATCTAAGGATATAGGCTAATTAAAGTTTGTAGTGAAATGTACTGCTTTTTTATTAGACTATCCAATATAGTCAGAAAACAGACAAGCTTTAGGGCACACAGATTCTTCTGGGTCTGAAATAGGAACAAGAAGCTTCAAGCTAGATGCAGACTGGAAAGAATTTCAGCTTTAGTTTAACGTAATTATGGCAAGAAATTAGACATTTTGGAGGAGAAAGGTAGTAAGCACCTGTAAAATTAAGTAGTATAAACCCTATGTAATATTTCAAATTTGAGAGCTTTAAATAGTGTTACAGCCATCACCTAATTTCACAGGATTTGAAATAAATTTATTATTTTGCATTGGACAGAAAATTGGAACTGTCACTTGACAGATGTGAATCGCACTTGTTGTGGTTTGTGTTTAGGGGGTTTTGTACAATCCTCTCTGTTGCCATTCAGCATTGTGTGTTTTGTACATGAGTGCCTAACCCAGTAATTTCTGTTCTGAGAACAGGACATTTGTGTATGTACCATTTCTAAAGTGAGCACAATCATAGACGTGTATTTCAAAAGGAATGTTAAAAATAAATTACTTGAAATCTGTGCTATATAGTTGGATGGTTTTGTATTATTTTTTTTTTTTTAGGATTTATTTCAGTTGCCATTTTTTTTTCACCAGCCAAACATTGTTCACCTAGGAGATGCTCTGGGGCAGTGGGATGTCTGGTTGGTTCACACAGATGCCTTGTAGCCTCCAGCCTTGCCCTCTCCCACCCGCACCTCTCCCATGTTTCCTCTGTGATTAATATGGGAACTCCACTTGTGTCACCTGCACCTGTCCCAGCTCTGGAGGGAATATGTGACAGGAGAATGGAGAAAGCCCTGCCCGTGGGACTCGTGTTGGGCAGAGGAGCAGTCTATCCCCTGCGCAGCCGGGTGCCTCATGCCCAAGGAGCCCCTTTGTGCTCTGGGTGATGTCGCACAGCATCCCCGGCACGGGGCTGGGGTCTGGGAGCAGGGAGCAGTGCCTGGGGTGGGAGGTGCAGGGGGGTGACCAGTGTGAACTGGGGCTGGCACCTCCCTGATGGGCCCAGGCAGTTTCACCCACCAGCTCCGTGCGCGCCCACCAGCTGAGATGCCTTCCCTGGGCACCCTCCACACTCCGTGCCCTTTGGCATTCGCACCCACTCTATGAACGCGCCTTGCCTCCTGCCAGAACAGCAAAACAAACCTGTGCCATTCCCTCTGAACTTCACAGTGCTAGCACAGGTCAAAAGAAAAGCAATTTGGAAAAGCACGTTAATCTTCCAGCCCCAGTTCACCCACAAATGAGAGACACCCCACCCAGGCTCCAGCATCACCCCCTCTGCCGACAGCACCTTCCTTTGGACCTGCTTACCCTGCTGGGGTTTAACACAGGGCTTATCACGGGTCCCATTCACCATTCTGATGGACCCAGCAGTTGCTTGGAGGGCTGGAAGACGAAAACCGTGACCAGACTACCCCGGTGCTTCCCTCATGGGCTGCCTCACTGTGGCACTGCCGGGGGCACCGTCAGCACCAAGACCACGACCCCAGCACCGCACTGCTGCTTTGTGCTGCGCGATGCTCTGGCCACCTCGTGAACTGCTGCAGCACCAAGCCTAGCCGGTACCTTTTGCTCCCAACATGTATTTTAGGTTGGGGTGGGTTTTATCTCCAGAGAGAGCAGAGGCTCCGCGGGTACATAGGACGTGGCAGCAGCTGAGGTCTGTGGTGTCAGGGAGCTGATTTCAGCCAGGGCCGCAGCCACAGCCTCAGCGTCTGTGTGGGGAGTGGGAGCAGTGGGCTCCTACCAGCCACCAGACCTGGCGCAGGGCTCAGCAGTGCCACGGCACCAGCCAGCGCCCACCGAGGCACAGCCCGGTGCCAGGGGCCGGCAGCGCGCAGGCAGCTCAGTGAGTCACTGTCTGGCAAGGGCAGAGCCCACGGCAGGAGGAGAGAGGGGAAGGCAGTGCTGGGAATAGCAAGTGGAGCTCAGAAATAATCCACTGCCCTCCCAGCGCTGAGGGCACCGTGGCAAACACCCTGAGACAGCAACCCCTCTGCCCAGCCCCGCCACCCCTCGCTTTGCCAGTGGCCTCCGTATATTCACAGTGAGCAATAAAGTAATATTTTAAATTCAAAACTGATGGCTCTGACCCATTTCTCTTTGCATAGCAACACCAGGCTGTCGGTCCCGGGAGGGTCATTTGGAAAGACCTCAGAGAAATTTAGCAGTGTTTTCTCTCAGAAGTTGAACAGCTCTGGAGCCATTCCCCTGTTGGCCGCCTTCAGTATATGTGTTTTAAATAGTCAGCTCTGTGCAATTTTAGTATAAAGCACAAGTATTCTATTTAATTAAACACACAGTTAAAGAATATATACAACTTGCAGAGGGATGCTCCGTGGCTCCTCTGCACCGTAACAGGTCGCCAGGTTGTTGCTCCCTCCTACTCGCTGAGCAAAAAAGCAGGAACTGACTTGGGTTCTGCCTGGTCTGTGTGAGCTCACAGGCAGCACCAGCATCACCCTTGGGGGTGGCACTGGTCCCGGGAGGTGAGTCACCCTCCCTAGCGCAGTGTCTGTCTGTGGGGAGCCGCAGCATGGGCACCTGCACACGGTCCTGCCCGGTGGCAGATGCCCCAATGTTTCCAGGTGACCTGGGCACTGGGGTATGGTGCAGCTTCTGGGGCTGGCACCAGCAGGAGTCAGGGAGCTGGTGATTTATGATAGAAATAAAGGGGACCTGTCTCCAGAACTTTGTTACCTGCTGTGCACCTCTTAAGCAACTCTGCTTTATTACCTAGTCAGTATCCAAGTTCCTATTATAACGTTAATGTAAATATTAATGGTCTACAGAGAAACAGACTGTCAAGGGCATTTCAGCAGCAGAGTACTGGAACCCAATGAGAGGAAGGAGGAGAGGTGGTGTCTGTTGGTAGGGGTATAAAGAGTGAGATGAGAGCCTGTGTAAGGTCAGGCGTGCAAAGGGAGGAAAAGCAAAGAGGAAAGAGTCCCTGTTAGGACAGTAAAGCTGAAAAGAGACACGGAGCAAAAGGGCAAGGCTTTAGAACAAAAAAAGCCTGGGGGGTGGGAAGGGCTCTGCACGATCCCAGTGCAGCAGGCACAAATGCAGGAGCTGCTGAGTGCAGCACCAGGACAGCAGCAGCCAGAAGGAAAAGCGAGGGGGGCAAGGGGGATGAGGGGCATGGGGGGGGGGGGGGTGCCATCTGGCACCTACCCCGGGCAGAGCAGGGACTGAGCCCTGGATTTTGTTGAGAGGCAGCAGCAACCCTGCATCTGAGGCACACCCAGGTCAGCTAGGCTTTTTCACGTCAAAACCACCTGGCTGAAATTTTTGCAAGGGTTGAAGAGGGTGGCTACGCTTCTCAGCACAAGCCAAGGCTCCTCTGCAGCTGTCGGAGCTCTTGCACTCTGGGGCCGTGAGCTTTTGCTGGCTGCCCCGTGAACTGACTGCCTTGCAACACGGTGCTGCCTCCCCATGCTCCCTGTGCGCTGCGAGGGGCTGCCCCGGGGCAGGAACACCAGCCAGGTCCGGGCCCCAGCCACTCCAGCGGCTGGTGTCCTGCCTGTGGCCTTTCCACCCAGCCCGGCTGTCCCGGCACCACTGGGACCATCGGCTGCAAGAAACGGGTGGCTAGATGGGAAAAAACCACGCGGTTTCAGCATCCGGTTTTCTACAACATCACCTTAAAATGTGAGGGGCTGCTGGGGCTGTGGGAAGCCATCAGGCAGCGCTGCTTGCGGGTGGAGAAGATGCCGACCTCCCTGAGGCAGCAGGGCTGGCTGCTGAGCCTGCACGCTGCACGCCTTGCCATGCACGTTGCCACGCAGCTCGCCGTGCACGCTGCCACACACCGCGCCATGCACCTCGCTGTGTGCCATCTCAGATGCACCAGCTCCCATTGCTTTTATTTTCGATGTTGTTTGATCATTGGCAATATCCACAGCTGGAACAGTGCAGTGGAAATAGTTTTCCAAGGTGTATTGCCACATCTTCACAGCATTTGTGCTGTTGCAAGGCAAGGTATGATGGATCTCAGCTCTCATGTACACTGCTTGTTTTCAGAAACAGCTTTGACAGCAGCCAAAGAGCTGGTACAGAGAATGACCCGAGACTTAAGTCATTTGGCCTCTTTGGAAAGATTTATTCCTGTGACAGAGTGCACACGATGGACCTCGGTCTGTGTCATGGACAAAACCCCAAACCCTGGCATGACATCTCTGTGGGCTGGACATGCTATTATTTCTGACGCTGTTTCAGACAGTCAGTCTGGGCCACTAAATATCTCCTGGCTCTTCTTCCCTAAAACTTCACCTCATTTTTCTTGGCCAGGTAATTCCTCCTGCAGTATCTGTCTTTCCTTTCTTGTTTCCTCACAGAGCAGCAAATGGCCACACATCAGAATCTGCTGCAAACCCCGGCAGGCAGGGGAGGTGGCTTTGTAATGAAAGGCTCTGTGGAAATTCAGTGTATTGTTGCTAGTGCTTTCACATAGGAAACATGGATGCTGGAGGTCACAGTCCCTGAAACTTCAGGGCAGAATAGCACCACACAAGGTACCAATGAATGTGCCTGGCTAATGGGATGGCTCTTTGCTAGATCTGCTGCAGAACTGTTTAACTCATTGCTAGCCTGCAGTGTTGCAGTCATTGCTCTTGCTTCTCCTCAGCAGTATGTACCCAGTGTGTCCTTGGCTATTGCAAAACCATTTGTTAATCAGTAAAGCAAAATTAGTTCTTTTATGCTCCCTACATGTTAGCTTGAGTGACTTCTCGAAAAAAAAACAACCATTGGCCATAAAAAGAATCCACAGCGCAAAAAGTGCTGTTTTTTACTGTTTGTCTGTGCTAGTGTTTATCCATGCCTCAACCAAAAATAGCAGACTTTGTAGATGTTTAGTATTTTCTTCTTCAACAGCTGGTAACATTAATGTTCCTGGCTGTCTAGCAGAGATTGATCTGCAGAACAGTTTCTACTCCCCTTGGCAGCTGTGCTTAGTTTTCATTTTGCACGATGATGACTGCATGTTGTTGCTCACAAGCAAAACCTGGCTTCTGCTTGTTAGGTGGTCCCTGAGGAGGGATTGCCCACACCTTTGAGCTCAGCTGGCCCCTGATGAGCCAGGCTCAGTACCACCAGCGCTGAGCATCCCATAAAGCTGCTGGGCAGGCACCTACTACTCAGGGCTGGCTGGCGGGGGCTCTGGCTGCCGGCAGGGCTGTTTGCAGGAGGGGAGCCTGGCGGCAGTGCGGTAGGTAATGCAGAGTGGCTTGGGAGCGTGCAGGGGCAGCAGTGACGTGCTGTGGGCACAGTCCTGGCACCAGCAGAGCCAGCTGCCCCGGAGCATCAGGAGCTTTGCCTTGGGCTCCTCTGCTGGGAGGATGCATCCAGCCCTGGGGCTGCCAAGAGCAACTGGTGCCTTCCTGGGAGGAGAGCTGTGTGTAGCTGGGGTGGGTGAGCAAGACCCTGCAGAAAGGACGGTCAGAGCCTATGATGCAAGGAGGTGTGACAGACTGTGCTTGGAGCCACCAAGCATGGAGAGTCCTAAAGCTGTGGCCTTGGCAGCTCCTTCCTGCCTGCAGCTCTGGGGTATAGCGCTCTGGGAAGAGCGGGTGACCAACAAGCTCTGCCTCCAGAGCTTGCTAAGCCTGAGTGGAGCGTGCCCCTGGGAGGAGGCAGTGGCTAAAGACCCCCTCCTACAGAGATGGGACCCCTGCCTGGGGAGCTGGCAGAGGGACCATGTAGTCGAGCCCTGCGGCAGCCCCTGGCTTCTCACCCTTGTGAGCACCAGCCATGCTGCTGGGGGACCTGGCTCACGCCAAGGGAGACCCCAGGGCTCTGGGTGAGGATGCCAGCCAAGAACGCCCAGGTAGTGTTTGATCTGCTGGGACTGGGGAGACTGCTGGGCAGAAGAGGACCCAGACAGACTATTTTCTTAAAAGTATGTTTGCCCTTGCTGCTGTCAGTGTGGGCAGATGGTACCACGGGACCCCATGGGGCACTGGCCCAGGTCCAGTTCACACTGCTGCACCTTATGGGATGGATGCACTGTTTCTGTCAGCATGGACTGTTGAGCTGCCAGCGGTGGCCTTGGCGCTGAGCTAAACAAGCTGGCATTGCCATTTTAGGGGTTTATTAATAAGCCAGAGGTACATAACTTTGTTGTGAGACCTGCAATCATTGCACACTCAGTACAAGTTGAGCTCTAAATAGCTCCGAGTGGTGACTCCTGGGTCTGTGTATTAAATTCCAGGTGCTGCAAGCCAAATGCTTTTAGGGCTGGAAGCATTGCTTAACCTGGACCTGAGCAACTGGGGCTGTGTGTTGCTATGGCTTGGCATGTACCTGACCGGAATGTGCTGGTGGAGCTGGAGATGGGACTGGTGCATCAGTGAGGTGGGTGGTGAGAGGCACTGGAGACCTGCTGGGGAGACCAGGGGGACAGAACCCTGGAGGTCCTGGGCAGATACAGACATGAGGTCTGTGACTGTACTTGAGCAGATGAGGCCTGGTGAGTTATTGAAAAGTGGGGTTTTTTTCCCCTGTTGCTGTTTTTGTTGTTCTTCAACAACAAGTTGAAGTTAACGTCCACAAACAACTTGTGCTTGAGCTGGCTTACTCACAATTCAGGATTTCTCAGCAATGTTCACTATTAAGTTTATTCAGGGGCTTGCTGTGCAAAAGTTGCTGTTGTTGGCTCTGTGCTGTTAGGATTTTAGCAGTGAGACAGCAGAATATTTTGTATCCTTCAGAACAAGGTATTTGCTGGAGGGGCAAGTGCTGGGCAGGGCATAAGGTAGCTCTGCAGGGCATCAGGTGAGAGCGGCTGCAAGTGCTGGCCAGTCCAGGGCTGCGGGAAGCACTGGCCATGTCAAGTAGCATCCTCCTTGTCTGGTAACTTCAGTGTAGTGATGCTGAAATAAAAACCATGTGTGAGGAAAGCTGGTGCTTGTTGCAGACAGGACATGGTGAGGGTGGTGGCCTTGGCTCTGTAGTGTGGATGGGACACTAGGTCATGTGAAGAAAAAAGCAAACAAAAATGCCTGAAGGCCTGGGGAGGTGCTATGGGTGCTTGCCCAGGTGCCTGGGCAGCCTTTGGTTTGTGTGTTGGTGCCTGGGATAGATGTACAGGCAGAACAGAGGTCCTCTGTGTTCCTCAAGAGGGGCTTTTCCTGGTCCTTGTGTGTCCTGGTTTCAGCTGGGAAAGAGTTAATTTTCTTCTCGGTAGCTGGTGCAGTGCTGCGCTTTGGGTTTGGTGTGAGCGCAACGCTGAGAGCACACTGATGGGTTTGGTCCTTGCTGGGCGATGTCAATACTAAGTCAAGGGCTTTCTAGTTTCTTGGACCCCGTCAGTGAGAGGGCTGGAGGGACATGGGGAATCGGGAGGGGACACGGCTGGGACAGCTGACCTGAACTAGCCAAAGGGATATTCCATACCACAGACCCTCACGCTCAGCGTATAAAGTGGGAGAAGAAGGAAGAGGGGATGTTGGGTGTTACACTGTTTGTCTTCCCAAGTCACTGTTACGTGGGATAGAGCCCTGCTTTACCTGGAGATGGCCGAACACCTGCCTGCCGATGGGAAGTAGTAAATGAATTCCTTGTTTTGCTTTGCTTGTGTGCGTGGCTTTTGCTTTACCTATTAAACTGTCTTTATTTCAGCCCATGAGTTTTCTAGCTTTTACCCTTCTGATTCTCTGTCCCATCCCACCACGAGGGAGTGAGTGAGCGGCTGTGGGGCTTAGTCACCAGCCAGAGTTAAACCACAGCAGTGTGCTAGCTTGCTGTACCATTTCTGTGACCACTGTAGATTGCCCAAGATTCAGCCAGTGTCATTGCAAAGAATGAACCAGGCAGGCACATGCTTTCCAAGCTGCAAGCCACCTCAGAAGCTTTTGCTTTAAAACTGTAAAAAATTGTTTTGCATGTTTAACACTGCTATAATAGTTGCAATGGTGTTTACAATCCCAATCAGCCAAAATCTTTGCCAGAAATGTTGTAAGTAGCAGCTTTATAAAGTCAGTTTCTGATTTCATTACAGAAGAGAGAAATACAGGGTTCACAAGGGATTGCTGCAATGGTCATAGCTGTGAGAAGAAATGCTCATTAACTTGCTTATCTCCTGTGAGTGTGCAGAACAGATTGTCTGCCAGGCGCTTGTAGGCACTAGTTGGCACAGGCAATTCTGCTGGGCTTTGGCTGGAAAGACACAGAATAAGCCCTTTGGAAACTCCTGTATGGAGCATTTATTAATTTGTCTGTCTTCACCATCAGTAAATGTGCTGCAGAACCTCAGACAGGCACAACGACTCAGTCAGGAGAGTGCAGTTGATGGCACCATGAGTTAATTAAGGAAGAATTAAGAGAATGGCTAGGGAAATCCTATTGCAAGTGGCAGAATACCTTATTACTCCTCCCCTCTCCCAGCTCCTGCAGGTTAGTCTCTTCAGTGGGTGGCTCCTGCTGTAGCCTGTGTAGTGAGCTGGGCTGCTGGGCTCCTGCTCTTTACTGGGAGCAATGCCTGCCTGATCGCTACACCGCAGTAACGCACTTGAGCCTCCTGATGCCTGCAATTGCCTCTCAAGAGGGAGTGTGTCAAGGTGGAGTGAGCTTGCACTGAAGGTTGGAAAAACTGGACTCTCTTCTCTGCATCTGACCAGCTTAGTGTGTAGGTGATGTGAGAAGTAGAAAGGAGTTTCACGTGTGCAGTTGGTGTGAGAGGAGATGGTGCAGATGGCTGAGCTGAAATTGCAAAGTCCTTGGAGTGGAAACAGGGTGTTTGGCCTCAGGCAGGCAGCAGGACAAGCAGAGATCCCATCTCAGCAAGCATAGGTAGAGAAATGCCTGGGAGCAACAGGAAAATTACACCAGAGAGGCTTAGCCTGATTATCCTGCCCTAGGGTGCAGCTTATCCCTCCCTGTAACAACTGGGAATAATGTCTATGTGGTAGAACTGATGTCTTGGAAATACTCCAGGTTTCTGTCCCACAGTCTGAAGCAGCGACCTTGCAACAGCTTTAGCCTTGGCCAAATAAAATCAAATACCTCTTTTGATTGAGAGATACAGGACTGCTTAGCTGGAGCTATCTGTGCTGCCTGGCAGCCAGGTTCCCCAGTATTAATGACTTCCTGCAATAATTTAAACCGGTGGTATTTGTGTAACAAGTCAGGTGAGAGCAATGCAGCAAGTTGATAAAGGCTGCAGTGGCAGCCCTGGGAGGCTCAGGCAGGCACAGGGATGCAGCGGGGCTGTGCGGAGCTCTGGGCATGGCTGTCCTGCAGTGGGGACGTGGGGCAGAGGTGTGGGGCAGCACCATGCTGGGCAGGCATGATCTGAAAGGCTGGGGCTTGCAGGGCTGCAGGGTCATCAAGTAAGTGTCCCTTAATGCACGTTATCTGAAATACCCTTAAATTTATAGTAACAGAAAGTACTCAACCTTTCCAAGGAGCCTGTTACATGGCTGCTTTGTTCTTTCCCTTAAAATACTGTTTTCCCTGTGTCTAACCTGTGCTGTCTTTGCTGCAAATGGAACCTGTACTCTCTCAAAGGTGCATGCGGAGGGTGGGTGGTTTTTTTGCTCCAGCCCTTTTATGTATTTGAGTATTTAGCATGTCTCTCTCTTGTGTCTTCCCTTCTCCAGACTGAAGTTGCCATGCAGTACAAGACAACCTGTGTAATCAGATGGGTGCAGGTCCACGGGGTGGGACTCCGTCAGTCTGAATGTATTGCTCTGCTCCCTGGGGTGACAGGCAGGTGATATGATGAGCTGAAAAGGTCCAGTGCTGCATCCCTCTGATGTGTCTGCACATGCAGTTTGCAGGGAAAATAAGTGTCTGAAATGGTAAGCGTGCAGGTTTCAGATATCCTCCCTGCAGTTAGTTTTCTGTGCCTGTGTTGTCTTCTGGCCTCTCCTCTGTAATCACATGTGCTTTGCTGACATCTTTAATGTTTGCTAAATTACCTTGTTTGTTTTCCTTCTGAAATGGATGTGTTTGCTAACACACACTGCGCTCTTGGTTTTCATACATTTTTTCCAATGATGCTTGGGGTTTTTATACAAATGGATTTCTCGCAGTATTTCCTGCATATGTATAGTGCCTCCGATGCTGTATGAACTCAGAATGTGTATTCGATTAGATGCATGAACTGAAAGTTGCTGGCTGCTTTTTCATTTGGGCTGAGCTGGGGTGTGAGAAAACTATGTTAATACTTGCTGCTTTCTAGGCATCAAAGTTTGCAAATCTACTGTCTAAAACTTGTCCATGCAGCAAAATGAGTTTCTGCAGCCCAGTTTGGTCAGTGCCCATGCAATCCATTAAAACTAATGCTCCCGGCCTGCCCCCACCCCTGAACTTCCAAATGTGTTTGTCCTGCTGTGCAGAAAGCTGCTGCCTTTTGTTTTACTCTTTCCAAGCCTGGTGCCTCCTTTACAGACAAGTGGTCTGAAACTAAGCCCATCTGGGTGCTGGCAGCGAAGCTGCCCCCCTGGGCAGGGAGGCTGGGGTGGAGGAAAAGTGTGTGTTTAACAAATGCTTCACATCACAACCAGGAATAGAATGAGTTTGTCTTAAGAAGCTCCTTGTGGCTTAAGCACGTATTAATGGTAGCAAAAAAAACCCCTCAACCAACCCTGAGATCTCGGTTACAGGAGTGCAAGTCCCAGTGATGCTTCCCAGGGTGCCTGTGCTGCAGTGCCTGCTGTGCCCCCACCTTCCCAGCCCCCTAGGAGCTCCTGGGCTGCTGAGCCCCCCAGCCTGGTCCACCACCAGAGCCCCAGCCTGGGGGCCGTGCCAGCATCGCACACTGTCCCCAGCAGGGAAACAGCTGCCGAATGCAGACAGCTGCCTTTGGAGAAGGAGCAAAGGACAAACGCAGAGTTGGAGGAAAAGAGAGGGATGTTATTGTATTAGGGAATTGTAAGAATATGGGGAAGCAGCAAGAGAAGGGGAGAGGCAGCATGGAAAGCTAATGGCGATAAACTGAATAATGGGCCATATCCGATTTATTTAAAGAAAGGTGTGCTCATGTTTATCTGAGGAGACCCTTATTGTTGACTTGAGGATGTACTAAATCCTTAAATGGGTGACATAGGGAGTGTGCTAATTGTCCAGGCACAAGATATATTCAAGTTGTTAACTTGAAGGTATACTAGGCCCTTGAATGGGAATGTGGTAGTTGTCCAGGTGTGAGATATGTTAATGAGAAAGTTAATGAATAGACATTATTAGACTGATTCTTTAAATCAAACCACTTCTGGTGAAATGTAATAATAACACTTTGCAGTTATCTGGTGTCTTTCACCTCAGGCTCTCAGAGCTCCTTAGAAATATTGGCTAATTAAACCTCCTTTGTTAATGATTTAAAGAATCAGTCGCCAATATTCGAGTGAGTGGAGGTTATCTTTATTCGGCAGCGCTGGGTGCATGGGGGATCGCTCCACCGAAGTCATGCACACCGAGGGGATTTTTCAGTCCCCTCTTTATACAAGTCACTCAGACCTATTCATTAACTTTCTAGGAAATCGTTTACATATTCATTACAATTCCAGGAACTCACTCACATATCTCCCTAAACTAGTGACCATGATTTAAGTCCTTGTCTTTGCCACGCTGTATAAACAACAGGAACTTGGGACCAGATAGCCTTTTTAAAGATGACAAATCCAAGGACTTGGCAATTAGTACATCCGTCATGTTAGCAATAAGGGCCCTTGGACGTTTCCCAACTTTTAGATAAACATAAGTACATCATCCTATAGATAAGTGGTACATCATTCATCATTTATTAATTAACCACACTTTGCTAGATGAGAACCCAGTTTGGAGAGCAGCTGTCTGTTCTCCAGTCATTGCCGATGTCCTCATCGTGCTTTCTTGCTGCGAGGAAGACCCGGATGGGAGGATGTGGCCATATCCTGGTGCAGTGATGCAGTGATGCCTCCTGTTCCCACCTCGCAAGCACCAGGGCAGTGGTGCTGGGGCTTGGTTGCCTGGTCAGCCTCTTTCTGTCTGGATGGAGCAGATCCCGAACTGCCTATCTGCATTTCCTGGGTTCCTCCTGTCTGGCCCCTCTGCAGCTCTGTTAATGCAGGGAAAACATGAAAAATAGGCAAAGGACATGTTCAGCATGAGCTTGTTGACAGCAGTATAAATTGAAAGTGGAGCAGATCCCTGAAGGCTGGGGTGGAGCTGGGATAGTGTCTGGCTCCGGGCGGTGGAGATGAGCTGCAGAGCCGGTGGTGTGGCACTGCGGGGGAAAACCTCAAGGACAAATCAAGGGTGACAGAAGGAAGCAGCTGTTTAAGGAATGCTGGTGCTGCCTCCAGAGGGGTCCCTGCCCCTTATGCCCCCATCCCACAGTCCTTATTCTGGGAGGTTTGGGACCTCTGAGCCTTTCCTTTGCTGTTGACACCTTGTCCTGGAGAATCCAGGGGCATCCCATTTGGCTCAGCCCAGGGGGAGCCTGAGAAGAGCTCTCTGGTCAGATGGGAGCATCTCTCCAGGGGATTGCTTCATGGGGGTGGAGGAGTCCCAGGTTTGTGCTCTTGAAGGTGCTTAATGAGAACAGAACTGGATACAGAGCAAGGGACTGGAGAGGGTGATTAGAAGGTCATTTGTATGAAAGTATTCTGAATCTGTGTGCTGTGACTTAATTCTCTCTGCAAGGTCTAGGTTTGAGATGATATATATTATTCATATAGTGAGAATGGGTGTCTTTCCTCCTGGTTTTCTTATGAAAATATCTTCTATTCGTAGCTCTGCAGAAAGCCTGATATAATTTATCTGAAGGTACAATCAGAATGTTTTAAATATTCCAGAGCTGTAGCAAGTGTGGACTGTGGTGGTTAATATTCAGGGCCACAAGCCTCCCAGATTTTGGGTCACAATCATTTCTTCAAGTGTGAGGCAAGAGCCGTAGCCCTGACAAGGGTACCTGGACACGCAGGCAGAGCTCGCTGCCATCACTCAGGGCAGCCAGCCCGGCTGGAAGGTGTCCTTTGGCCCTGGCTTCCTGATGGAGAGGTGATGGGATTTCACCAGAAGCCTCTTCGTACTCTGCCAGGAACTGCTGCCTTGCAAAGTGTGTGGGAAAAGGGCTGTTTATTTATGCGGGGTGTGCCCAGGACAGCAGCAGGAAGACATGGGAAAAGCAAATGCTGCTCATCAGAAATCAATCTCTCGCCAGGCAAGGCAGTAGGAAGTAACTGGAGACAACCTGGAGTAAGAAGTATTTGGTGTTTTACATTAGAGCTCTCTCTAGGTTTATTTTTCTACTGTAGAAATTTGAGGCAAGAATGAGAGGCAAAGATCCCTTGAGAAATATCAGGTTATTTATTCAAAGTTGGTATTTGTTAATTATCTGTCATGAAAGGTGTTCACTTCTGTAGCCTGGAAATCTACTCCTTTCTCTTGGCCACTAATGAACTCCAGTAGGTACCTGTGGCTTCCTACCCAACCGGGATGTGTGGTGCTGCTATGCATGTTCTTGCAACAGCCAGTGAAGGCTGCTTGCTGTGCTGCTAGAGCTGCAGAACCCCTTGGCAGGCACAAGCTTGCTCATCGCGGCTGCTCTCTGCAGAGCCTTCCTCACACCTCCTCTTCCTGGAGACTGGGGAGGCGCAGGGGTGAACATCTCCTTGCTGCCCCTCAGACCCCCATGTGTGGAGCCCCGCGATGTTCAGCTCACTCCAAGGGCCCAGGGCTGAGCAGCAGCCAGGAGAAGCTGCTCCATGGGGGCTTCCCTTCTCCAGTATCACTGCAGTCATGGAGCAGGATTCCAGGGCCAGTACCCTAAAATCATTAATGTGAATTCTTCCCAGCTCATGGTTTTCCCCACTGCATCTCAATTTCAGGTAACAAAGCGATCCATGCGCTCTGCAATGATCTACAGTTTTCATTTTGCCTCCAGTGATGGCACGACCTCATTTTGAAAGGTCTGAATAACGTTTGGCCCTTGGATATGACACAGAATGATACTCCTTTCCTCTTTATTACATCTTTGGCAATAATTATTCTTCCTCTCCAAACAGCATTTTCTTTATGAGAATTTCTTCTCATTCCATTCTGAAAGTGCTGTTTTCTATTTTATTTTTAATTGAAAGGCTGGAGGGCAAATGCAATTAAACTGTGGTGCATGAACTGTAACTTGTAATGTGTTTTTTAAAAAACAAAATCACCTTGCCATTCACAAATGACTTGCTTTCTAATCTGGACTTGATCGTAAATCCAAGTTTCAGTTCTCGTGATCGGGCCAAATGAGACTCAGTCA
This sequence comes from Falco rusticolus, assembly GCF_015220075.1. Taxonomy (NCBI): domain Eukaryota; kingdom Metazoa; phylum Chordata; class Aves; order Falconiformes; family Falconidae; genus Falco; species Falco rusticolus. Next base: position 5,768,960 of record NC_051206.1, on the reverse strand, counting down.
CAGAGGATGGGAAGGGGGGGTGGAGGGGATGGGTGGACTGGATGTATTTGCATTATTGAAGGGAAATGAAGCTCTGTGGTGCAGCGATACAGCTCAGATCTGCAGGTTGTGGCAGTGGTGTGATGCTCCTGGGATAGCTGCCTGCAGGAGCATCCAGGTGGGTCCCTGCCCAGCCTGGGCTCTGCAGGGCTGAAATGTGCTGCAACTGCAACTGGGGCCAGGTCCTGCATGTGGCAGAGCTGCTTGGGGCAGGGGGAGGGAGCTCTGGGCTCCGGTTTAACCAGTAAGGCAGCATTCCTCTTCACAGTGTGTTTTGAGAGGGGAGCCCAGCTGTGCGTGAGCATGGGACTGCTCCTCTTGCATGTGGCACCAGGGGTTATAAAGATGAATGTACTATCGCCACCTCTGCTAAGGGCCTGTGCTCTGTGCTGTTGCCTAAGTGCATTGATTAAGTGTTCTAGAAGTTACTCTGAGTAACTTACATTGGTTTTGAAATGGTAAAAGGATTTCAATGAAAGTTGAGAGACCTTGGAGGTTCCCCCACTGGGCCAGCTCTGGCAGCTTCCACATCAATTATCAAATCATTATAATTATAGATTTGGAAGATATTTAACCCTTGAGCCCCAGCTGCAGGGACCAAGACCCTTTGGCTGATGCTGTCCCCTGTCCTGGTTGGTCTGGGGAGAAATCGCTCCTGACCAGCAGTGAGAAACCTGTTGGAGTAATGCTCTGCGTACAAAAAGTGATGGCAGTGGTCTGCTTGGAGTCAGCCTGTGCAGCCACTCTTTGTGCCTTCTTGCAACAGGGGAAGGCCCATTGCTTCTCAGAGGGAGTCACAAGCCACCTTAAATGTCCACACTGGCCACAGGTGAGGCCCTTGGAATGAACCTCTCCGAGGCCGCCTGTCCTCTGCTGCGCAGACAGTGCATGCTCGTGCAGTGGGAGAGGGAGGCAGCTGGGGAGGATGGAGTGACCTGCTGCTATTGCTAATAGATAGGATCAATAATATGAAACGCATCATCCTTCTTCATTTTCTCATCATGTTGAAATCAATACCCTGCCTTGTGCAGAGGCCGCTGCTGAAGGCTGAGCTCGTTTGTTATTGCACACCTCCTAGATTAACACCAAATGTTACATTTTTCTCATGTGAAAAACGGGCTGCATGTCAGTGTTGCTGATAGCATCTTGGGCTTGGTAACCTCGGAGCAATGGCACCAAAATTATTCTATAAGAGCATCTGCATGCATTAGTGATTTATCCAAGAAATTGCATGCTCTCCTGTGATGACTCAGTCTGGTTGTCACTGCAGAAAGTGAGAAAAGTAGGGCTGCTTCACTGAAATCGTGCATTTCCATGAAAAAACTGTGAAAGGGGGAGACACATTTAAATGATGGTTACTGAGGAATAAAAGTTCAGTAAGGGCTGGGGTAAGTGTATCCATTTAAGTTATTGCACCAAAGTCTTGCTCCGCAGAATACGAGATCTAGCGGGGAAGCCTCTCATGGGAATTGGGGCTGTGTGTATCTGCATCTGTCAGGGGTTAAAATGAGAGATCCCACTTGCTTAGCATCTTATCTGGCGTTACAGAGGCTCATCAGTAAGGTGCAAGACTTGAAAACGGGCAAAGTCTGGGCACATACAGAATGGAAAGTATAAATCAGCTGTGCCCTTTCCATAGTACCTTCGAGCTTTGTGGGAATACTCTCCTGGCGTCCTTGCGGCTGCCTGAGCCCTCATCACCTTCTGTTTAACTGAATTTAGCCTCTTCATAGGTTACTAATGGGAAAAGTGTATTTGTTAAAGTCGATATACTTTAAAGCAGGAAAGCAAATTTGTCCTTTTAAATGAAGAGAATGAAAACTGCTTGTCACTTGGCTGGATCATTATGGGACTTGTGTCACTGGAAGCTTTAGCTCTTTTATTAGCAGCAACTTTTCCCACTGCTTTAATTACTCTCCAGATGCAATGCTTCTGCAGGAGCAGACTCCTGCATTCCTGTCTGTCTTCCCATCGCTCTCTCATCTGCTTGCAAATGAGTTTATTCCCTGGATGGATGTCTCTGGGCTATGGATGAGGCACAAAACAGGGAGACAAAGAAATGTCTTGTCCATCACTTGTCTGTCCTGCTCGTGCTTTGTGTGAGAGGAGGCAGAGACGTGCATTTCCAATGAGCACATCCCAGGGCTGATCTCAGGAGGGTTCATTCTGAATGGTTCCCAGAGTCTCCTGTGTGTAAAGGTGCAGTGCTGGCTGGTCAAGTTGTGACACGTTTAGACAAAGTTAATTACCAGTTCTATAAAACTGTCCACATCAAAGGTTTAAGCATTGTACTTATTTGATAAGGAGTCACTTGTAATACCTTGTTACTTTCCCAGTTCTAATTATGCTTATCGGTCCATGCTGATAATTAGCATTGTGTGCAAGGCGAGCACTGGTGTGGTGCCCAGTGAGCAGATGGAAATCTCTCACTATTAAGGCTGGAGAGACATGCCAGAGACAGCATGGTGACAGCCAGGTGATAGCACAGGCACATGCTGGAGATGCTTTCCAGCCTGTCCCCATCACGGTCTTGCAGGACGATTGCTGGGGTAGGTCACACTTCTACCCAGAGCCCCGAGGCAGTGCGGAGGTGCAGCCTCACCAGCACGCTGCATCTGCTCCGTGTCCGAGGTCCCTGGCAGGCAGGCATGGGGCGAGCTGCCCATTGGCCTGTTAATTGTGCAGAAGGAGCAGTCGTCCAAGGGCTCGTTACTGCTCAAAGCTAAATGTCAGTCTCTCACATTAACACAGCCTTTTTCTAGTTCCATTAAGCTACGAAAAGGTTTAAGGCAAGCTCTCAAGAGCTGTTATAGCAATAAGATCTTGAAGACCATTCAAGCCATCATCCAGTGTAACTGCTTATAAGGGTGTCCCCCTTTCTCCTGGGGGGATGCTCAAGAGAACATCTGTACGTGCAGGTATAGGAGATCTTACACTATGGCAGATGTGCTGCTTTGCTGCAGCCTGCAGAAGGGTGGTGCAGGTGAAAGGCAAAATTGCAGGAAGCTCATAAACTGCACCATTTACCAACCTATTAAACATATTTTTAAAGCATGACTGGGCTACCCAACCAGCAGAAAACAAGGTACAAGGAAATACAGCCTGAAATAACTGCCCTATGGCCATTCTAGGTATATCTATTAAAAAGCTGAGGTGCTATTAATTGCCAGTCTATGGTTTTTTCTTCCTGGGAATATGCTTTTTGCAAGTTTTTCTAATTTTTATTAGATGTCCTTTTTTTACTCAGTTCACAGCGCTTAAAAAGTTTTTAAGTCGATTAAAAATAACACCAAATGCCACCTGTCTCCAGGCTGTGGGAAAGACTTCAGTTAAGAGGAAAACTTCCCTGTCCATCTTGCTGATGCCAGACTTTCCTCCTGCTGTAGTTCATGCCATTTTGGGTTTTTTTTAATTAATGGCTTATTGAAATTGAAATACTGTGTTTGCATGCGCTATTGCTATCAGTTAAGTGGCTCACCTTTCAGAATTCTAGTTCTCCATGGGGCAAACAGAAGTAAATTTCAAATAATAGGTGTATGAAAAGGACACTCTTGCAACTCTATACAGAATTCCTTCCAAGAAAACTGCTTTAGAGGTAAAAGCTTTGAAGAAGTCATCTAGGAAAACCAGGGTAGCTCCCCAGGGCAGTTTACATTTGTGTGGTAAATTATAATCTCAAAAGAGATGTTTTTAAAATTGGAAGAACACATTCTTCCCTGTGGTAGTTTCTTTAGTATTTGAAAGAAAACCTTAAAAGTCTACATGGAGACCTACAGTTAGCCTGCAAAGTAGTGATAGAAAAGATACATATTCATTTAACAGGCAGTGTAGTTTCTCCTGTCATTTCTAATAAATGACTTCTCATTTTGGGCTACCAGGCTGTTGTTTGGCATTAGGAAAATATGTATATATTCTATATTCATAGCGTTTATTGTGCTGTCCTCCTAAACACACAAAAGGGGTTGTTAAAAATAAATGCTTCCAGCTTTGTGCTCTACAGCATCCTTACATTACTGACAAAGCACGTGGTGTTACCAGCAGGGTTTGTATCTGTTTTAAGTAGGGAAGTTATTACAAAAAACCTTAAACAGAAAAGCCAGTCAGAGGCAAAGAACTCTTTGGAGTATTATCCTATTATGTCTAATACCAGAAAAGATCAAAATTTCCCAGCAAGGTGGAGTACAGTGATCTGCTGTAACTCATGTTTTCTCTTGCAAGTGCAGTCTCAGCTCTGGCTCCCCCCACTTGGCTGTGCTCCAGAGGGTCACTTTTTGGGTGGGAGTGGGATGCTGGGTGCCACGGGCTGCGGGAGGGGGCTTGCAGGGGCTAGGGGCATGCAAGGCTTGGGAAGCAAAGAGCCTTTCTGCAGAAGCGAACCCCAGCTGCTAAAACGCTGCTGGGGCTAGAGGTGTGCCTGGCAGCACTGGATCCGCATCCAGCTCCCCACAAAGGCAGCTCCTTCCGTGTCCATGCTCCTGTGCACCAGAAGCAGCATGCTCGGAGCAGCTTCTGTGCCAAAACCCCAGCATCAGTCAAAGACCATCCTCCTTCCCAGCCCTGCCTGGCTTGGGCTGCTGCGGAGCCTCCCTCTGTGCCCAGGGTTGGTGCTGGATGCTGGCGCTGGGCTTGGCAGAGCCCAGGCCTTGTGGTGTCAGCACAAGTTTTAGCAGAAAATAAATAGAAAGCATTGTGTTGAGATGGTCTGCACGTGGCAGATGTGTCCTGGTGTAGGAACTGGGGATTAGTCATTCCTAATTGTGAATTGGTATCCCTACTACTTCATTATTTATATGCAATTGATGGGGTTTCATGCTGCAAAATTACTCCAAGTATACCAGCACCTGTGCTTTGTTAGCTGTGAAATACTGCTTTATATTTCTGGATGGCATCTACTTATTCAAGTTTGTATTCAATAAATGCCTGACACATACGTGAAGGGAAACAAAACATTAATAACGCTCTGGTTTGTCCTTACAGAAATGAATTATGTGAATACTTATTGTTAACAAACTACAGGAAAATGATAGGTGTGTGAGCCAGGGAGAGGCAAATTGTACAAGCAGAACTGTGTTCACTTGCATTCGATAGATGTCTCCAGCATTGTTGTCACGGGGCCTGACCAGAATATAAATTGACGAATGAGCCACTGCTCTAAATTCAGTTTTAAGCTGCATGGCGTACCGTACCTTTGAGGCTGTTTTTGGATGGGTGGGTGCTTGCCGCTGGGAGCCCCAGGCACAGCATGTGCGGCTGCCTCGGCGCTCCTGCCCTTGTATGCATACTCAGTTGTTCATAGCACAAACCTAAAAATAAGAATCAGCCAGTGGCTGAAAGGATGGAGAATTTCTCCTGGGTCTCCAGAGCATGGCTGGAGCAATCCCCTACCTGGCCCGGCTCATGCTGTGGCCACCAAGCCCAGCAGCTCCTGAGCGCCTGGGTTGTGCTCTCTGAACACCTCCGTACCGCAGGTTTTATATGATTCACAACAAACAACAGGGGTCCTTAGGATGGACCATCCACCCTGCTGCCCATGGCTCCTGAGAATATGCTAATTTGTCACTTTATATCTGTGAATGCTAATGCACCCTAACCAGCCAGGCTCCTGCTTCTGTCATAGCAGTCAAGTTCAGCACAGAGGCAAAAATAAAGTGATCTACCAGCTGCGTCTCAAGAGAACTGCTGTAGTAAATTCAGTTACACTTTCTTGTCCAGATTAAATGCAAATAACCTTCCTAGTGCTGCAGATCTCGATTATAAACTTCTCTTGCAACGCCTTTTGGTTGAACTGTGTTTTACTGCCCCCAAATCTGGAATGTAGCACTTTTTTTCCAAACCTCTTGCTGCTGTGTTTACATCAGTAACATCACCCTTACAGAGCTAAGTGCTAGATGCTGAAGGTAACAGATTTTGATTATCGCCACCAAAGATTTTAACAGCCTCAGCTTGTTATATATGCAGCTCTGCAGCTAGACGTAAACTGGGAAGAACCTGTTGAGACCCAAATGATTTTTAAATGCGTTACTGGGTTAAGTGCCTGTTTGTTTCTGCCAGGACGTGACACCTTGTTGCAGAACTGAGTAGCACGAGAGTGCAAATGTCAGGTCTTTGGCTTCCTGGGTGACAGAGCACTACACACGCTTGGGGTGCAGTTGCTGTGTCCTGCATTCTGGAGACCCCCGCTAGCAATGTGCCAAGGAGGGGGTTAATTAGCAAAGTGATGGGCACAGAATGACAAGTGAGATGGGGAAAGGAGATCCTTTTCCAGGCTCAGCATCTCTGCAGAGTCTTGTGGGGCAAAGCCAGCTGATCTCTGGTTGATCCCGCCCTGGGTTTGGTCTGGCTTTGCAGGCAGTGTGTGTGCGCTTTGCTGGCATTGTGTTGCTGGTGTGTGGTGGTGTCACTGGTGTTGCCGCTACGGCTGTAGAGGCTGCTGTGCTTGGTGCGTTGCGGTGCCTCTGCTGTGCCCTGTGTGGTGCCCCGTGAGTGGCCCTGGTTGCTGTTGCCAAACTGGTGCGGCAAGTAGCACATGGATGATCGGTTGTCTTTTTCACTGCTAAACTTTTGCCTCTGATATCCTGACCATTTTGGAAACTGCTTGTTGATGACTACACAGCAAAGGCTAGCTGCCACAGGAAAGCATTGCATCCCAGCTTATTGCACGGTTTTCAAGTGCGTGGCTTTCCAGAGGTATTGAAGCTTTTTACTGTGTTGCTGGCACTAGGACATTATACCCCTTCCAGTTAACCTGCAAGCATTGTGGTTTCAAAAAAGCAGCTTTCAAAAACCTCAGCTGAAAAAAAAAAATTCCCACTGCAATGGTGGCAACTAAGCACAAAAGGAGAAGCAGAGACAATGGAATCCAGACTGTAAAGACTCCGTGATGCTTCATCGCAGAGTTGCTGAGTGGAGTAGGAAATGGGCTGAAATAAATATGTGGAAGATGGAAGAGTTATAAAATGCAAGTAAGAGAGGAGCTGTGCACCACCTGGGCTCCTGCCAGAGCACAGGAAGCAAGTATGAGCTGCATGAGCTCAGTACCCACAAACGCAGCCAAGCTCCTGAGTTCGCCAGGCTCCTACTCGCAGTCAGTGACTCGGCAGAGCAGAGACCAGCTGGGCCGAGGGCTCTGGCAAAGGCGGGCACTCGCTCTCCCTTGGGCACCTTGTGTGGTGCCTGTCAGCAGCCCTGCTCTGCTCCGCGTCGCCGTCCTGCCCCTTGAGGCCGGGCAGCGCTGGTAGCGACGGGGCTGCCAGCGCAGGTGCCTGGGTACTGCAGCATGGGCCAGCCCCAGGATCCCTCCCCACCCCTGCGGCCCTTGCTGTCGCTGCATGCACTGGAGCCATGTCGGTGCTGCTCGCTTGATGCTGCCCCTGGCTGGGGACCAGCAGAGTCCCTGGGGACAGGAGCTGTGTGCTGTCCCATGCCCTGAGCAAGCAGCTGGGAACTAAACTCATTTATTCCTGAATAAAGGCCATTTCTGGCGGAGCCAAATGTCTATGGAGGGGAGTACTGCTGACCTAGTGCATGGTGCTAATTTTTGAGCCAATTCAGTCTCGTTAATATATTTCTTCCCTTGTTATTAGCCTTTCCTGTTGTGACTCAGGGCAGATGCACTATCAACAAACAGCGAATCCCCTGTAGTGCCTGTGGGCTGAAAGCGGTGTTTTCCCGCTGGCAATGCAGCTCTGCTGCAGCAGGGTCTGCGGGGCAGGGGGGTCTCCTCGGGGTCGGGAGCTGCCTGAGCTCAGCTGCAGCTGTCGGGGAGCAGGGCTTGGAGGGAAGGATGTACTGGAAAGCAACTCACACTGTCAGGTTTGGAGTCAAACAGAATAAAACTGATAGCTTTTAAAAATTCATGGTTGTGTTAACACACTCAGTCAAGTGTAATTAAATGTAGAGAGACTCAACAGTTTCATATAAATACTTTGTAGGAGCCTGTCAATCTTCCAGGGAAACGAACGCACACACAACCACACCCCCCAACAAACGAACAAATCTTTAAAATCTTCAGCTTTGCCTCTTTCAAGAGCAGAGATGGAGGCTGTGGAGAAGCACCTGGGGGTCTGTTTGCACCTGCCACAGAGGTATTTCCAGACGAGACGCGCGTTAGCTATTGCTGCAGATGGCTGAGGGAAAACTTTACATCTTCTGTCATACGTACCTTTGTGCTACAGCACAGACTGGCAGATTAGGGGCTGTAAAAAGCAGAATTAATGATCTGAGCATGTCCTGGGCTTCAAACGCCGGCAGATGCTGTACCTGGAAGTCTGCTTCACCCACCAAGAATTTCTCCTGCACCTGCTTTGTCCTTCAGGTGCTGCTGGAGGTACAGGTCCAGGAGAGCTGCTGGCTTGTGCTTCACTGTGCCTGGACCTCTCTGCTCCAGGGTCCATTGTCTATCTAAATAGAGGCTGCCTAAGTGAAAACAGTTGTCCCAGTTTTAAAATCTGGAGAAAAAACCCAAAACCAAAACCAAAAAAGCTGCACGCACAACTAAATGACGGATGGCTGTGTCTTGAAAAATGAGTATCTTTGCCACAGACGTTTTCTCCTACAAATTGCACTGAATTACTAGTAAGTAGTGGAAACCAGGTGTGAGCAAAGGGTACTGAGATCCAGAGGAACCCCTCCTGAGGCCCTGGCCTGCTGCCCGCGCTGTGGTGTGGGTCAGGCAGTGTTTGGTTTCTGGCAGCTCATGGGGGCAGGACGCTGCCCTGTCCGCCCTGTGTCTCTGTACCGTGCATGCCAAGGGTTCGGTCCATCCTCATGTTCCTGCAGATTGGCTCGGACATCTTGAGGTGTTCACTCAACAGATGTGTTTCTGTGGAAAATCAGTCCAGGACCAGAAGGATGCCACCCTGAGCGCCTTCATGTGGCTCTGTCCCCAGCAGCGTGCTTCTGAAGGGATTTCTCCTAAGTTTCTTCCTAGGAGCTCTTTGGTGGTCAGCAGCAGAATTGGGAAAACAATCTAAAGCAGAGCCAGAAAGGGAGAATCAGACAGTACTGGTATCTGATAGAGCTCATTTTTTTTTTTCCCATTTGTGGTCTTCTCTTTCATTTGCTCAATTGAATTCTAACCTTCTCAGAACAGGTGTTGAATATCACTGTAAACTTAATTCATTCCTTTTGTGAAGTTGAAGTAAATATGACTGAAAGGAAAATTCACGCTGTACTTGATGTAAAACTAATGACACGTCCCCCAATTAGCTTCAGTAGTGATATAGCTATAATCAAATTTAGAGAGCAGCTGTGTTGCTCAGTGCCGTTGACAAGGATGCAGTGAATTAGAATTTATGCCTGCCTTTTACATTAATTTAGCAACAGTCCGCTGGCCCCAGCAGTGCTGTGCTCACACCGCCTCAGCACAAGGCTCATTAACACTTCTGAAGCAGCATCAGGCACTGCCAGAACCTGCTCTGCCCCTCACCTTGGAAATGTCCAGTTGTTAATCCTTTGCCCCTGGTGCTGTTGCTCCCAGTTGGTCCTGTAAATTCCTAAAAGTGGTGGCAAGTGGGACCTTCCCTTGCTGAGCCGTCATGTTCCACCTGGGGGAGATGTCTGTGCCTGACAGCTCCTGGGAAGCAGAGAAGTTCTTATGTCAGTCTTCAAAGCCGGTAAAGCACCTGAGGTTGTTTTTATTTTTTGGTCTTTTTTAACTTCAGCACAGATGGGTGTTTGTGCAGAGGACTTGCTTCAGGTGTCAGTTTTCTCAAAAAAATTCTCACCACCTTCTCGTTGTCCTGGCTTCAGCAGGACTCAGACCGATGTGACACGCTGCAGTAGGGAGATGTTATTCAGGAACAGTGAGGGAACCTGGTATTTCGATATGGCTGGTACCTTATGTGACGCTATTGGGTTTTCACAGTCAATCTAATAGCAGCATTCAAAATAATTGCTATAGAGGAAAAATGTGCTTTATCACAAAGAGCAACACTTCGACAACGAAAGTGTTTTAGAGCATATTTTTAGGACTGAAAAAAAATTGATCTAAATCTTACACTTTTTTCATCATATGCCTTGAGCAGTGAAAGAGGGGAAAAGGGATCAGCGTTTTTGTGGTACTTCTCCATCACCAACCAGTCTTTAGCAGGGAAACGAACTCAGCGGACAGCCAGATTTGGTGGGCTCCCCCTAAAACAAAAGGCAGGTCCTGCATTGAAAAATAGCTGCAGGCATCTGCAGCCCGTTCGGGCTGGCCATCGGGTGAGGTTCACCATGCTGGGAAAAACAGGAGACATGGATGTGCAGCCTCGTGTTTCAGGCACAGTTCTACTCGTTACTAGCAAAAAGTTGGTCAGCCTGTACTTAACGACCTGCCTACCTCTTCTGCCTCCCCTTAGCTCAAAAGAGGGATTGTTAATGCTTTAAAAAGTTGATCAGATGGCAGCGAGGTCCATGTGCTCCCTGAGTGCTGCTGTGATGCGGCACAGCAGAGTTTTGCCTCTCCTTGGTGCCTGTTTGGGAAAGTCAGACATGTATCACCTAAAAGAAAAGACATTCTGCTAGTGTGAGCTATTTGGTAATAAAACGCAGAAAGGCACTGCAGCCAATAAAAGTAAATTAATAACTAGAGACAACAAAACTCTGCTTCACTGACTGGCATAAAGCAATCCTTTGCTGAAGGAGGGAAAATGTGACAGTTTGAGGAGACAGGTCAAGTCTGAGAGGAACAGGCCACAGCATTCTGTGGGATATTTGTGACCACGATCTCTTTTCCCTGTGTGGTTTATTCCCTCTGTGCCGCAGGCAGAGCTGTAGAGCAGCATCCTGCTGCAACAGGGCACACCAGGACTAGGAAAAGGGACTTTGGAGGCTGTCGATCCAAGCTTTGGGAGACAGTCCTTAGGATTTGCAGCCCGGTATGCCCCTGCTTCTCCCCTGAGCACTGATGTCTCTCAGAGCGTGAGAAACCACCCCAAGATGCTGATCTGGAGCTGCTCGGGCGATGCTGACGGTGCCCACGGTCCTGCTGCCCATGGCGCGGTGCCCGTGCTGGGTGCAGGGGTCCATGCCAGGGGCTGCCCTTGTCTCTGGCCAAACCCTTGGTGCACGCCAAGCAGCAGCACCGCAGAGCGGAGGGAGAGCTGCCGTGAGCAGTGCCAAAGCCCGTGGCAGGAGGGAGCACCTCGGTGTGGTCCGGTGCCTCCTGCCCGCTGCCCGCACGGGGCTGGCTCACACCTGCCCCTTCAGTTGTGCTGCTCGTGTAGCACAGATTAGGAGGCTTAATTATTTCAATAGAGGTTAATTACATCAGTAACTGCAGCAAATCTCCAGGTCACGCCATACTTTCTACTTCATTTAATTCATTACTCCCTATGAAATTCAGTAGATTTCTGCATAGAATTGCTCATTTATGTCACATATGTCCCTTCCAACAGCAGTCCTCCACACCTGCACCTTCGCTTTCTTTTCTGTTTGTTTCTGTTCCTCTAAGTGTTCATGGCCAGCAGTGACAAAGCAGTTTGGTGGGAGCAGGCCAGAGCAGCCTGGGACACCCTCTGCTCCCCATTAAGGCGGGGGGTAACACAGGGCTGAACCCCACTTGCCCACAGACTCCTGCCCGCCGGCGCCATAGGGACCAGGGCTTGCAGGCAGGTGCCCTCTCCCTGCTTGCGAGGCGAGGGGGGCCGTGCCCGCAGGTCCTCCTCCACGAGCCTGCTCTCTCCTGACTCCGTCATCTACAAGAAGGCAGTCCATCATGGGAAAAATTAGTCAGTTGTGCACCCCTTGTAATGATTCTTAAAGAGCTGTTCCTCACAGTTTAATGTATTTCTGTAATATTAATAAATGGTAGTGCTAAAGCTCTTGGATGTTATTTAATTAGTATTACTGTGCCTTGTGCCTTCCGTACTTGCCAGAGATATATCTTAATAGCTGAAGGATTAATACAAAAGCACGCTTTAAATGGAAATTCAAACTCAAAATAATACAGGACAACAAAGATCTGAAAATAAACATATTTAAAAAATAGCCCAGATGAAATTGCAGTGCAACAGGCATGCAGTGCTCCTGTTAAAAGTAAGCTGATGAATTGCTGCCGTTGGCCAGAAGCCTCATTTCTGACCTGGCTAGTGCTGGATTGCACCTCTAACCTTCTGCAGACACACTGACTTTGGGAAGGGTATTTGCCAAGCTGCACCAAAGGCTCAAAATGTCTGTGCAATGCTTATCCCTGAATTATTGTCAAATTGGTGCACACTATCATTTATTCAAGCATATTTATCATACCCTGTGCTGAGCACAGATTGTAATATTTTACCAGTGTCAGAGTGCTCATAACAAACCTATTTTGGATGTATGAAAAAAAGGAAAGTGAAAAGGGCACTGGAAAAGGCATGTTTGCCTTTGGAAGGGTTGCCAAAATCCAGGGAACAGAAGCTCTCTGTGTTACAGCCTGGCTCTTTTTCTCCTATTTCTTTTTTGTTTTTAACCTTAGTTCATTCCTTTATCATTGCACCTGGGCGAGGTTCATCATTCCTGTGTCTCCAGATCCTCCAGCATCCCTGCACGCAGCATGTCAATGGCAGTCCTGCCAAACACGGCCACGCACAGGTTTCCTTGCAAGAATGGCTGCGTCAGGCAGGGCTCCTGGTAATGCTGCAAACACCAGACAACTGAACCCCTTCGTACAGCAATCAGTCCTGCCAGGGGGTGGGAATAATTGGGCAGGAGCAGCTACTTTCTGCTGGGTTGCCTGTGTGTGTCCACGCAGCCAGTGCTCCAGTGGGGGGCTATAAGAGCTCATGAATAAATGCTCTTTCTAACTCCCCATTTGTACAGGAGAGGGAAATCAGCTCAGAGCTGGGATGAGACCCCCATTATCATCCCCGAATCTCAAGTCCAGAAAAAGGACATGGTGACTTCCACTCCCCTGGAGGGAGGTTGGGAATCTGGGAAACAGGTCCCTGCCCTGGGAATGCCCACTGCGGGAAGGGCAGCAGCATCCCCCATAGTCTGTCAGCTGAAGCTGCATTTTACCTCCCTCCTCTAACAGGACTGTTAACAGACTGGAACACTGAAACCCAACGCGGTTCATTACTGCTACGTTCTATCCTTCAGCATTGATCTACCTTATTTGTTTGTCTCTTCAGTTGTTAGCACGGATGGTTGTTTGCATAACTATGCAAAACGATGTCTGTTCTTTCAAGAAGCCACAAGAGTGAAATGCAATTGCCTGCACTAGCAGCATCATCAGACCCACGTAGTCTAGGACTGCCTCTGCTTCCCGGCCGGTGGAAGCTGTCAGCCTGGATGCTAGAGCGGTGGCTGGGTGAGATTCTTCAGCAATTCCAGCTCTGAAGGACCGGAGGGAAGAGGTGCAGGGTCTGTCCTGCAGTGTTTTGCCTCTTGCTTGCTTGTGCACAGCCCTGCTTCAGCAGCGCAGCTGCGAGCACCTCCTGGCCTGAGCAGCGGTGACGTCCCCGGTGGGCAGGGAAGCTGCCTGCGTTGGGCTGTGCATCTGCTGCTCCTCAGGTACACGGGGGAGTTACGGTCAGGTGTGGGAATGAAACACCAGGCTCCTGAGGAGCTCCTGGGGACAGTAATTATTCCTTCTGAGCCCCAGTGGCCTCTCTCTGTTTCAATCTGATGCCACCCAATAGTTGGACATGAATGATGTTGTTGTTGCTAATTATTGACAGGGGGAGGTTTATGCAGTCATGTAACCCAAGTGTCCAAATCAAGTCTGCTGACATGTGCAAGGGGGAGGTGAGACATTTTCCACCTGTTCATCTATTTTGCAGCCTGGTGGGATATTCCCTATTTTTAACTGCAGCTGCAGTTAAAGGAATAAACTTGTAAAGTCAAACATAAGGTAACAACCAAAGGAAGTACTTTTTAGATGCCGATCTGTCTGACTTTGATTTAGTACGTGGTGAAGATTTTCTTCAGCATAATGATACTTCTTAGGGTGCATGATAAAAACCTGTACTAATGGACAGACGCTTCTCAGTTATCAGTCTCATCATTAGCATTTTGCTAACATTAACCTTCACAGGATAAATTGCCTACTTATAAAAAAGAGATTTCTTTGCTGGGCATTAGCAGGTCTAGTTCTGGATAGGGATGTGGAAATCGATCCACAGAGTCTTGCAGACATGAACATGAACTATGTGTGGTTCTGAGACTGGCAGTCAGGCCAGTGTAAACTGGGGAAATTGTTCCAGATTTTGATCTGAATTGGGGTTAGGGATTTAAAGACACACACAGGTGTTCACTTCGGCTGGGAAACAATCAACCTCATCATCTACAGGTGGAGGGACTACTCCATGAGCCTGACCCACAGCCATTGCAACCAGAGGCTCCTATCAGCTGCTGTGAGGGTGGGAAGAAACTCCTGCTGTTTGCAGGTAAGGGTCTGACCTCTCTCCTCTCCTTTCTTGCATTTTAACACTTTTCCTCTGGCCAGGGCTTTAGAGATGCTGCTTGTGCATGTTTTGTCCGTGCCTGCATCTGCTGCTGCTACAGATGTCTTGCTTGACTGGTGCAGGAGCTCAGTGGGGGTGCTTGCCGGGATCCCAGCCTTGGCTGGGAGCACTGGAGGGGCACACAAAACACTTCAGCTGCCAGAAAATGAGATATGCATTTATTTGGGAATCTGTAGTACACAAAGCACTTTAATAAGCATGTTCATCTAAAGGCTGCATCAGTAGAAATAGTACTGCCTGTTCCCTGTTGAATGCCAGTTAGTGGGGAATGCTGTTATTAACATTTAGCAGGAGCTCCAGGTCACCTTGATATAATCGAGCTAACACACATTTTAATGGCTGTTTAATTAGATTTACCATAGGGAAGACGCCATGTAAGAGGGCTGCATTTCTGCTTTCAACACTTGAGATGGTGGCTGGATTAAATAAAAATGCAGATAAAAGACTGCAAGTAATAGACAAAGGTGAGCTTGTTTTTCCCCTGTTCAGTGTAATTTTTCAGTCTGGTTTGAGTGGATGTGTCTGCTGCTGCCCTGCACGAGTGCGGCCCCTCCTCGCTGGGCTGGAAAGCTGCTCACACTCCCACGGGACAATGCTGTTTTCTGACTGCAACAAAATCTAGGGTACTCCTCAAGGGGCGATTTGCTTTTAGGCGACCTGATCTTTTAGCACCTTGCTGTGAGGCTCTTATTAAATCACTCATCGGGAGCCTGCCCCTGTGCTATAAACGGGATTGAAGCAGAAGGGAAGGAATCCATCTCGTTTCCAGCGGCAATTTCCAAACGTTATGGCAAACTGGTCCCTGCATTAGAGAACAAATAGCTCATGTCCATCTCCCATCAATTTTGATACCTTTGTAAGGCCATGGGAGACTCCGAGGAGCATTTTGTAAAACTGTCAGTTGCTCCTTCATAGAAAATAAAACACTGAAACATATTGCTGTGAAAGATATGATACTTCTCTCAATGGATTTATTAAGAAAACCCCTAGAGCAGAGGGTTATAAAATGTGATCAAGTCAGCAGTTCCAGCTGTGTAATTGATATCCATTATTTCCTATTGACTGCTGTGCAGGACTTCATTTTCTGTAGCATCAACAAATTCCTCTTCTGCCTACTACAGAACTACCAGGGGGTTCAGCAGAAAACAAAGCTGATCAGCAAATGCAAAGCACAAATCCCAGGAGAGCACCAAGGCGGTTTTCCTCAATTGCTTCCCATAAATACACACCTTTATCCTAATCTGCACTGTTTCACAAATTATTCCATTTGCATAGGGCAGTTTTACAGGTATGTTGTGGCTTTGCTGAAGAGCAGAGACTGGGCGACGGTTCCGTTTCCCAGATGACACAATTACTTCTCATCTGCTTCATTTTATGGCAATTTTATATGTTTTACCAAAGTAGGATTATTATAGCAGCAATTTTACTGAAAGAAAACAGGCAGAAAAAGGCTGTCCCCGCAAAATGCCACTCGTCGGTTTGGTTTTGTACCAATTCTCATGCCAGCAGCACTGGGTTTATCGTACGTCGGGTTTATCATACGTCAGGGCAGCCCCGGGTCGTTACGGGGCTGCGGCACATCCCTGTGCCCGTCTGTCTGCAGCGCTTCTCTGTCACCTGGCAGGGCAAGGAGGGCAGATCACCTCGCAACGCTTTCACAGGTGATTTAGGTATTTGATTTCTTTTTGGTGGATGTTAGAGCAATGGAAAATAACTGAGAGACTGATAGTAACTGTCCTAACATTGTCAAATATTTGTAATAAGTAGCTGCATATTCCAGGTCTAAAAGCATATTTGTCTTCCCTCCTCAGCCGAGCAGGATTTGTTGCTGGTAATTGCTCATCTCGTGGGAGAGAGCAAGATAAAATAGTATGGGAAGAAGAGAAACAGCATTCTCTGTGTGGTCTGGAGTCATTAAGACACAGAGACTGGGGTGTAGCTACCACTGCAGGGCGCGCTGCTGGCAGCCCAAGCTTTCTGGGGGGCTGGGGTCCTGGCGGTGTTGGCTGTCCTGGGGGGCTGGTGCCCGCTGCTGGCTTCTTCCCTGCTGGCATGGCTCCTGGGGGGCTGAATGCAAGGAGGGTCTTGCAGACTGTTCCGGCACGGGGGTCTTTGGGCCATTTGTTGCTCAATCCGTTCGTGTGAAGTGGCAGCATGACAGGGCCCTGAGTCGCAGGGTGCAGCTTATCCTGCCTTTCCAAGTCCTGTTCCTCGGTAGGAAGGAGATTTGTGGCACGGGACAGAAATGCCACCAGTGGGGAGCAGGGGTGTGCACTGCCCCGCGTGGCTCAAGGACCCCGACAGTGGCCCTCCTCCGCATGCCCGTGCCGCCCCTCCTGCCTTCTCCCCTTTGCAGGACAGCGTTAGACAAATCAGTCATTTGTCTCTCTCATTATTTAAAGCTTTTCTATGCCATTGACCTCCTGCCCCTTCCTCCCGCAAATCATTTGCTTTTCCAGATGCTTCAGTATTAACTTGTACCGTTTTGTTACTTTTTTTTTTTTTTCTCCTCCTTATCTCACCTCAAGAAGGAGAGGGATTACCTCATTCCCACCGCCTGAGAAATAAATCCTCATTACGGATTTGTACCTGGAGAGGAAGAAACTGATTTCCACTCCCAGCCAGTTCTGAACAGATATTTGAAGGTAATTGTTCAGTCCAGGGACATTTCACTTGTCTAATAGCCATAAAGAGCGCTTTTATTAGCGCTGTGTTTGAGGTTGGGACTATTTAGAAGATATTTATGGGGAAGATATTATTGCAGAAAACTCGAACATGGACATCAGATTAATGTTTTTACATTGAGGTGGAGCAAAGGGGAAGAACCTAACATCCATTACATGTTTGAGTGCTGGTATGGGGCTCATCCCCGGTTTGGGCAAGCGCGGTGGTGGGCACTGCTGCTGGCTCGCAGGGCTCACTGATGCTCCTGTGCCCTCGGCGAGGTGTGCTGGGGCTCGGCAGCGTGGCTCCTGCCATGGAGCTGGAGGGGGCCCAGGGGGGGATTCTGCTATTTGGGAGCAGGAGACAGCACAGGACAGGGGGTCCCTGTTCATGTTCACATGGAGGATCTAATAACAGGCAGTAAAAAGCCTGGAAGTGGGAAATTCCAGTTTTGTTAGCTGTCTTCTGGGATGCAGGCTCAAATCAGGATCAGAAGCAATTGCTCGTTCTGCAGTGGGCTTAGCGCAGTAGAGTGCTCGTGTACTGTCAGGACAGCTTGATCCCTTGTACAAAACCCTTCTGCATATCCTCCCCCTCCCAGCGCATGCACGTTTTTGGGATTGCCTCGGATTTGTCAAAAGTCATCTCCTGAGATGACTAAAACCCAGCAGGGATGAGTAGCTGTTATCTCATGCTGTAGTTGTGAAAACTGATGTGTGCTAGCAGACATTAATAGCGTTTTTATTTGGGATCCAGAAAGCACCTACCTCTAGGTTCTGTCTCCCTAAACATGCTGGAATAGATAAGGCTGAAATGATGGTGTGATGAAGCCCTTTTTTTTTTTCTTGGCTAATTGCTGCAGGATGAAATAAGGGCCAGAATAAATTGTGGTCATCTGCTAAATGGCTGCTGTGCCTGACTGTAGGACTCTTTACTGCAGCTGACAATATATTGACTGTCATGGCTTTTGAATCTCCAGCTTGGGTGAAAATCGTGCAGTGACTTCTCTGGGCTTTTACAGACCTGGATCAAAGCTTGTCTCGCATAGCTGGCAGTGGTTGACTACACGGAAATAAATAAAGAACAACCAATGTGAACTTTCTAGAAGAGCAAGTGGTCCAGTTTTGCAAATGTACCCTGAGATACATCCAGGTGTTTTCACTTCTGCAGACGAGCAGAGATGCTCGACAGAAGTCAGCAAGTACTGAGGCTCTGGGACATGGGGACTCCTGAGCCTGTGCCTTTTTCTTTCTGTTTGTGCCATGTTCTGCTTTTCTGCCAGCTTTGGGAGGTAGCAAGGTGCCCTCGCCCACCTGTTTAGTATCCAGCTCCTGGTAAGCTTTTTAGGAAAAGTCCTTAATTTTTCATGAAAAATGGCATCTCTGTTATACAGCTCATCTCATGGATGGACTACAATCGTTTAGTACTTGATACTCCAGGGTAATAATGTTTCTTCTCATGCTCTGAGCCTTCTTCCCAGCACTCTGATCTCACCCGTAGAAGAAGATGGGGGGATTTGTTTGTGCAGATTGCCATACAGACAAGTCCAGAGGCATCCAGCTGAGCGGATGCTCCTGGCTCAAACCTGACTAACCCAGAGGTACCCTAGACTCCCTTGGGAGATGGCATTCGGGGTGGATGTGGGGAGCTCTGGCACCCCAGCTCACTTTCCAAAGGGCTGGTGGTCAGCAGCCATCTCCTGTGCTGGTCTGTCCTACCCAGCCAGGATTTAATGCTCCTCCCTGCCCACCCTCTGTGCTCGCAGCCATCCCACTCACAGGAGGATGCAGCAGCTCTCTAACGCAGCCTGGCTGCATTTAGGATCCTCGCTGTTAATCCTGGGGGTGGAGATGTAGCAGCCAGTTTACGTTACATGGGTCTCCCGTGATCCTAGTGAAACTGGGAAAATGTGAATCAGACTAAAGTGCCAAAAACGAACACGGCAGAGGAGCGTGGGCAGTGCTGGAAGCCCACAGCAGCCTGTTGACTCAGGTGCTCGAGCCACTGAAACACTCTTTCCGTGTCTGCAACCCCTGGGGACTTGGGAGCCGGGATTGAGAAGTGCACCGTATGCTTGTGTGGTAATTAGCTGCTCCGTCTCACATGGATTGATTTCAGGAGCTCGCATCTTGTGCAACCAGTCTTGTTGAACATTTTCTGTTGCTGCCTGATACGCTCCTCGAACGGGCCCTGGGCAGGGAGGGTGATTAAATGAATGTTGCAGCTGTCGGTGAGATATGCATTTCTGCTGCTCTCACAGGTGGATCTCCGGACACCACGCGTGTCCTGGGGCTGATCATTAAAGGTGAACATCAGTCCACTGCTGAACTGGGGCAAAGGAGCTGGAGCCACGGGAAGAGCATTCCCCATTTAATGTCTTAACTCTAAAGCTCCTTGACTGCATCCACACCATGCATGTCTGCAACACTTGGCCAATGCTGGGCTCGGCTGTCCTTCATCAGTGTTCACCCTGAGAAAGCTCAGGACCCTCGTTGGTGCACTTGAGCCATTTCTGTAAGTGGCAGGCAGGGCTGCCCTGTCCTGTGCTGTGCCAGCCTCGGGATGGGGCTGCCAGGGTCTTCCAGCGGGACCAGCACAGGGATGTGACAGTCACATCCCTCAGTGCCCCAGTGCTGAATCTAAGGCAAGGAGGCACTCTGCTCACCCTACGATTTCGGCAGGCTTTACAAAACGCCAGTGCAGCAAACGCATTCTCCCATCAGCTCCTGTCACTGGCAGGCAGGATGATGAAAGCAGTCTCTGCTCACAGCTTCCAGTGCAGCACGCATGGTCCACAGAGACGCATCTGCAGGAGAGCAGCAGCTCAGACATCAGCTGCACTTCAGCCCTGAGCCACAGCCTCCGGTAAGTCCACGGGCTGCCTGAGACAGAGCAGGAAAGGTAATAAAGAGAAGCAGTTACCGTCAGTATGTTTAATTCCCTGGACCTATTTTAGAAGGTCCAGAAATGGAAAAAGAGTAGAGAAGCACTGCCCCACAGGTCCAATACAGTCCATGTGCTGCAGCGATGGCACTGTGGATTGGGCTCTTAAAAGCCTGTGCAGTCGTCTCTGGACCTAAACAGTTGTGACTTTGTGTTGTCCAAAGTCTGTATAACTTTGTCATTTTCTACTAGCCTGTGCATAAGAAAAGCAAGCACTAGAAATCTGTAAAGCTGGATGTTTTAAAGGTAAACTGAGTCCCTATCATGGTTTCCTTCCCATGGAGCAGTTTTGGATATAAGAAGATGATAGATTAAATTATGTTTGACTGACAGATTTAAATTGGGACTTCTTTCTGCAGCCTCTACATCCATGATCTAAATAGCAGGCTTGGGATTAGGCCATTAAATTAGTTTATTGGAAAAATAAAATATCAGGAACAGATGAAGATGAAAAGAGAGGGAAATCCAAACTGAAAGAGTGTTAAAAAATGATTAAGGTAAGGTAGCAAATGAAACAGAATAGTACTAAAACCAGATGACACATAAGAAATTCTCTCAAAGTGGCAGTGCCGAGGAGTCACTTAGCCTGTTAAAATACAGAGCTGTGAAGTTAAAGACAGATGAGCTTGATATTGCCAAGAGCCTGAAATAGTTTTCCAGCCACCGGGGGTGCTGAAGGTCAATGCCCTGGGGCAGGGTGCAATTTAAAAAAGGGAGAAACAAACTGCTTTGGAGCATTAGAAGTGTCACAAGTTACATAGCTTTTACAAATGCAGAGCACAAAGAGACGCCTTGCAAGGCAGCTGCAGAAGCAGCCCGCCTTGCTGGGTGGCTGTCCATCAGGAGAGCCTGCTGCAGCATCGTCCGCGTAGCCCGGCTGCCTCCGGTCACTACAGGCAGACTTGTTTCACTGCTGATGAACGTGCCTTCAAGAAGGAACTAAAAAGTGTTTTGAAAATTATCTTAATGCCAGGGTAATTATACCAGAAGGATGCTGCAGGACTAGGTCCATTCCACTTCACTTCCTGACGACCCCTTGGTGGTCTTGTCTGTGGGATGCTCTGGGCATCAGCGCTCTTCTGAGGAGGGTCTCTGTGCCAGGGCTGCAGCTTGCTGGAGCGTTGCACGCTGCTTCACGCACACACGCTCCCCGCGCCAGACCAGCCCTCTGCCAGTGGGAGGGTTGCAGGACGGGCTGTGGATGGAGTTGAACCTCTGGCCGTCGTCATTGCAGTTTGAAGGCAGTAATTGCTCCTTCTTTCTAGATCCGTGCACCAATCCAGGGAATGTGCCCCCAGCAACTGGAGTTTGCAAGGTTGTTGTTACTGGCCCTGGTCCTGCCTCCTTGCTTAGCAGCTCCTTCACGCCTCCCCCAAATCCAAGCAGAGGTAGGTTTCCGTCTGCTGCCTTTGAATAACTTCTTTTAACCTGTCTGAGTCTTTGCATCTGTATTGCCTCCCACACTCTCCAGTAATTACATACAAGGCCATGGAAAGAGATCAAATTCTGCCGTCTCCTTTGAATCCTGGAAACTGCCTCTTATGGTACCCTCGAGTGTCTTTAAAGGAAACAAATTAAAGTGCTGCAGCCCAGATGATTGCAGGTAAAGCTGTACACCGGAGGACCTTGCGTTTTCCAGATAGCCCTCTGTATGGCTAGTGAAACATTTCCAGGAGATTGATTTCATATCGGGTCTGGGGAAATTCCACAGCTCCACAGATAATCTATCACTGCCTGCCCACAGAGGAGTGATAAATTCTTCATCTTCTTCTCCAGCATCCGTCGTGATTGCAGGAGCAGCAGCAGTGCAAACTGTTTTCCCTGCAATTGAAAAAAACCTAGACTTGGGTCAAAGGAGCAGCTTTCAGGCTCTCCTTTCCTCCTGTCATTGTTCATTTGAGTCAGGCGGCTGCCCCATCAGCTACTTTCCCATTGCACGCTTACAGCTGCGATGTTGGCAGAAATTATTGCTTGTTTTCTTTTCAGCCTTTGCTTTAGATTCATTGTTATGATGGGTTGTTAATTCTATAGAATAGCAGCATGTGTCCACTTGAATGATACTTTATGTCCTTGCTGACACATGCAGCTTGACTTGATGAACATCACTGTCCTCATAAGCAAAATGTCTTTGGGTAACCCAAAGGCTTGTGCATCCTCCCAGGGTGATGCTTCCCAGGGTAGATGCCCTCCTCCTCCTCCTCCTCTCAGCAGGGCAGGCATCCAGGAGGGGCAGGGACTCTGCAAGGTGCAAGGTGGCACTTTTAGGGAGCAGGTAAGTGCCACGAGATGACAGCATTGGTCTGCAGGTGTGTGGCAGAGAGACAGCTCCTCTGCCTGAGGAGGTGCAGGATGCAGGTCCAGCCTTTGGACTTGGTTTAAAGTCGTTTGATGAAATCTCGGCGCAAAGGGGAGAGTTTGGATAAATGGTGTAAGAGAACATATTCTCTTATGTTACATCACCACCCTGGGTCCTGTTGCCATTGGCAGCCTGAGGGTATTTTGCATAGATGCTAAAACACATTGTAAATTAGGAAAACAAAACAGAAACCAAACCAAAACACCATATTGCGCTAAAATCATTTCTCTTGATACCAGAAAAGCTTCCCAGAATGAACCACCTCATTCGTGTTTACCCTTGTTGTTGTTGGGTTTTTTTTTACTCTGAAGAAATGACCTAATTTCTGCTTTTCTATAAATATAGTTATTGTCATTAATATAATCTTTGCAGTCTTTCCTTGCTGCCTGCAGAGGTCAGTCGTCCCAGGCAGAGCCCTGGCAGGATGTAGACAGCCCTGCCTCCGGGAGAAGATGCTGGTCCCAGGCGAGGAAGAGCAGAAAGCACCGAGCTGGGGTGGGTGAGCCATGCTGAGGCTGTGGGGAGTGGGCAGCGCACTGGCCCACGCAGGTTTGACTTGCTCAGACCTCCCTGCCAGTGAAACCATGGGTGGGGAAGGTGCATCTTCTGTGTGCCCAGACATCACCAGAGATGCGCAAGGGCCTCCTGATGGGACACTGGGATGCATCCCGCACCCGGGCTCCTCACCCGGGCTCTCCCGCCAGGGCCGAGCAGGCTGCAGCAGTGGAGCATGGCTTGGAGGAGCCTCCTGAGCTGCGCCACACAGCTCCCGCTTGTGTTACAGTTCAGCACCAGCACCAACGTCACGGCTAAGCACCGTGTTCGGTGCCAGAGCAGAAGCAGGCAGGGAGGGCATGAGCAGGTCTAGTGGGTGGCGTAGAAGAACCCAGCAGTGAGCAGCCACGGCAGCATCCCACCAAGAAGAGCTGTCTAATACTGAAGGTTATTGATCCTTTTGCCAGGTTTCAGAGCAGCTTTTCAGTCTCAGTTAGTGCAGGTGTTCCAGTAATTGTGGCAAACTGGCAAAGAAAAGAAACACCATTTCTTGATCCTTACACCTGTTAAATTCCTAACTTGAAAAGGCTCGCACAGAAACCTCAGCAACCCCAGGTAAGTTTTTTTTCTGCCAGCTTTATTATTTCTCTACAGAGAAAGCAAGCTTCAGGAGGGATGAATCCAGTCCATAACTACTTAATTCCAGTCCATAATTACTTAAGTAAACTGCAACAGTTACCTAGAGAGAGCATTTTGGCTTGCGCTAGAAGGAGAAAATTGCAGTGTTTTGCCCTTTTTGATCTGTTATGTGAGTATAGAGGGGCCTGAAAAAGAGCAGGTGAGGGCTCGCTGCAGCAGCTGCCTGGGCTGGAGGGTGGCAGCAACCAGAGGTTTGGTGTCATGGTGCTGTCACCAAGGAGTGCAGGAGCTGGGTCCCACACGGGACAGATTTGTTCAGCAGCTAGTGCTAAAATGGCTCTAACTTCAGAGACTACTGCTGCTGGGAAAGGAAGCCCTCCCTGACTGTTCAGCACCTTCACAGTTCCAATATTTTTTTGCTGTTTTTAATGCAACTGGTCTAAAGTTTCCAAAAGACCTGTAGGAAAGCCAGGGGAGATCAGGTGTGCCATTCTGGACTTCTTATATGAAAAGCAAGGGGTGGAGGGAATAGACGGAAATAAAGGATGACAGAGGCTTCTGCTTATACTGCACACATTTAAAGGAGAATAAACAGGCACAAAATCACATGCAGGTCAGTTTTATACAAAACATCAGGGAGGAGCGCCTGCTCACAGAGATTGCTGGCACACGGGAGCAGCAGCCTGGGAGTGATTTCCAGGTGCAGCCACCCAGAGAGCCCAACAAAACTACTGGGGGTCTTTGTATGAGGAGTGTCCGCTTGCTCACGCACGAGTAAGAAACCCATGCAGTGTCAGGGGAGCAGCTCTGATCTCCGGGAGCCATTGTTGTAGCAGTGGGAACCCACCAGGCAGCCCCCAGGCTCTGCCTGGCCGCAGCGTGGGCAGCACAAGCCATTGTGAGCCCCGTATGTGACAAATACTGAGCTCCTGTAGCTAGCAACTATAAGCCTTTGTAATGGCCTGGTCACAAGCCTGATGGACGTGTGCCACAAGAGGCAACTGTTTTGTAAAATAATACAAAAGTAAAATAATAAACCTTTCGTACTGCTAAATCTCTGAAATTTTCCTAATTTCAGGCTGGGTTTTAGGGTGAACCACAGAAAAATCCAACCATGAGGCAAACCAGGGACTTGAGTCTGGCTTCCCACATGGTAAGTGAATTATTTTGTACCAATGCACTGTTATGCTGAAGTGTGGTTCATGACCACACTCATTTTTTTGAATGAAGAACAATAAAGGGTCTGATTTTCCCTGTCACAGAGAACAAAACCAACTCCTGAAGTGCTCAAACTGGCCTAATTTTCCTACTAGCCCTATTCCATAAGTATGTGAAGGTTTTACTTTTATTTTTCTTATACTAATTTTTATTATTATGTGTATTTTTCCTGATTTTTTGGGGAGGAAGATGGTTAAAATTTAACTGAGAGGAGAGACGTTAATGCAATGGATGTTTCCTTCACGGTTTCTTTCTTTCAGAAGTTCTCACTAGGGTGTAATACCAGTCCAGCCTTGAAGTCCCTATGTAGTCGGCTCCATCTGGGGGCAGATTGGCAAAAGGCTCAGGTGTCCTCCAGCTGCACGTGTGGCCGGAGCTCGGAGAGGGATGCTGCGGGCAGCCCGGGGTTGGGGCTGGGGTGTGCAGGGGGCTGAGCAGGCTTGCTGTCTGTAACGATGCGCTCAGAGTTTTACTCTTTGTGAAAAAACCAGGCTGGCTGCAGAGGAGGCTTCTCGTACGCTGAGATTGCTGCCGAGGCTGAGCAGGAGGACTTGCAGGTACGTGTCTGCCGGAGGCACCCCAGCGTGATCTCGCTTTGTTCTGCTGGGAGACATCTCCAGCTGCTTTGCTGACGGTAGTCTCCTGCCCTGGGGGTGGGTGGCAGCCCACCAGCACGGGACCCGGCTGCAGTGGTGGGTGCCGCAGGAAGGGAAGGACCAACCAAAACACACATAGGCATCACAGCCCACCTGTGGGTCCCTGGCCACCGCTCTCCGTGGCCGCGCCAGCAGCTCTGCAGTTAAAGGCCACCTCCTGCTGAGAGCTTCTTAATGGTGGATGGTTGAGGTAAATTATAAAATTAAAAGAACTAGGGTGAGCATACAGTTAAAAGCAGTGTCTCTGAACTGGAACCACTTTGCCATGAATTGAACATGCCTAAACCTAGTCATGGTTGAGTGGAGCTATTCCACTCAGCATTGGATTAACTCATCAGCAGAGAGCCCAGAATCTGATTTAATTTGAAAGACTACAAAATTATATTTCTCTGCTGATTTTCCAGGTGGCAGGATTAGATGTGGAGCTTTTAGTTTTCTGCTATTTCCTTTTAACTTAATTTGACAGAAATGGCTTTCAGTACAAGACAATGTTTGATGGGTACTACATAGGGGATAATGAAAACGTCAGACAAATGGCAAAGTGTAATTGGGGGAGCTTGTTTTCCTCTATCTGGAAATGTGCTGGATTTGATAAACCACAAAGAATTAGTTTCTTGGAAGAGCATAAACCAGGGAAATTCGCAGCTTTCATGGGGCAGTTAGTGCTCCACCGGAGCAGCACCTCTTTCTGGGGAAAAAAGGGAGGCCAAGAGCTGCAGCAGCGCCTGGCAGGTTTGGTGTGTGCCGGCCCTCGTCGGGGCATGGGGAAGGTTTTTTACATGGTTGGCACAGGTACGGTCACAGGCACCGCGGCTGCAGGGGAAGGAAGGGTGGTGGCCCGGGAGAGGGGTGGCCGCAGGGACACCCTGCCGCGGCATGTGGGAACGGGAGCTGCCCTTCCTCCCCGCTTTGCTGATGAAGGAGCTCCTTTTTTTGGCAGTTTGAGGTGGAACTAAAATATTGCTGGGAGGGAGACCCGGGGGCAGGCAAACAGCTTGTTCCCAGCTGGCTCAGCACTTTCCTGTTTGCAATTCCACCTACCAGAGCTCAAAACAGGCTCTCCCGAAGGCGGCCGGCTGTGGGGCTGGCAGCCTCCGACGGCCCCGACACCCCCTCCGCCGGAGCGGTGAGGGTGGGCAGCGGGGGGGAGGCAGGAGAAGGCTGCGCCCGGGCTGATTTGGAAGCAGTTGTCTGAGCACTGAAGCAAATGGGCTTTTTTAGCAAATTGCTTTCCCTTCTCTGTTTTGTTCTCTGTGGTATTTTAAGCACCTGCGTGTGCAGAGGGGAATGCTAATGCAATACACGCTCTGTGCAGGTATTCACAGTAAACCTGGTCAGGGGATGGAAACGAGCCACCAGCCCTGTTTTCTTACCTCCAGACAGCTCTTACCTTGCCTCCAGAACGCAACGTGCAGGCAGAGTAAAAGGCAATGCTTGTGGCATCTACTCTCTTTTAGGAAGCCGTTCCTCCTGTCCCTTCCAAGCCTTTCCCAAAGGCATAGGTCTCACAGGGATGCACAGCCCCAGCAAAGGCATCTGCAAATGCTCACGTGCTGCGGCATGAGCACTGCTGTGCGGACTCGAAGCTGTGCCCATCAGGGGACTGATGCCGACGCCAGCAGGTGCAGGCAGTGATGGAGGGCCAGGATCCATCTGGGGCTCCAGAACCCAGCAAGGCCAGTCATGCTTTGACTCTCTCTACGAGCCCATTGAGAGCTCCAGGATTTGGATGAAGCCCTACAGGGACTTTCAGGCAACCTATTTGAATAGGACTCTGCCCTGTTCACTGTAGAGCTGATT
Organism: Falco rusticolus; assembly: GCF_015220075.1. Lineage (NCBI taxonomy): Eukaryota > Metazoa > Chordata > Aves > Falconiformes > Falconidae > Falco > Falco rusticolus. Next base: position 5,741,724 of record NC_051206.1, on the reverse strand, counting down.
TCCCAAAGCCCTTTGGAAGGGAGGTTGTCCCTGCATAGGGACAAGGTGCCTGCAGGAGCCAGGGGCTGCCCAGCACTTGCCGTGCAGAGATGGTTTGTGATACAGCTTGCAGACAGTGGGGACGCAAGGTACCAGAGCCCCCCCAGCACAGCCTGAACCAACCCAGCCTTTTCCAGAGCTGCCAGTCCCTCCGGGAGGGGACAGGGGTGTGGATTAAGGGTGTCACTGCAGGGCTCTCTACCTGCTGGGGTGGAAGAAAGGCTGGGAGGGGGTTGTTGGAGACCAACTCCTTGCAAGACACCAGCTTCCCGCAAGGAGCAGGAGGCTCTTGCCCTTTGTAAGGGGGAAGCTGGAGCAGTAAAAGGTTTGGCAGAGTCTTGGAAGAAGCGAGGAGGTGAGGGAGCTCTGGAGCTCTCTTCTGTCCCTAAAACATCTGGGGTTGCTTTGGTCCCTTTGGGTAGAGGCTGCCTGGCTCAGAGCCCATGTTGTTCTGGCTGGGTGCTTATGGGGTCCTGGAGGCTTCCAGGGCTTCTTCCCTTCTCTGGGGAAGAAAGGGGATTTTCAACCTGACCTCCAAGCTACAGGAGCCTGGGGGAAGTGTCTGCCGCAGAGGAGGACCAGGGCCATGCTAGATGGTTTAAAGGCCAAGTTATTTGACTGCTCTTGTTAGCCTTCTTCCCAAGTCATGCACCCCTCTGACTGCTGGAATGATGAAGCTCCTCTTTGCTCTGGAAGAAGAAGGGACAGACCCAGGTGAATTGACCCCTGTGCACAGCTCCCATTGCTCTCCTCTTGGTCTTTGCTGCCAGGCCCAAGCGAAACGGTTTGGCTGGGAAATGATCTGTAAATTTGCAAGCAATGTGCTTATGAGAGGCAGGTTTTTAATGACTCCGAACACCAAGATTTTCTCCCTGTAAATGCAACTAGGTCTCAGTGTCCCTGATTAGCTTCTTGTGATAAATTCCATCTGCCTGCCTGGGATCAACAAAAACCTAAAAAAACTGAGCACCAGACATGCAGCCTACTGTTTTCATGCTGAGCTTTGTTCATTATAGGAAATCAGTTACAAAACAGGAAGCTCTTCCTTGTTCCACTCAATTTCTTGGGCTTACTTGCCATGAAATGTCACCTTCTCAGATAAAAGGATGGGATTTATCACCATTAAAGGAGGCTTTGACGTGTCCCTTTAAGTGAATCAAGGGTGCTTTTAATTCTGAATCTGTGCAGGATTTTGTTGATGCAACATGAGTCCCTGGCAATTTATAATACTCATAAAACATGCACATTCTTGGGGAGTGGTTGCATAATTTTTGTTGCTTCCAGCAGTGCTCACTGCAGAGAGTCAGCTAGCCTTCAGCCTGTGGAAGCTAATGAAGCATGTTTACGATGAGTGACTGTGCACATGCTGATGGAGCGCTGCACGGGGTTGGTTGCTGGGTATCAGTGTGGCATAATTGCTGGAAAGGCTCCGCAATAAACCAGGGCAATCACAGACAAACAAGTGCCTGACGGGGTAAGTGCTGAATGAGTTAACCTCTGCTGCAGAGAATAAAGTGTGTTGCAATGTGCAAGGTAGCTGGGTGGTCCCTGTTCCTCTGTGGTGCTCCCAGAGAAACCCCAGTGCAGGTTAGCTTGCTGCTCCCTGTGCAGCACCCACCCCTGACACCCCCGAGACACCCCCAATGCATGAGCCCTGACAGCGGCGTGCTACTGCGAAACCAGTCCCCAAAAATGTTCCAGGCTGGGGAGTGCGACCGAGCAAAGAGCCCACTGAGGACCTCAGGGAGACATTCTCTACTGAGGGGGGCTTTAGCTGAATGCTACCACAGGTTTTACTGCTGCTTGCTGTCATTTGATGTGTGCACCCGAGGGAGAAGATGGAGGTGGGAGAAACTGGTGTTGGTTGAGCAGGGAAAGCTGAGGAAGAGGTTAATAAAAGCGCTGGCGTCACTTTTAAAAAATAACTAGGGTTACAGCTGGCTGGGGGGCTATATGGCCAGCATTGCAGGCAGCAGTGGGGGTGCTGGTGGGCTCCACCTGCCCAGGGCAGGGCTGGGCTCCCGGGGTAGTGCTGGCACTGCTGGCCGTTGGGTCATCATCGCTCTCCTTGGCTCATGCCAAGTGCTGTGGTAGCTCACGTGCTTATGACTTGCTTCCCAGTCTTTGTGCTAGCTGTTCTGGTAGATGTTGTTTCTCAAAGTGTAACTCCCTTGAACCACTGGGGAGAGCACCGTTGGGAGCCAGCACTGTGAAGCACCCAGGGCTTGGCTCCGCGTTCCCTCTCGCACTCTGCATCAGGAAACAAACCTCGGTTGTGCTGCACCTTGGCAAGGATGTGGTGGGTGAAGCTGTCGAAAGGGCATAGGGATGCATTCCTGGGCTGTCGGCTGCCTTTAGATATGTGTTGTTGGTTTATAGTTGCATTGATATAGTATGCATTTTGGAAAAAATCAAAAGGGTTATTAGGAAAGAAAAGGTGTGTGTCTCCTTCCTTAGGAATGCAATGAGAGAACTCCTGGGCTGGGTTGTTGATTGATTGAGCATTTTCCTGTATATTTTGGTGTTTTACATTCACAATGTACAAACCACCACATCTGTACCACCGGCCTCATCAGTCACCCGCTTTGCCAGAGAGCTTTCGTGGGCTGTTAGTGAGAGGCAGAGGAGGTGAATCTGTGAAACACAGGTTCTGCTCCCAGGACACTGATGTCAGCAATTGCAGTGCTTAGGGCAGGCAGTGGAGCAGGGCTCCCATGTTCCATGTCCGCGCAGCCCTCTCCCTGCCCATGACCAGTGTGGCTTGCTCACCAGCTCTGCCCCTCGCCTCTGGCAGGTCTCCTGTGGCCGAGAGCTGCCTCACCGGTGCCACAGCCCTGGATCAATGTCCAAGGTGTGGCAGCACCATCTGTACCGGCATCTTGCCAGCTTCTTTGGAAAATGTTTGCTGTGGCTATACGTTATTCCACAACCCTGTCTGGAGCTGTGTGGGTGGCTGCCTCTCGCTGGGGTGCTGGCTGTGGTGCTTTTTCTAAGGCGTGCCTGGACTCTGGCAACTTGAGTTGCTTCAGCAAAAGCTTAGTGTATGAAACACCCTACAAAAATGTGTTGCATTTGCTGTTGCCATAGCACAAGTAGGAAACCCAGAAGGTGTTGTGGAAGCTGGTGAGTCACTGGGGTGAAACATTTGTCCCAGATCCCCCTCTCCTGCAAACCTTTTGGCATGTATGAACTTTATAGAGCCAGTAGCTCTTGGTGGGAGTTTGTGGGACCAGTAAGCATGTGCAGGGTAGTCATGCCCACCTCACTGTGGTGTCATCTAGCCTGAAGTAATTTGGAAATCATCAGCGCTACTAGCAGATACGTTTTTTGACAAAGTCAGTGTAACAGCCTGCGATTAATGGTGGACCAGATGCTCGCTTGCTGCTGAGCCTGGCTGGGTCCGCCACCTCGCCAGGTGAAGGGCTCCGCAGCAGCGGGTTTTAATGAACTGACAGTAACTGCTTCTACTCAGCTCTGGAGGCAAACTGTTACTCCAGCACTGAGTACAGATATCTCAGAGCTTTCCTCCTGAGGACATGGCTGTGTTCTTCAAATATTGGCTGCAACTGCAGCCAGTGCCTTTGAAGGCAGACGCGCTGCAGCAGGGAGCAGAGGAGTTTCGCTCGCCCCTCTATCTGCCCACGCCTCTGGTGCAAGCCCCGATGGTCGGAGGAGGGTTTCCCTGTGGGGAGATGCTCCTCCAGGCTGTGCATATATGTGGAGAGCTGAGGGAGTGGGGAGGGTGCTCAGCCCTGCCTGGTACATAGTGCACAATAAGGAGACCAGCATCTGCTGCATCCAGCCCTGCAAACCCCTGCTGTGTCCCCAGAAGGGACCTGGAGGCAGTCACTGGGGTGCGGAGTGAGGAGTACAGGGCAGTGCTGGGAGCACAGCTGTGCAGCTTGTCTCCAGGTTTTCCTTTACATAAGTTATATGATTTATATTTTCTTCCATCCTGGCCAGCAAATGAGCTGCGTCTGTGCTTGGGTTGCTAGTGTTCCTTGCAAGTCTTCAGGCACCTCCCCGGTGGGTGAGCCACCCCGCCTGGCAGCACAGCGCCGGGCTCGGCCACGAGGTTTTGCTGGGACCCCCGTTCGGTGGGACACGGCGGGCAGCGCCTGTGCGAGGCTGAGACCTTGCACTTGGCAGCGCAACGGCCGCAGTCTGAATCGAACGCCACCTGGCAAAACGCTGTTCGCAGGACTTTGTAAATTAAGGTTTGTTTCTACTCGAGCATAAATTCTACTGTGGTAGTAAATACAGAAGCACAGCAGCGAGCAGAACCCCCGGGATGGGGAGTGTCGGCAGCAGAGCAGCGCATCCCAGCAGCGTACCCTTTCCAGCCTCTGCAGCAGCATCACGATGCTGAGCTAAAAGATAATGATAACTGAGGATAAAACCCCATCGGCTTGTAAGCTGCTTTCTCACATTACTGCTGAGTTGCTCTGGCTTCAGATGCCAAGCTGAAGTATTTAGCGTTGCCAGACCAAAGGGAAGGCCGTTAACTGTAGGGTTTAGTTACTTGGTTATGTTACATCAGATTTTTAAGCTGTTTTTATTCCAACTCGAGCAATTTTCAAGCCACAGGAGGGCGGCACCGCCGCAAGCTGTAAAAATGCTATTTCCAGCTTGGTTTTGATAGAAAATCCAACTGCTTAACGGAAGGAAAGGAGGAGTCCTCAAACACCATCCACAGTCCTCAGGATATACATGTGGGGTGCTGTACACAGGTCCCACTCGTGCAAACCATTGCCCAGCCCAGCTTGTGCCTTTTGGCCCCACTCCCCAGCTTTTTGCTGCCGCATTTGGGGTGTGTCCGGAGAGTTTCACAGCACTGGCATGAGCCACTGAGCCCAGTGCCATTGCCAGGCAGGCAGCGGAGAGGACGGAATTAACCGGTTCTTAAATGAACCGAACATGCTCAGCTGCCTTTGGGCTAAGGAAAGTGGCCAGGTGCAGCTCCTGCAGAGGGGCACGCCAGAGCCGGGGTGTTGGCGTGCCGGCAGCATGCAGGAGGTTGTGCAAGGGCTGCAGTGCAGGGCACACTGCTGTGCTGGGACCGGTCCCCCCGACCCCCCAAGCTGCAGGGCACCCTGCTGCAGCCCTCCAGAGCTGCTGCAGGGGCTGTGGGTGTCACAGTACCCAGAGGCTGGCCCCACTGGGCCAGATGCCACACAGGTGTTTGGAGGCGAATGCCTTCACGCTCCCTCCTGTCCTGCCCATGGGAGTCTGCTGCACGCAGAGCATTAGCTACCTCCCTTGGCCTTGCTTCCAGGGACGCAGGGCTCCCTCCAGTCTTATGAAGGAATGTGGGACTAGTCATGCTCAAGGATTAAAATCTGAAATTGCTATTATTAGGAATTTTTTATGGAAGGACCAGCACAAACTCATGGTCCTGGATTTAGGTTTGGTCCCGTGCCCAAAACTCAAGCTACAAACTCAAGCGGGAGGGTGCGAGGCAGGTAGAGCTGTAGATGTTCCCCCAAAGTGCAATGGAGGGGACCTCTGAAAAATCCAAGCATCCACTTCGGGCAGCCCCAAAAGCACATGCCCTGTGGGACAGCGATGGCATTCACGGACTGATAGTAAGTGTGTGAACAGCAAGTTGCCTGTATTAGCCCCTATGGCTTGTAACAGCAGAGCATCCACAGCTCAGGAGGTTGCTCTCCTGTTACAATATTAAAATTTCCCTGCAGGGCCTCTGGGAAGCAGTGATAAGCCCGATGCAGAGGTTTACTGGAGCATCCCAAGGTGACTTAAGTTTACTGGGGGAGCAGTCCCCAGCAGCAAGCCAGGAGATGCTTGCAGCCTTTCCCCTCTTCAGCAGGCTGCCCTGGGCTGTGTTAGAAGTATGAATGCAGGGGAAAATGTTAATTAGTTTTCAAACCAAGATTTATCCCACTAAATCGGTTTTTGAGTACCAAAGGAAGGTCAAAACCCCATGAGGTGATCTAGCAGAAGAAAGAGCTGTTTCCTCTGAAGGCTGAAGGGGCTGGAAAGCCAATGGGATTTAGGGGCAGCTATTTCTGGGACCTTTCCATGATCAAAGTTTGCTGCAGGGAACGTGGGACACAGACTTAATGCACTATTCATATGCAAAAAGTATTTTCAGTTTTAAATATCTCTTGTGGAGGGGGAAAGATTTAAATTGCTGGCTGTTTTGGTTGTGTGTTTATAGCAGCTTGAAAAATAATTGGAAGAGAAAACTAGTGCAGTGTGGGTGTGGAGATCCTGGGGGTCTGAGAAGCTCAGACTTGCTCCCTGACAGTGGATTGCTGCGTGGTGCAGCTGTCGTGGTGGTGGCAGGGGCTCAAGGATGCCCCAGCAGCAGCAGAGGAGCCCGCAGGGATGGGCTTAAAGGCATTCATGCGCTTGCTTTATGTAAATAGTGTAAACGATATGAAAATGTGGAATTGCTGGGCAGGTGCTGTCGTGCTCTGTAGCTCAGTACTCGGCTGATGTTTAACCTGAATTCCTGCTCGGGTTAATGGGACTTTGCCTGTGCAAGGGGTGTGTAGGGGTAGGTCCAGGCCAGTACAGATTCAGTGATGTTTTTCTCAGCTAAAGATAATTTTGGTTTGCTTAGTCAAAGCTCAGTCAGCAACAGAGCAAAGGCATTATCTTCCAGGAAAGCTTGTTTGGTTAATTTAAATGAGATTTTTTTTTCTGAGAAAGATCCCTGCAACAGCTCAGTCACGAGGGCTACAGCGGGGAGGTGGGTGCCCGTGCCCGTGGAAGCGTGGCTGGTGCGGGAGGAAAGCAGCAGAGCTCCAGCTGCCAGCCCTGCCTCTCCTGGGGTCTGGGGCTCACCTGGGGACAGCCAGGAGAGGGGGGGGCGTCTGCGGGGCACAGGGGCTCCAGCCCATCCCCCTCCGCCCTCCAGAGCAACGGTTCAAGCTTTAACTAAGAATTGGCATAAAGCAACAAGGGGGCAGCATCTGGAACTCAATAAACCAAACTAGCTGAACCCTGAAAAAACAAGTACAAAATGGGAATTAACTCATTAGCTTCCCCCTGACATCGATACCCGGGGACTTTTATCTGGAGCTGCGTGGGAAGAGAGCACGCTGCAAATGTAATTCCCATAGGATGGGGCTTTGAGCAGCCAGTTTAGAGGGCTGTGTTTGAACTGTTTCTGAAGCAGGACCCAAACATGCCGATTACACAATGGATTGCAGAGAACAGTGTTGCGACAGAGATTAACATAGTTAGAGAACGGACAGGGGCACTTGAGCTAAAATAGTACACAAAAGGATGAAATTTTTAATTTTGTAGGCACAAAACCAGCTATCCACAGCTGAAAGCAGAAGGGAGGTTAAACCTAGCCTGTCAGCCGGCCTTCACAGGTATGCAACGTGGTTCAGCACTGGCAAGCTACTAAAATACATCAGGACGCTGTTTCAAGTTCAAGTACTTGACCTAGCTTTAATATCTTACAAAAACCAGTTCGCATTATTCAAAACGAAAGGGTCTCAAAAGTAGTGGCAAAGCTAATTTCAGTCTGTAACAGCTGACCTCAGACTGTCCCTGGGTTTTGTGCCAAAACAGCCCAGGGTTTCTGCGAGGGGACTCCGGACTCTGCCCTGTGGCGGGGTGGGTGCATGTGGCTCTGTGCATTAATTACAGGCAAAGAGCAATAATTCCCTCCTTAAATTCCCCCCAGGAAGAGTGACTCTCTCGTCCCCCACACAAGGGGGCTGGGATCTGGAGGTGGTGGGTTTTCCAAGCCGGTTCTGCTGCATGCTGCCTGCCACAGCCAGCACCGGAGCTGCTCCGCAGTGTCGGGAATTAATGGGGCTCTTCATTTAGCTCAATTACTGGGCATCCACCTGAGAAGCTGTAAAGAATAGAACAGTAAATCTTACAATCAAATATTAAATTATACCTAATTTATTTACTTATGGCAAACTGTAAGCCCTGCAATCAAGCATGTAGAGGTTTATAACACAAGCACTCCTGGGAGCGAGGGGACGTGCCTGGCAGCACGCTGGGAGGGGGGTTACTGTGGCTTGGTCCGAGGGGGGGCACAGGCAGAGATACAGACAGGGATCAACCGCTGTGAATCTGGGGTCTCCCAGCTGCAGAGACCGAAAGGGCGCAGCTGCCCCTCCGTGCAGCCTGGCAGATGAGCAGCGGGCAGCTCCTGCGTGCTGCAGAGTCCTGCTACCTTAGGCTTGCCTGCTCCTGCCTGGGGGGGGGGGGGAGGGTGGGGGGGGAAGGTGCTGGTCAAGCCTGCCCTCAGCCCTCCGCAGCCGTCCCCATGCTCGTGCCTGGCTGCTAGTGGCCTGCTGAAAAGTGGGAGGCAGTGGCTGTCTCCGATGGGTGACTGGTGGCCAGTGACACCGGTGGTGAACACCAGGAGCCGAGCGCAGGGCTGCGTGGTGCGTGCCCACGCGGTGCCCGGCTGCAGGCATGGCCTCTCTCAAGCCGAACAGACTGCATCCCACCGCGCGGGCTGTCACGGCTGCGCTGCGGCTGCCGAGCACCTGAAGGGCAGCGTGGTCTGGAGTTCTGCTTCATGGGTGCTTGCTCTTCTTCATTGCCTACGTGGCTTTGCAGGGCATGTCATCTGGCTGAGTACATGGCTGATAGGAATTGCTGTGAGAAAAATATAGTGGGGGGAAATGTAAAAGGCTTAGCTTTAATGGACAGGAAATACCCATTTATCAGTTCATGCAGGCAGACAGAAACCAGCTGTTATAATGTCCCGATCTCAGTGTTCATTGCTTAGATAGATGTTGCTTCGTGAGGACACTCTTTCCAGCAGGGATCAAGCTAGCAGTGACTCTTGCTGTGAGCAAACATGCTTGGGAAGGGCTCTGGATGGGTGGTACGCTGCAAAAAATAGGAACAGGGAGGGGGCCTGCAATGCTGCAATGAGCAGAAATGGACGTTGTGGTTTTGCCTGCAAGGATGATGCGGGAGTTAGTTCAAGGTAACACCAGTCCTTCCTTTCTACCTCACCTTCCCTGCAGATAATTAATTTCAGAAGAATTTAAAAAACTTTCCTAAAAAAAAAAATTTAAAAAAATAATTATTTTTTGGCCAGTTGAGCAGGGAAAACCTGGTCCTTGACTTTGATAAATGTCTCTCTACCATCATAATGCATTTTTGCATACTTTTTATTGCAGCTAAACCAATCCATATGTAGTAAGAGGCTTATTGTTTGAATTGGGGCAAAACCAGCACGTTTGGCAGCACTTTCTGCAGAATATATTCAAGGTTTTTACTTCTGCCCAAAATCCTTCAAGTTGCCTGGATTTTTTCCATGGACTTCACTCGGGTCAAGATTTCAATATGTCTTTGAATTGTAGTTTTGTCCTTGAACTCTCTGGCAGCCCTGTGCAGTCATTCTGCAAATGGGCTCAGAAAATGACACTCAGGCGAGGGTGGCTGGATGTACATCAGAGCCTCCCAAAAAGTTTGGCAGAGGCAAAGGGTCTGACGGCTCACGAGCATATTTGCAAAATGATTAATTGTGTCTTGTACTTTACAGTTCAGAGAGAGGGAGAGAAAAAACTGTGCCTGGATTAGAACTTTTTTTGCCATTCAGGATGGCAGGTGAATTTTAAATAGAAACCCAGTTGGAGAATACGTCCAATCTGGGAAGCATAATTTGACAATTTTCTCATTCCTTTTAATTATGCAATGTCAAAGCAGAAACAGTAGCAGGTGGAGAAAGTACCTTGAGCTGTGTCAAGGTTCTGTGAGATGTTTGTATGCTGGTTTTTGCCTGCTTCCTTGAGGCGTGAAAGCACCTTTACTTTGCAAAGACAGTGGAAACGCACTTTCTTTTGCATGGGCATTTAAAAAAGGGAATCGTTCTCTGGTGTTGTTGGAGAGCAGCAGGAACGGAGCAGGATGGTGTAGCCACCTGGTTGGGTCATTTCCCAGGAGGGTGCCATGCACCACGGGTGGCTGGAGCCTTGCCCAGCCCCTGGTGCCGTGAATGCCGGCCCGTGAGCCGCAGTGCCGGGACCTGCTCCTGCTTAGGGCTGGTGCTGCAAAAGGGACATCGAGAGGCAGGTGCACCTCTGTTGCCCCAGGCATGTGGGACATCTGGCTGCTGGGATCAGGGCCAATGGGTCAGTGTGGGCTGGGGCAGCCGAGAGACCCCAAGCACTGCTGAACCCCCACCCTCGGGCAGCTCCTGAGGAGGGCTCTGCCTTGGGGTTGGCACCTAGGGCGCCTTTCAGGCCCCACATTCCCTTTGAAAAGCTTCACTGCTGCATCCTCTCAGCCGTTCTGAGCGCTCACATAGCTTCTTGATATTGTGGGGAAGATCTTCCCCCGTGGAGCGCCGGGGTCCTGGCAGCTCCCCGTGGGAGGGCGGCAGGGCTCAGCTGGACCAGCACAGCTGCCTGTTGTGCAGGCAGCTCCAAGGAACTGCTCCCCGTTGTTTCCACACGGGGTGTTTTGGGAGCCAGTTGCTTTAGCATGAGTCAGCAAGCCCCCCTGCACCCCCCCCCCCAGCCCTGGGCCTGTGCTCGGTCATTCAGAGGGAGCGGGTTTTCCACGGGGGAGGATGCGGTGCTGAGTCCCAACTGTTGCTCGGTTACTGGAGCCTCCACTTACAGGGATGATGTGCCCTGTGCGTGGGCGCCCAGAGGGGCTGGACTCCAGGAGGTGAAGGCTGGATGGCTCAGCTCTGATTCACTGCTCAGACCTCCCGGGGGAGGCAGCATGACAGAAACCTCCTGGCATGTGAGGGAGCCCACGGGCTACCACTGTGCCAGCCCTCCTGGCTTTGAGCCCCTCTGTGCCCTCCTGGAGAGGCCTCATGAGCCCTCTGTGCAGAGCAGAAGTGCAGATAAACAGCGTGAAGTGGCTAATCCTGTAAGAGATGGCATTTAGGTGCTGATGTGTTAGAAACATCTCAGTACCTTGACATCCCTTGTAAGCGGTGGCTTCTGAGGTGCTGCCTGTTGGATGGGGATGACTTCACTGCTTACCACAGCAGAGAGCATCCTCGTGCCATGCCATGTGCACCAACTTGGTGTACAGCTCCACGGAAATGTGGGGTTTTTTTTAAGGGCCATGTATTAAGATGCTTATCATAGCCTGAGTTTTATTTTTTAGCAAAGATATATGACAACTGTGCCATCTCCTGTTGGCTGTGGTATTTTGGAGGCTTTTCCTCTCATAAATAGCCTTGTCTATCACTTCAAAGCGACGCTGTGGCATCATCTTGCTGCATGTGAGGCATTTGCACTTTGAAACTCCAGACCAGCTCTTTTCTGTGATAACCATACTAACCCAATTGTAAATCTCACCACTTTGTAGGTCTTCACTCACGTTTAACACGCTTTATAGCAGATATTTTCCTTTTACAGTCACAGATGAAATATGCTTCATCTGTGCCTCTGTTTTACAGGCACGTGGCACTGCCCCACGCTGGTGCTGAGCTGGATGTGCCTGCCTGGGCACCGCTGCGCTCCCACTCCGTGCCTGGGGGAGGCTGGAGGGGGCCACCTTCATCCCAGCTGCTGTCTATCCCTGTGCCTTTCCAGGCTCCCGTGGGAGCGAGGGGTTTCCCCGAGCACTCCCTGGGCAGGCAGTGTGTTGTTGTACTGTGCCAAAGCCGGTTGGGTCTGGCCCCGGCTACGTGTTGCTCCTGATGAAGATAATCCGTGCAAGGTGAAAAGTCTTTTTGTCCTCCTGGTCCCTGCCAGTTGCTCCAGAGCGGAGCTGCTGCCAGCCGATGGTTTCTCCCCTTGTGCTGCCCAGGGTGGGGTGGGGGTGGCTTTGCCTTGCCCTGGGGTGCCTGCCCGTGAGTGCCAGCTGTCCGCAGGGTGCTGAACCTCCCGTTCGCAAAGGAGAGCGTCTGCATGCGGGCAAAACAGATGTGCGGTTCAGCTGAACAGTCAATTTTTAACTTCCCCATTGCTCAATGACATGGAAGGGAAACTTGTCTGGGAGGTGTTGCTGTTGTCAAACACTGCCATGTGAGGACTGGCCCAGCTCTGATTTGGACTCTGATCGTGTTGTGTGTATTTGATTTCACCAGAAATTAAAAGGTCACGGTACTGGATGTTCAGATGCTGGGGAACATCCCCATATCACTCTGAACACAGTGGACCGGCTGAGTTGGGCTGTTGACTTGTTCCAGCCCCATCTTCCCGTCATCAGGATGGTTGCAAGAGCAGTTTTTTGGAGAGATGGGGATGGGTGTTTCATGGGGGGACATATTGTGGGGTCTCTGTGCTGCCTGCTGTAACTGACCCCCTCCCTTTGCTCTGGCCTGTTTCTTTCTGACACACTCCAGGCTGTCCCCCGCCTTCCCCAGCCTGCAAAACAAGCCAGAGCTTGCTTCTTCCAGCTGCCTGTGGTGGGGAGCCCACCGGCACACTCCTGGGCACAGCCACTGGAGCTGGGGAGGCACAGCCACCCCCTCCACTGTGCGCCTCTCTATGACAGAGCATTAGAAAAGCTAGATAAAATTAGCTATTCAGACGCATGTTCCTCAGGATGCCGGGACAGAGGGACACCCAGTACAGCCAGTTTGACTCAGGGAGAAGAATAAATGGAAACGCCCGGCTCCTGGAGGCAGGAAATGCCTTGCACAGCCTTTTCCTCTGTTTGTTGCGTGGGGAGGCTGACAATGGGCTGCGCGTCTGGCTGGGGCGCTGCAGGGCTGCCCCGTGAATGCAGCGTGTGCGCACCGACAGACACCGCGTCTGCAGCACCGGGCGCACAGGAAGGGCCTGGCACAGCCGGGTGACCTGCCTCCTGCACCCTGTATGCACGGATCATGTCTGGACGTGAAACAAAGCACAGTGTGGGCACCACTACCAGCGGTGCTTTGCTCGACTGTGCCCCTGCGAGCGCACAGGCTGCCCGGTGCCGGATCACGGGGGTTGGGTCTGGGTGCTCTGAGCCGTCACCTGCAGCCCTGGGGAGCGGCAGCAGAAAGGGCAGTGCCGTGAGTGTGAGGGGACTGCAACAGCTGCATGTTTGCCCCTCAAATTCTCATTGACAAATGTTTCATAACAACTAATTGCAATTTTTCCTGAGCTCACTGTGAGATGCGCTGCTGTTCAGGAAGCGCAAACCTGCCAAAATGGCATGCAGGCTGTGACCAAGGAGAATTGCCTTTTTCTACTGTAAAAATCCTATAAATGCATAACTTCTTTTATAAGCAGCCTTTGTTTATCAGGAATGCTACTTGGGCCAATAACTTAAATGTAATGAGACAAGAGCGACCATTAAGTCCCAAAGTCACAGGATCTTATCGATCATCTTATACAAAAGTTTGTGAGCAGGAATGTCTGGGCAACGGCAGGATGTGCCTGCAGCAGCTGCTGCAATCTGTGTTGCCTTCAGTTTGCTGCAATTGTGACTTCCTTCAGATTTGCTTCCTACAAGGAAAGAAAGTTGGCAGGTGATGCATTGGGCTCCCCTGAGTGTTGGTAGCATTGGGCTGGATGTAGCTGTTGGCAGTCGGAGGGTCTGCAGCACGAGTCCGGGTGCTGCTGGCCAGGCACAGGGGCATCTCCATCCAGGGGAAACAGGCAGCTGCAGCCCTGAGCAAGACCATCATCCCTGGTAGAGCTGTGCCTCAGGTGGGCAGGTTCTGGATGCGTGCTTTAATTGTGCTTGTGTGTGATGGGTCCATTCGGAGCTGTGGTTTGGTATTGGGGGCCAAGATGTGGCGAAGCTATGACAAACCCACAGCTGGCCCTGGCACAGGAGGTGTGTTGTGAAAAGCCTGTCGATGGTCTGAGGCAAGGCAGGGGGTGAGCAGAGCCCCAGCAGCAGAGCCTGGGAAGTGGAAGGCAGTAGGACAGCACAAAGCTCATTTGGTACCCAGGGGCAGCAGGGAGGTCCCTGAGAGCATCCTCTTTCCACAGGGTTTTCGCTGGGGTCCCATTGTATAGCACACCACAGAGGCAGATGGATTGGATGGCTGCATCGCCCCGCTGGTTTCTGGTTTAAACGTTTGTCACACAAGAAATGGATCTGATGGGAAAACCTATTGGAGCGGGAGGAAAGACGCTGTGTTCCAACTGCCCGGAGTGGCTGGCGCAGGCAGCGGGAGGGGCGGCACGGTGTGTGCGGGGCTGTGGATGGCCTCTGCATGGCTCCGTTTGGCCTTTCTTGGGAACAGCCTGTTTGAGGCAGTTTGTGTCACTGGGGATGGCGTGTGGGGATGTGTCAGGAGTGGGTGAGACAGCTGTGTCTGAGTGTGGGACGCTGCACTGGAACAGGTTGAATGCTGGAAAACTGGCAACTGCTTCTGGAGCAAACCCCACTCTGAGGCAGGTTTTTCTGGGCAAGGGCAGCTCTGGAAAGCCTTTGGAGGCTCTTTCAAAAAGGTCCATCCCAAACCAGGTGTGACCCCAGCTCTCTCTAGTCTTCCCAGGCAGAGGGACCACCATGTGTCACCCCTCCCCTGCCCCAGTGAGGATGCAGAGCGCGGGGGGCAGCAATGCTTGGCTGCGTGCTCCTGCTGCGGTCCCTGCCTTTCGCCCTCCAGGCTGCAGTGAAGGCTGCGGCACTTCTTCTGCCTCCTACTTTTGGGAGGCTGGTGCTGTGCCGCGTGGCCCTGGGGATGCTCAGGGGAGCCAGTGCTGCTCTGCACACTGCACGCTGCGGTCCCCAACCCGGTGCTCTCAGGGAATGCTTGGACATGCTTCACCATGCTATAAATAATTACAATTATCCATTCTATTAAGTAATTTAAAGGATTATATCTAGTCTCCCTGACTTAAAGGCAATTTGGAGTTTACTGTAGGCAAAAAACCTAGTTGGTCTTTCATTCTTCTGAATTGTTTTATCTTTGTTGCTCTAAGCAGAGTCATGGGAATGTTTTTTTCCTAAACCAGCAGGTTATTAGAGGACATACTTATAAATAACTAGTCTTGTCTATTTTTAAGTATTTTCAGCAAAGTCTATCATGATAGCATGGCATAACCTGCAAAAAGCTGAGTCCGATTCCACTGCCAAAGTGTTTATAACTCACTTCTGTTTCTTTGGATGCTGGGGAGCCAAGTGTGGGTTCTCAGTCTGCTTTGAGGAATGCCAAGAGCCTGAAGAACCGCCCTGCTCACTGTGGCTCAGAACCGGTCATTTTCTAAACCAATTTTTTTGTTATGCTATTGCAAATGATGTAATTCTCCCTTATTACATAGGGGAAACTAGCAGCTGAGTTTGATTTACAGCTAAATTTGGTGAGGTCTTTCTGGAAATGCTGGAGTCACCACAGCAACCATGGGTCGAACTGGTGCTGCTGGAGTGTGTGGCAGGACTGCAGGGAAGCCAAGGGCTGCTGCAGGCTCTGAGAACAGGCTGCCAAATCAACATTTGGGGAATTAAGGAGAGTTGCAGGTAGTCTGCACTTAGAACAGAATCTATATGAAATGACCAAAAAAGTATAACCCCACTTCTCCAGGAGAACTGAGCATTTCAGACAAGAGAATTTATATTTACTTCATAATTTATTAATTTTCAGATTGTCATATGCAATAAATTATAGTTGATATTATAATATTGTCATAAAATATTGCCATGAAGTACTCATCTAATAGCTATTGTAATCTATACAAATAAGAAATATAGTTATGATATTTAGATTTTTAGTGTTAATGGGAAGTGAACAAAATATTAGGGGTTTTCACAGTAAATTCAGGGAAATACATCATTATTATTGCTTCTGTGCAAACAATTTATACTGCACACATACAGCTCGAGAAAGAAAAGGCGCAGTGTGTCTCTAGAGCAAATGCATTCCCTGCAGGATGAACTTACTGCACCCATACGGTGCGCTTACATGCATTTTAACAAATGCAAAGTGATCCATGATCAGTAGCTGATCAGTCTCTAGAACCTCCCTCCTGGCCCTAGACAGCGAGGCTCAGCAGGGGCACAGACTTTAAGGAAAATGTTTGGAAAGGCAACACACACAGGTGAAGTCAGTGAACCCCTAGTCCATCAGAAGGTCTCAGGTCGCTCCCAGGCGTGCGGCTTCCCCCACGGCTCAGTCCCACGGCCGCCCAGAGGAGCCTGGCTGCCTCCTGCGGGGGTCTGCCCTCCCTCTGGGAGCCTCTGGCCGCTGCGCTGCTGGCCGTGCCGATGCTGCCGTGTGCACCAATGCTGCCAGCTGCGCCGATGCTGCCATCCATGCCGATGCTGCTGTTTGCACCGACACTGCTGTCCACGCGGATGCTGCCATCGGCGCTGCAGTTTGCTGCGTGCATGGTGGGGCTGAAGCCCTGCGGGAGGTCCAACAAGACCCTCGCCAGGCCCTGGAGCGCGCCGTGTGTGGCAAGAGGTCACAAACAGTCCCATCCTGAAATGTTCTCCTCCATTTCTGCTCCTTCCATCAGTTCAGTGAACTTTAATGGAGTATTTCCGAAATGTCAGGAACTGAAGCAGCTTGTCTTTTCTCCTCTGCTTTAGTGCCATTAGCGCTCTCGTTTTCTCCTCCAAGTCCTGATCGGTGGCGAGGATTATCTTGGCTCTTTCCTCTGCCTTCTTGTCTCCGGAGTTTTTGAAGAGTTTCTGTAGGGACTCTTCATTGATGCTTTCGAAGATGTTGGCCACGGCTTTCTTGCGCAGGGCTGTGTCGAAGCGGTAGCCGTGGACCGAGGGGCTCACTCGCAGGGATGTGGACATGGCTGGAATTTTGTAGCTTCTCTTTGCTTTCATCTACTTGGGGTGCTGCCGGGTGCGCCCTGGGTGCAAGTAGAGGGCTGGGTGCTGCGCTGGCTCCCAGGGCTGGTATTTAAAGGCAGCCTGGAGAAAAAGCCGGAGGGCTCCGGTTACAGCGATGAGATCACGCTGATGTCAACACTGAATAGTCATAAGCGAGTTTAACAGTTAAGTTGCCAACTTTCCTCTGTTGTGCAGCAGAGGCGAAAAGATTTCTGTGTTTCTGCGGTGGGGGTGGGTTTTCTTTCACCCGCTGCAGGACAGGTTTCACACAACTTCAAACATCACTGTGGGACTTCGAGCTAGTACGGCTCAAACTTTGTTCAGGATATATAATGCATATAATAAGCAGTTAAAACTCCAGGTGAGAAGTATTGTATTACTCGTAGGAGGTGTTAGGTGCGAGCCTGTGCATGCGAGTGAGCCCTTGTCTGTGTCTTGGTCAGACAGAAGTACAGCAACCTAGCACAACCTGCTCAGGTCTGGGCATGGGAGGCTTCCTGCTGCTCCCCGGATGAGCAGCTCACATTTAGCGCTCCTGAAGCTGTATGTTCTACTTGGCAAGTGCTTTACCAAAGGCAGATGATCCGTAGTGTCCTCTGGGGTAACTTCCCCAGGACGTCACACCCCATGGCTGCACGTGGCAGTGTTCCCACCGGGGCAGCAGGTAAAATCTCTCTGCCCCACCATGCACGCTGCACTGCAGCAAAGCACCGAGTGGTTTGCTGCCCTGCTTCTGCCTCAAGCATTCTTTTTCTTGAATTTTCAGCTCACCAGTGCAGTTCCTCTGCTCCAAAAGTCTGTGCTGTCCCCACCACCCTTGGCCAGTGCCAAGCCCTTGGGCTGGGAGGACTTGCTCTTAGTCATAGGAATTGGTTTTAGGTAGTCCTATGAGGAGCAGGGAGTTGGAATTGATGATCCTTATGGGTCCCTTCCAGCCCAAGATATTCTGTGGTTCTGAGACTCCCTCTCACTGAGGACGTGGACTGGGCACGGCTGCCTGCAAGGGGCTGGCTCTGACCACTGGAGTTCCTGCTGGGCTTAGAAATGTGGTATTACTGAGCACAACTAAATCTGGCCCAGAATGGCAGTGGGCTTAAAGTCACTTGAGGCCAGGAAGCCAGAGATAAGTGTATTTTGGTTAATGGCTTAAAAGTGGCCGGATGCTGCGGAGGCACTGTTTGGAAAATTAGCTGCTTGTTTACTGGTTTTGTTGATGACCCCTGTTACTCATACTTACTGAAAAACTCCAGAAACAGCCTCTGTCCCCATGATGGTTTGACCAACGGCCCCAGGGGTTTCCCTTATTTACTGGAGAGATGTGGAGGTGGATCTCTGACCACCGTGATGAGCAGATCCAAAGTCACATGGCCCACTCACTCGCTGGTCATTCCACATTCCCTTTAAAATTTCTGTTCCTTTGGAACAGAGAGAGGGGATGTGCCTGAGCACAATCCTGGCAACCCCCCTGTCCCGTGGCCAGCGGCAGCCACGGGGGAGGTAAAGAGCCCCTGAAGCCCACATGGCAGGCGCTTGCACTGGCACAGGGCAGAGAACAGGGTGAATGGTGAGCGGGGCAGGTTGCTACCTGGCCCCCAGAATGGCTGCAGTCCCACCTCCGTCCAGGCTCCCAGGAGCATCCAGCCAGCCAGGGTTTGCCAGGGTTTGGTCTTTAGGAGAGGGAGTGGGCTGCGTTTCAGTGTTTGACCACTTTCCCACCTGGGACTTAGGGACTGATCCATAGGTGCTGGGTACGTCCTGGCAGACAGCCCTGTGCCCTGCATTCACCCGCGTTCTGCCAGAGGATGGGCTTTCCCTGCAGCTGCCAGGACTTTGCTCCATGCCGTCGTTACTGGCACAAGCTCCCCCTGCACATGCCTGCCATTTTTTCCACCGGTTCTGCATCGCTGTCATTGTGCGGGTTACTTTTTACAAGTTTGTCTGAATTTCTTTGGTATGTGCTAGCTGTTATGTGCTTTAGCGTATAAACAACTACTTTGCAAAACCCTGTGATTCTCCTTCTGCCAGAAAGACTTAAAAGCCTCTCGCCTTGCTGTAGTCTTGCTGAATTTGTGAGAATTACACATCAGCCACTGTTTGCTCAACATTTGCAGGGCTGGTAAATCAAACCTGAAAATAGGATCTTTTTGATGTGGTTGGCCTCTGGGTCTCTGCCTGTGGAAAAGCCTCATGTTTTATAGGCTCCTGTTAACATGGCATGCGAGGGGGGAGCAGCAGAAAGCAGGGCCACGCTCATTGCAGGTCCCCTCCCGCTTGGATGCAAGGTGCTGCCTGGGGCACTGTGTGAGGAGAAAACTCACCTGTAAAAAGTGTCTGGCTGAAATGCTAAATGAGCGTTGCTTCACTGGGTGGATAGTACAGTTTCAGAGTACTTAGGGCAAAAAGTAGTGCCAGAAGATCGGCCATGATCTTGTGGCTGTAGAAAATGAGCCTTTCTTTTGTTTCCTCTGGTCAAAAACAGGAGCTGAGGCATGTTAACATATGCCTGGTTTTCACCACTCTTACTGCACGTGGAATCATTCTGCAGGTATTTCCAGAGACATGGCTGAGAGAATAAATTAGCAATATTTGTGGAAGATACAAGCTCAGAAAAGTATCTGCCATGGAAACCGAGAATAAAGCTGATGCCTGAGGAGTAAGACATCACAAAGCTGCCATGATGAAGCATGCGTTTTCGTGTAAGCTCATCTTGCACTGAGCAGTAACAAATGTCTTTGCCCCTTCAAGCTTCTCTGCCCACTTTGTATAAATTTAGTTGTGTTCAACTCTGACTGAGAGATGAAGCATGCCTCATCTGTTTTTTCCGGTAATTTTTGTTTATATCAGTCTTTTAATACTGCTTTCCCAGTAATGCCTAGGAAGAATTACTCATGTGTTGGATTGGAGCTAAACTTCAGACAAGATGTGATTTCTACCGTGGCTCTCCTGCTATTATTGTATAATTGCTTTGTGAAACGCAAATGCTCCATTTCACACGTTAATGGGAGGATTCATTCCTATCCCCACCATCTCTGTGGAGCAGCTCAGCCACATCCCTAATCGCACTCTGCTTCTCATGGCGTGATGGGCTCAGAGCACTCCAGCCGCGGGGGCTTCTCTGTTGGGGGGTCGGGCAGGTCTGTGCTGAGCTTTAGGGCGTGGGGGCCCTTCAGGGGCATCTGGCAGCGCCACTTGCCGAGCACCCACAGGCACCTCATCCCAGGTCGTGTCCGGGAAGGTTTTGAAGCTGAATTGCTAATTATTTATTGTAGGCTAAAGCGAGCCTCTGGGTCTCGCAGTCAGAGCGAGCAGTTGCCGGAGGGAAAGGTTCAGGAAGGATGGTGAGTCAGCGGCCAGCTCTGCGCTCCGCTGGCCATGCAAAGCCTGTTCAAACAGACCCAGAGGCATCTCCAGCTCAGAGCCAGAGGATCCTGCCTGCCCCGGCTGCACTGTTGTAGGAGAGGCAGGTAAAGCAGGGTGCCCACCGGGTCAAAAGCCACTGTAGGGGCTTCTGGAAAGCCCCCAGTCCCTGCAAGGAGCCGGCAGCCCTGCGCGCAGCAGGTGGAGGGAAGGCCAGGGCTGCCCTGGGCAGCAGGAGCAGCCAGTGCCTTTCCTGCAAACTCGTGCAGAAAACCTAGTCTGCATTTATGTAGCCATCCAAAATCACTCCAAAGAAGGTCATCTGGGATGCCTTTGCATTTTGCTAGGGCATGTTTTGCATAGCTTTCCTTCACTAGCCTGCCTAAGCCTGCACATAAGCTTGTAATACCACATTGGCACTGAAAGATGCAGCAGTCCCCTCGGAGAGCATCCGTGCTGCAGAGACTCAGAAACTGAGTCTCAGGCAGGCATCTAGAAGGCTTTGGAACAGGAGAGGAAAGTTAAATGATTGTCTTAAAATACATATACGTGCTTTGTCTTTAGCTCATTCAGTGGAAAACCTAAGAATCTGGAGTGCCCAGGAGCCTCAAGCCATCTCTTCTCTTCCCACCCTTCCCTCGCACAAGAGCTCGCTCGGGCTCGCTCACAGCCTTCGCTCCCGCCGCTGCCCGTGCAGGCTGGAGAACCCCTGCCCTTCTCAGAGGCCAGAAATGCTGCTCCTGGTGTTTGCTCGCTGCTGGGAAGCAAATCGGAGATGGAGTGCTCTGCAGCAGTCACAGCTGCGGGATGGCTGTCAGGTCACAGAGGAACTGGTTCATCGTGTTCCTCAAGGAATCCAGATTCCTGGGAATTTGTCAGACATCCAGGTCGTGCAAATGGCAGGGCCTTCGCTGGCTCTCCAGCCTGCCTACAGCTACTCACCGTGGCTCCTGTGCCTCTTTCTCTACAGCACAGAGTCCACTTTTGTGTTTGTTTGGGTTGGGTTTTCCTGTGGTTGCTGGTTTTTTTAATAGAGCATCTGGGAACACTTGTCCCACGTCTCACACAGGACACCATGCCCTTTGCTTACAAAGCCTGAGAACTTAACTTTGCCATGTGTGTTCCCTGTGACTTTTCCTGTGATCCCCAATCCAGATGTGCGGTGCAGTGAGGTGTATTTTAAGGGCATCTCTGCTGCAGCTCAGTTGCTGGAAAGTAAAAGCATTTCTTAGACAATCCTGCTCATGCAGCTACCTGCCTAAAAAACAGAAAAAAAGCTGTTGGTTTTCAGACAACAGAAGAGACCATTAAACTGGTTAAATTGCATCGGAAAAACTTTCAATAGGGAAAAAAATTTGCACTGCATCTATTTAATACTTTTCTTTATCCTAGCTATGAAAAATAAATTAGATGCTGGCTTCTGGGCTGCTAAGACAGGTGGTGGCGTTGTGTCAGGTGTAGCCTGCATGGCATTAATTCTGTGCTCCAGCCTCCTGCAACCAAGGTGAGCAAGATTTAGTATTAGTATAATTAATTTTTTATTAGTGGTGGCTCTTGGCATCTCCCCACAGGGCTCCCTCGGCCCCGTGGCTCGTCTCCTTCACCAGCAACCCCTGCGCCATCCTGCTGCCACATGGCAGAGCCAGCAGCGGCCAGTCGGACCCGAAGCTGGTGTGATGCGGGTGTCTGCTGTGCTGTCCCTGTTTTAAGGGCAGCACAGGCTGCTGAGAAGTTGGAGAAAATAACAGATTTTCATGGGTTTGATGCAGTAAGAGGAGTTGTCGGGAGTGCAGAGTGAGAACATAGTCCTGCCCCTCACTGGTCCTTCTGCGGCTTTCTGGCAACGGTGTCCCTGCAGGCAGGTCCGTCCCGGGACGGTGGCACCGAGGCTGCAGGTCAGACTGGCTTGAGCGAGGGGGACCGTGGTCCTGGAGCTTTGCAGCACATCCCCGTCCTGCCCAGGCGCAAGGAACGCGCTGACGCTGCCAGGCTGTGTGAACACGGCTGCAAGGAGCCGAGCAGTGCGCTGTGCAGGGAGACCATATAAGAGTAAAGTTTGTGGTATTACTGGTAATGAATGTCTCCTCATTTCTCATAAATTCTCTGCTAAATGTGCGATCACCGAGTTAATAATGCAGTGCAGGACATAATGAATAGCCAGTTACAGTAAGTAAATCATGCCTGTTAAGAAACAGAACAGAAACAGAAACTTCTGGCACTTTTAAAAAGCAAAACCCTTTTGAAAAACAAGCCCTGTGTTCAGCAAAGCTGAGCTGAGGACACATCGACTTCTGGCATGAAATGCTGACTGGCACGGGGGGCTGGAGAGGCTGGGGATGGGGGGGAGGTTGGCTGCTTAAAGAAGCCATGGGTGGCTTCTGTTGCTTGAGGCTTCCCAAAGTCATCTTGCAGAGGGGAACTCTAGCTGTGGGTGCTCCCCACTTGCAGTGGCAGATAATTACTAGAGAGTCTGGTGGCAGATTGCCAGCCAGAGCATGTGGTACGGCTGAAAGCCTTGTTAAGAAAAGCCGTGTCTAGAGGGGATGCAGGCAGTAGCAGGCGAACGATGCATTCAGAGCATGCGGGCAGGGTAGAAGTTAGTGGGTTTGCCGAGGAGCCCCGCATCTGGGCAGCTTCTGTGGTGGGCAGCTGGGCTGCTCTGTCAGGTGGGTGCCATATGCTGCTGGACCAGCACCCTGCAGTGGCACCTACCCACCGTGTTTGCAGACCGGCTCAGCATGTCCTGTTGTTTCCACTGCAGCCAGGGAAAGTATTTTAATGTCCTGACTTCAGCACCTTCCTCTTGGGTCAGCAAGAAATGGTACGGCAATGAAAGTTTAGACTTTCAAGCACGAACAACCTTTTTCTTTCTCTGCTGAGTTTCCTGTTTGATCTTCCTGAAGGTCCCCGAGTACCCCTCGCTAGAGAAGGGTGAAGGCAGAGCTGTCTCCAGTTGTCAGACGGCTCATTGTCTGGTGCCGTGGGGATGGGCTCACGGGAAATCCTGCCTTGGGGCTGGGACGCGCGGCTGGCTCGGGTTATTGTCACAGCCCAGCCCACGGGCGACAGTACCAGACACACGTACCGGCGCTCAAGTGTCCCCCTCATCAGGGCTCTAATCTCTGCCGAGCCGCTTCCTCTGCTGGAAAATGGGTGACAGACAGGATGCGTGCCTTTGTGCTGCTCTGGCTCGTGGGGGCCCCCGGTGCCCCACATCGCTCCCGGAGCCTTGGTGGCTGCAGCCCAGGGCTGTGTACAGGGGTCGGCGCTGGATCGGGAACCAGATGTGCAAAATGGCATGGCACGGCTTCCCGCGGGGCTGGTGGGGCGGGATGCTGCAGCGGTCGGGGTGAAGGCAGAGCAGCGGCAATGCGCAGCAATGAGGCAGTGTAGGGGACTAGGGGGGCAGTAAGCTGCTGGTCTGTGGTACCTGGTAAGGGCAGTGATGGTGCAGAGGAGATTCTGGCCTTGGCAGTGGATCACCAAAGGCTCAGGGCTGGTGGGTCTGCCTGGGACCACGACACAGGGGAAAACCTGGGTGACGTCTGTGCAATGCTGTGACTCTGCGAGTGGTACAGTGTGGTGGGGAAACAAACAGCAGGACCGTGCCAGGGTGCAAGAGAGTTAGTTAAAATGGCAAGCTCAGCCTGGAATCTGGTTTTGATCTGCGTCTGCTGCTTATTTGCCTACTTTGAGTGAGTTGCTGGGCAGCAATAAGGCTATTGCCCAGCTCTGGGGCTTTTGAGGCAATTTTTGTTCTGACAGACAGTTCTGATTTGCAAAATGCTTTGCTGGTTTGTGATCCATCCAGAAGCAAACTAAAGAGCATGTCCCCTGGTGAGGAAAGATGCACCTGCTTTGTGCAGAGGAAGCTGAGCCAGGTCCTGGTCCAAAGGGACAGGCTTTGCTAGCAAAAAACCTGCAGATTTAGTTTTCAGTTCCTTAATCTTGTGGCAAAGCAAACAGGCACGTGGCAGGGGTAGCTCCTGTCCTGGCAGTGCTCTGGGGAAGAGCAGCGTGCCTTCGGCAGCAGCGTGCAGTTGAGGCTTGGGGACGTGTAGCTGGGTAACTCCGGGAGGAGAAAACTGATAATCAGAGCTGAGGGAAACACCTAGCCTGCGCCTACAGAGATCTATCAGGAAATCAACCAATATCTAAATTGTGTGGGATGAGCTTGAAATTGTGGTGTTATCAGCCTTGTACTTCATTTCTCCAGTAACAAAAGGGTTCCTTGGAGACAACAGATGGTGTTTGCCTCCCATCACCCTCTCTCATGGCCCAACAGCTTTTGCTTTGTAGCTGCTAGAAAAGCAATTTCTGTGATCCTCCTCCTGTCACCACTGCCGTCACCGGGGCGGCACTGGAGCCCGAACCCCCTGCAGGGCCCTGCCTTCAATCTGCCTACAGCAGCAGCAGTGGCAGCCGAGTCGCAGGGGCTGGTGGTTGCATATGTTTTTTGGGGGTGTTTTTTGCATGCTGAGGCCCTGCTGCAGATCCCCTCAGCATGCAGCTGGCCGTGCCCTGGCCGCTTTTGGGGGGTGGGAGCTGTGCTGCACAGGTGTCGCATTGTATGTATGGCTGTTGTATGGGTTTGCATGGCTGAGCACTGGGCAGCTGCCAGGGCCAGGCTCGGGCTGTTCCCCAGCTGTTCGTGGGGTTACAGCAGGTTACTGAACCTCTCCCGTGGTTGTTTTCCCCAGAAAGCTGCAACAGGCAGCGCGCGTCAGCTCCGGCTCCGAAGAGCAATAGCAGGGCTGTAAAGCCTGTCTCCAGGACAGGGGTGAGGCAGTTGCGGGTGCCGTGCCAGCATCACCTGCCCCAGCTGGGGTCTGTGCCGGGCAGAGCCAGGGCCAGCGAGCCTCCCGCCGACCCTGAATCATCGAGTGCAACGGGGCACAGACCTGCTCCACACAGCCAGGGTGGGAACCCCCCCAAGGCTTTACGAGCAGCAGCCCGCTGCCAGCCCCTGCTCTCGGGCTTGTTTAGCTCTTGCAGTGATGCTTTCTAGATGTTTCCCAACAATCATGTTGCCTAATTGTTATAATCTAAGTGACTGATGCCTTGTTTACAAGTGAGCCTTGTCTTTGTTCTTGAGATCTGCCCTTGAATCCCTGTCAAGTGTCAGCGCTGGTTTATGGGTATTTCAGTCTGTCTGCGTTGGGTTATTTATGCAAGCATTTCAAACAAAAAGGAAGATTTCTAGAACTGCAAGTTTATTTCAGCTCTGTGTAGGAGGGGAGGAAAGGGGAGAGAGATGATGCTGTGTGGATGTGTACAGGTAAAAAGTGCTTTGCAGCTCCTCTGACAGAGACCTGGCTGATCAGCTAACTGCTAATTGAGAGTATGAGCTGTGGCTGCTCCCGCTGCAGCTCTGATCTGTCAGAGGTTCGGTGGCAAACTAGAAACCAGCCCAGTTTGCAGTTTGTGCTCTGAAGTTGTCGGCATCTGCCTGGGAGAAATAAATCAGATTTGTCTTAATGCCTGCCTTCGGGAGAGAAATGTGTCCATCACGAGGGTCTGTCCGAGACTCGTGGAGCAAAGCGGGAGCTGGCATGAGAAGACGTCTGGGGAGAGAAAGGTCTCCAGGCTGTGTATTGGATCTTACAAGCCTGACCGCTTAGCTACAAATCTTCATGTAGGTTGTGCTCTATATTTAATAGATGACGTTGTACATACACTGCAGGGTCCTTACTGCAGGTCATGGGGCTGCCCAAATCACGCAGACAAGCGTGGCGACAGGTTCCTTGCTGGGGCCGCTTGTGCGACGGTGCGGGGCTCAGCCGGGGGCTGTTAACTGCTCTTGCGTTCAGTCGCTGCTTTGTGGCCTCGGCGTGGGCCGGATCAGCACGCTGAGCAGGCTGCTCGGTACACAAGGTGTTCTGGAGGCAGGTGGGAGAGCCCCGATGCTGCTTCCAGCCGTGTCTTTTCTTTCTTACATAAAAAACCCTGGAAGCCATCAGAACAGGGCCGGAGCAGGCATTGTCAATCTTGCTGATATCTTGCCTGGTGTGACGTCAGAGCTGTGTGTGACATGACCTTCCATGGCCCCTGCCACAGCAGCCGATGGCTGCAGCCGTGTAATTCATGTGCTGAAACGCCAGCCCAGAGCCGCGTGCTTTTTCCATAATACATGAAAGAGCCATTTAGATGGAGAACACTGGGTAGAACAGCTCTCATGTGGGTTTTCTGCTGCTGATCTGAATGCACTTGAGTTGCCTGGATTGCTCCGAGCAGCTTGCTTTTGCTCTGCGAAAGCATCAAGGAGCAAAAGCTGAGCAATGCCCTGTGTTCTCAGGAGCAGCCCAGGTGAAGGCTGGAAGGACAGTGCAGGTTCTGTCCCTGCAGTGGGCAGGGAAAAAGGGAAAGGGAAATGCAAAGTTTCAAGGTCTGGGTATAGTCACGTGTGGGGGTGGTCGCTGGTGCTCCCTAAATGACAAGTTGCTGTTGGAATGGTGCCTGCTGCCCCACAAGCAGCCGTGCTTTAGGCAGGATTGTGCAGTAGAGATGTGCTGGAGGAGCCGGGGATGCTGTGGGGCTGGCGGGGATGCATCGGGAGCACAAATGAAAATAAGATATGTTACCGACGAGTAAACAGTGTTGAGCATGATGTCAAGTTAACGAGGCCGGTGAGCTCGCCTTCAGAACCCTCTCCGAGCAGAAAGCTGAGTCAGTTCCGGCCATGATGAGGTTCATGGAAAGTGTTTCCCAACACTGTTTAGGGAAACCTTATGGAGAAAGTAAACAAAATCCAACAGATATCTGACCCCAAAACCCTGCCCCTCCACAAACCTCTCTCATGTTGGCAGAGGATGCTGGCGTGGCAGAGGGGATGGCGCTTGCCCCCATCGCAGGCAGGGCTGCACCCACAAACCTCGGGGCAGCCACATGCGGGGGACGGGGTGGGACAGGTGGGATCCAAGGAAGGATGCTCGGGGGGAGGCCTGTGCTCTTGCCTTCATGCACATCACTGCCCCTCACCCATGGGCCACTGTCCACCCTCCCGGAGCTCCTGGCTTGCGTCCCCTTGAGCAAATGCACCCAGCCCCGGCATTGCCGCTGCCTGCACACGGCAGCAATGGCCTCGAGATGCTCTCAGTGCAAACACTGCAGGTTTGCACTGCCAGCACACAGGTAAACACCAAGTCTCTTGTTCAGCAAATTAATTGGGAAGAAAAAGGATTAATAGCCTTGCTAACCGCTCCTGGCCTTGCAGCGATCGTGTCCTGACTCGCCCAGTCTGTTTGCAGGGCATCCCACTGTGAGCGAGCTGTGCCCTGCGTCTTCTCAGTGAAATAGTTTCCTCTGGGAATTCTTCTCCCCCCAGGGCCATGGGGCCTCCTTTCTGTTGAGGAAATGTCTTTGATCAGTAGAAATTAAACCAGGAAAATATTTTCCATTTCTGTCAGGATAAAAATGGCTCAAGCCAGGCATGATTGATTGCTGAAAAAAATCAGAGCAACCCCGGTGCCATTTCAGAAGGCTTCCTACTGTTCTTGCATACAGTAAACACAGAATATATTTAGCAGCGGAGCCCAGCATGAGACAGCCTCTTACTGCAATAATAGCAGTGCCTTGTCTTTTTTCCATTTTTTTATTTTCTCTAAGAAATCGGTTTGACAAGCTCTTGGGAAGCTGGGTAGGGATTGCCTCATGGGCTCACCGTGCCTGCCTGGAACGCCAGTGTCTTTGTTTGCCCTTGTTTACCGGGTCTAGCAACCACGGGCTGCAGTGACTAACTCTGCAAATAGGCGTTGAGGCAGACACGGCGCTTCCTCCGCGTGGCACCGGCGACATGCCACCACGCAGGCACTGGTTAAAGCCTGGCTCCTGGTGTGAACCACCACTCCAAGCATTAGAGAAATTGTTCCCAGCTGTTCACCCGCTTTCCTCTTGTTAGACCGAGCACGCATCCTGTGGCTGGGGCTCAGGTCAGACCCTTGGGGGTGGCACCTCTGCACCCTGGGTCCGTGTGGCAAATGTGGCACAGCTTTGCAGGCAAGGAAGGGCTTGCAGAAATGGGGTCTGCCCCAACAGCATCAACCCCCCGAGTCCTAAAATGCAAACCCAGTGGAGCTGGAGTAAGAGGTGAGCTAAAGGGGGATGTTGGGTTATTGCAAATCTTGTCAGACACTCCAGCCAGCACCAGCTGTCCCAGATACACTCTCTTGGTGTTATACATGCAAATAATGGCCATGAC
This sequence comes from Falco rusticolus, assembly GCF_015220075.1. Classification (NCBI taxonomy): domain Eukaryota; kingdom Metazoa; phylum Chordata; class Aves; order Falconiformes; family Falconidae; genus Falco; species Falco rusticolus. The sequence continues at coordinate 5,713,478 of NC_051206.1, read as the reverse complement.
TTATTTATTGGAAAACCCCATATTTCATAATAATGCACTTTCTTCATGGTATTTATTATTCAAATTACTCTAATGCAGCATCATAAACCAGGAACCTGCTGTGCTCGTCTCTGAGTAAATACAGAAAAAGGCAGCCCCAGCCTCAGATAGCTTACACTCAAAACCTAGGGGTTTTATCACCTCCCCTCTTGGCTGTACCCAGCCTGGAGCTGCTCCAGAAGCGGGTGTGTGCCGCCAGGATGGGGGAGCCGGGGAGCCCTCCGGGGAGCCCCTTGCTGCCCCAGGGTGCGTGGGGAAACCCTCCCCTGCTTCGCTGCAGGTGAAAGGATGCCCCGAAGGGGAATTAAAGGAAATTCTGGTTTCTTGTCCCCAAACACACAAGACATTTCCAGGCCATAGTCATGATGTATTTTTAATGCTCCCCCAGTCTGTGGAGGAGGGGAAGGTGCATGGCATACCCCTCTCATCCAGGGGCCTAAAGATGAGCCTGCTCACCCAGGCCCTCACCCTGCCGCGCACTCGATTTCTGCTGTACGTTTTATGAACAGGGAGGTGGTGTTTGCTGTGTCCCAGAAAACCATAAACCCCCGGCTGCTGGCTGAGGCACCCCAGCTGCTAGCAGAGAGCTCGGTGCGGGGCTGCGGGCGAGGGGGGTGCAGCAGCATGCATTTACTGCAATGCTCGTCATCCTGAAAGGAGGTCAAGGACCTTGGCCAGGGCCTGTCTTTGGCTTGTTTCCAAGCTGTGTTTGCCCCATGCGAAGTTATTTTTGTTCTAATTGTAACATTTTGGTCTCTGGTTCCTTTTCTTTCCAAATGGCATTAACAGTGCAATGGTTTATAAGTACTGGTCATACACTGAGGACTTTAGGGCTTGAAGCAAAACCCTTTCCCAAAGGGCCCTCTGGGTACCCTTCCACCTAGTGACTTGCTTTACACCAATGCCATTTTCCAGCACTGACCATCTATGGGAAAACATGGCCAGCGTTTGTCTGACACTGGCCGTGCCGTCCTTTTGGCTTCCCAGCGGGCACAAGCTTAAGGTGCTGGGAGCTGCAGCCGAGCAAGCGTGCGGCTGTGTACGCATCCCTTGTCACTTCATCCCAGCGCCACTGCGGTGCTGACACTGCGTCTGTACAGATCACAGCCTGCAGTGACGAGCGAGCAAAAAAGAGGAAAGCATTAGGCTTCAGCAAGTGGAGGCAGCTACGGGAGGTGATGGAGAGTGTGAATCCGCCGCACGGGCAGAGCGTATCAGGAGAGGGATCCTCACGCCATTAGCAGAAGGAGTAGAGACTCTTGCCCGCCTAGGGAGGCTGGGAAGCTAAAGCCCAGCAGAAACCCAGAGATTTACTGGAGGTCACAGAGGGAGCAAAACCAAACCCGTTCCTTTCCTTCCCTGGCAGAGGGTTTCTCCCAGGCTTGTTCACTGGCTGCTGTTGGGCTTGGGGTGGCAGGTCGCAGGGACGCTTGGGCAAAGAGCGTGCCAGGTAGAACAGGATGATGCAAACTGCAGAACAAAAACAAGAGGTTGGCAAGAGGTCTGTGGCTGCCTTGGGGCACCGTGTCTGGCATGTCCCCAGCACGGCAGTGTCATTCATCACCTCTGTAGTGATGGCTTTTCAATCTGTTCCTAACTCCCCTTCCATATTAGGTATAATTTAGCAGCTCTTCTCTCCTCCTCCTTCTGTGCCATAATTAGTACTTTTTGGCTTGAGTCATGTCCTTTAATCATATCTAGACTGCATTCACTCCTGCCAAGGTGAGTAATCCCCCAGGCAGAGATAAAGCCCTCTGCGTTTCTTGTGCTTTTGCCAGGTTGAGAGGCATCAGAGGGATACAGTGCTCGGGGCATGCACCCGATGCAACATCAGGTCTCAGGCAAGCGGCAGCGTCAGAAAGAAGGTGAAGGCAATTATTTTCTGCGCCGTCCCAGCCCTCCCAAGGGGGAATTGCAAAGCAAACTTGGTTGTTACTAATAAATTGCTTTGAGACCTGTGGCTGAGCTGTGCAGGAGAGGAGAGCCCGACTAGGAGACGAGTACTTGTCTATAGAGATGTTGTCACCCGTGGGTATGCATCCATGCCAGGCGTGCTACCAGGGCACGTGCACTGCTTGCCCTACCCAGCGTGCTGTAATGTCCATGCCCAGAGCAACGTGCTGAGCTGGGACAGTCAGTGGCTGCTGCCACAGAGACCTGCTGGTGGGCTCTGGGTGGTTTGAGCTTGGGCATGAGGGGCAGCATCACTGGCCGCCCCAGCCAGTCTTCCCAGAAGAGCCCCAGGACAGCCCCTGACTGTGGTGCGGGGACAGCCAGCACTGCAGGTGTGACAGCTTTGGGGGCTCGCTGTTTTTCCAGGGGACAGTGGGCGGTCGTGTGGCAGGGCAAAATTCAGGATGTGACTGACTGGAGCCTGACAGCCTGCAGGTTCTCCCAGGAATGCACCAGCCCTGTGACCTGAGCGGGAGCTGGGGAGGGCGGGTCGCTCTGAGATAAGCTTGCCAGCGGATAAAGACAGGGATAAAAATGAGCAATCTTGGCACAGAGTTGGAATGTGTAGAGAGGAATGCAGACACGCTTGGGGCTGGAGCAGGCTGTGCTTTCAATAGGACCTTCAGGGTTGTAACGGCAGCCAGGGGATCCTGAGACAGGGATGCAGACCTCCCGGGCACTTAAGGAAGGTTGATGATGAAATGTTTTATAGCTTATGAGGCCCTCATAAGGCAGCCAGGACCCAAATAATGGGGGATTTTAATTACTTGGATATTGATGAACATAATAAGTGTGCAGCAAACCACAAAGGGAAACCTGCGGCTAGAGGAGAGAGCAAGACTGATCTATGCACAGCATGTTAAATAACTTAAATCGTTCAGAGTCTCCTCTGGCCCCGGTTCCAGGAGCAGAGCCAAGTAATAAAGAAGGTCGGGGTTGGGAAGTGTCTAGAATCCAAATGTTTGTATTCTTATTCGATTTCAAATATTCACAGGGACAAAAGTGGTAGCAGGAGTCACGGCAAAGCACTCGGTTGTATGTGCTGGGAGGCTGTGAGATGCCCTCGGCAGAGGGGCAGGCAGCCTGGCCCTTGGGAAAGTGGCTGTCAATGCCCAGAGGAACTTTTGCACAGATCTGCCGCAGTGGAAGGTGACCTGGGTGAGACCTGGGCAAGGCGAGGAGGCCGAAGTCTGAGCAAGCAGGTGGGTGGGATGGCGGCTGCTAGGCTGGGCATAGCACAGTGGGTGGGGGGGCAGGGCTGCTGTGCTGTGGGCAGGTCCCGTGGTTTGGTGGCATCAAAGGTGCACCCAGGCGAGGTGTCCTCCTGACACCTTGGGTGCGCACCCAGCTTCCTTCTCCGTCACACGGGTCCGACCGTCAGACTTCGTGGGGGAAACTCTGCTTTATGGAAGGGGGTAGCAAGGCACCAGCAGCAGGCGGACCCCCCCCCGGAGCAGGGCTGGGAGTGCCGTGCTGCAGATTCGCAATGGAAATGTGCGCCTCAAGCTGCAGGGGCAGGGCCCCTGTTTGCAGTGACAAGATGGTTTTCTGTGTGGGTGGTGCTAATTTGAGTCTGTAGCTGCTGTTCTGGTTGTGGCCAAGGGCGATTCTATGATTCGATCCCTGTTGGTTTTGCATCAGCTCCCTGGCAGCGCCTGTCCTGGCTGACCTGGCAGATGCTGCTGGGTTCGGGGCAGTGGTGCAAAATCCCGTTATGGTTCGTGTGGAGCCTGGGCAGGTCGTGCTGTCCCAGCCTGAGTGCAGAGAAGTTCCTCTGGGAGCTGCGGTCTGGGGGACAGCACCTCTGAAAGGGAGGTCTGCCCTTCTGCTGCCTTCCCGTGGTGACAAAAACATGCACTTTACTTAAGAGCTGCAGAAATAGGCTTTCTGTGGCAGAAGGGCAGTGGTACCCATGAGGTACCCCATGAGGTGCTGGCTGGGGAAAGGCTGTGGGCTTGAAACAGGGTGCAGCAAGCCAGAGCAGCAGAGACTGAACATTGCTGCTACACCTGTGGCTCTGTAAAGGTGATGGAGACCCACGCTCTGACACAAACCCTTCAGGGCAGAGCAGGACCTCAAGGCCACAGCCGCGTCTTGCTGTGTGGATGTGGACAGTGTGGTTCCTGGTGGCAAAATGAGTGCCAAGCACCATGTTATTCTCAAAGGTATTGTGGCATTTTTAGGTGCAGATGTAAATTATTGAAATGGAGTGTGCTTACAGTCATAATGCACCTGAGACCTTAGATGCCTGCATCTTGTGATCAATATTAGACAGCAGTGGTTTGGAAACAGAGAGATCAAAGCTCTCGTGAAGCAGCTGTCCCAGCCTGCCGGGAGAGAAGATGGGAAGGGTCTGTGCATCACTGTGCATCACTGTCTGGGTGCTGTGAGTGTGGCAGGATCCTCCCCGACTCTGACTTTAAAGGAGGTGAATCTGCTTAATGTGTGTGCTGTTGTTGGATGCATCTCTGACAAAGCATTTGGGAAAGTGAACTCAAATGTGGTGAGCTCTTGCTGTGTCGTTTGCTGACCTGGAAACACCGTGGTCTGACTCTCTTTCTGTGCAGCTTTTAGGTACCTTCCTCATCCCTCAAAAGTGATGTGTTGAAGGTGTCCACTGGTGCGGGGTACCCCCTTGGCTCTCCAGAGCCCTCTGGCATCTCCCCTCTGCTTTCCCAGCTCCCCTTTTCTCTTCCAAGGTGGCATGAAGCCACCTGCCTCCCCCCTGTGTTGGAGTGGTCCAGGGCAGGGGTGGCGTGTGCGGGGAAGGGCCCTGGGGCTTCGTGAGGGTTTGCAACAGGAACAAAAAAAACCAAGGGCCCTTTGCCCCTTCCTGGCACTGGCACCGCTGCTGCCCAGCGTGGGTTTGGGCACTTCACTGCATGCATGGAGCCCACGTCTCCCCTGCAGTGCCAGCCTGCACCAGCTGCCTGTGGCTCCTTATTGTATTTTTCATTTAGCTGGAGTGATTGTTTTTTTCCTCTGTAAGTTTGCTGTTTTCCTGAAATGGTCTGAAATGTAATAGACCAAGACAATCATCAGAATGAAATATTTCCTACATAAAATATGCAGCGGCTATTCAGAAATGAAGATTGAGTGGAATGAGGGCTGCCAGGCAAAGATTTAAAGGTGCTGACGTGTTCCCATAGGTTGTTTACCGAAGTTATCGTCTCCTAAGCCCCAGTTTTAAGACTGCGTTTCAAAAGAGGGCACAAAATAAAATTTAGCAAGGAGCTTTAATAATTCAAGCTGCCATGTGCTGAGCTTTTTGTTGCCCTTATGGGAACGAAGCCTCATTTCAAAGGACCTTGACTCTCTTCTGATAGTGCAGGAGAAGTGGCACTGCCAGAGCTATTTTTGCACCAAGGCACTGATTGGGTGTGAAACCTGTCTCTGGTGGCCATGCCAGCAAAACCTGGGCGGGCAAAACACAAAGGCATATGGCCTGATTTCCCTAAAGATGCCAATTCCAAGGAATTTAGGGGTGCTGTCTTGCTGCAAAAGGGCAACCTAGGCACCTGGCATTATGAAAAAGCTTCAGCACTGCTCTGAGTGCAGAGATCTGCTCACCCGCCCCAGCACGGTGGGGTGCGGTGAGCCCAGTCCCACAGGCTCACACCAGGGAGCGATGCACAGGGGAGCAGGTGGGAGCCTGGCGGCTGTGCTGAGCTGCAGGGTTGTTTGCTGGTCTTGCTTCTGCTGTGGTGTCTGTATCACAGGAACCGGCATGGCGTGTCCTGGGATGAACCCAGCATCAGACCATCGGTCTACTGCAGATACCTGGTGAGGACCATGGGTTTGTCTGAAGCGTTTTTCTCTTGCCGGCCCCTCGAGGAAACCGCATGTCCCTGCATCCCCTGCCACAGCACAGTATTGATCATTGAGAGTTAAGAAAGTGAAGGCTGTGTGTGCCCAAATGTTGCGGCTTTGCTCCTGTGACGTCCTAAGCCCTTAATAAATCAGGAGCTGCGATGAAGTTGGCAATGGAGAGTAAAACCTTATGCCTTAATGCAGCATCTCTGTGAACACCAGCTTCCTGGACACCCCACATGCTCTGCTCACTTCTCTTGTCCACTTTCCCCTCTCGCCTGGGTTTGAGTGACTTCAGCATCGTTCTCGTGCCTGGGGAGTTGGTTTCTCAGCAGACTTCCCCTGGAGTAACTGTGGCCCTGCTGCAGACGCACGGGCTATGTGAGATCTCTGCCTGTTACTCAGACTAGCAGCAGGCATTTCAGCAAACAAAACCGTCTTTTACAGAAACAAGTAATTGTGAAAGGCTGGGCAAACAAGAGTCCGAGTTTCCAACCGGACTGCTTGGCATTACCAGCCCAAGCATCTGAATTAGGCAGCGAGGTGTGATGAGAATTGCTGACTCGAGCCTGCCGTGGTGGTTTGGGACCCGCAGGGGCCTGGCAGCCCCGGGCACGGCAGGATGGCACCATGTCAGTGTTAGCACAGTTAGCACGGCAGGGCTGGCCAGTGTCGGGGACAGGAGCCGTGTCGGGGAGCCAAAGGCTGTGGGTCGCAGTGGGAAGCCCTGGCTTGGCACCTGCTGCACCCCGCAGCCCCCAGCCCCCACCCCAGCCCTCCCAAATCCTCACCCCCGTGCTTCGCTCTACCTGCCCGCTCCATGCCTCGGCTGCGGGGAGCCCGGCTGCGGCGGAGCCAAAAGCAGGTTTGTGCCGCCACCTCGCGATGGAGAAGCGCTGGATGTCGCGATGGGCTGGCCGGGGACGCAGCTTCGCGACGGACACAGGGCCCGGCAGCACGACTGGGTTTGGGAATCGCTGCTTTATTAGCCCGTGTCGCCCCCAGCGGAGTGGCAGCCCCCACCCGCGGGGAATGAGCGTGGTGGGGCACAGCAGGCAGGGCTGGGACGGATACCGCTCTTCCCAGCGCCGTGGAAGGTTGCTGTGCACATCCCAGTGCCGTGGAAGGATGCTGCACCCATCCTACTGCTGTGGAAGGTTGTCGTTGCCATTCCAGTGCCATGGAAGGATGCTGTGCCCATCCCAGTGCGATGGCAGGATGCTGCACTCACTGCATGCCTTTTGGGGGTTACCAGCAACAGTGCTCTCCTCCTTTGACAACCCAGAGCACGTTCCACATCCCAGACATGCACGAGCAGGAAGGGTGCCGCGGAGAGGAGAATTTTGGTGCAGGTCGCTGCAGTTGGACTTTGGCTCGTGTGCTGCAGCATGCACCGGAGCCGTCTGGCCTCCTGCACCCGCCTTGAGCAGTGCCTTGCAAACCCTTGGGGCAAGTCAGGCACTTATCATCCCTTCCCTGGTGGTGTCCCTGACACTTTTCAGGAAGCTGAAGATGTGGGACCCTCCGGTCCCTTTGGCCTCCAGTGCAGATGGGAGCTTCCCCGCAGAGGGGCCAACCCTGTCACACAGCTCTGCCTGTCTGGCCTTGGCTTTGGCTGCTGCAACAGTGATGTACTTGGTGACAATGGTGATGTGGTAGGACCTGAAGTCTGCTAGCTCAGAGATGCACTGGTTGAAAGCTGCACGGAGCTGTGTGTCTCCGGAGGAGAGCACATGTTGCTTCAGGGATGGGGCACGGCGGATCTCCTCCACGAAGGCTCTGTGGGGTGGGGGCATGTAGTCCCTCATCCTGTGGAGGAAGGTGGCTGGAAGACACAAGCAAAGGAAGAAATAAGTTGGGGGTGAGTGGGTTAAAGCACCCTGACGCTCTCAGAGGGCAGCCAGACTGGAGCACTGGTGCTGTGGTCTGCAGGGACCACTGTGCTGGGTGGTACCTGACAGCCTGCACAGCCTCCTGGCCCCCTCCTTTCTGCCTTGATTAACTGAGGAAGAAAACCCATCTTAGGTCAATGCTCCATTAGGGTTGTTCTTAACCCTAAAGGCAGGTTTTAGCCCTTGCTCTCAGCCTTTTCTGCTACTAGAGTGGTTTTGCTAAGTTCTGATAAATATATTCTGTTGGGGGCTGGACTAACGTGGAGCTATGTGAATGGGTGAGCTAAATTACTGGCAGGATGCTGGCACACTCTGTTCCCTCATCTCTGTACCCATATATAATCTCAGTAAAAAGTTAAAATGCAAAAAGCAAAGTCTATCCATCTGGGAATTTATAGCAGCAAGGAAGTGCCTGCCAGAGCCTCGTTTATAGACTGCCTCCCTAATGAACTGGGCAGAACCTCGTCCCAGCCGGGCTCTGCGAGGGTTTTGCAAAGGTGAGATGGGCGGGTGTCCTGTCAGCTGGCAGAGCTGGGCACAGCCCTGGGAATCACTCTGGCTCGGTTCTTCCCTCACCCCCTTGTTTGCTTAGAAAGAAGGAAAAGTGTGTCTTACTGCTCTCCTCGCTGTGGCGAATCCCCAGGAGCTCATCAAAAGCGTGAAGGACAGCGCTCTGCGCTGCGCTCCCTCCCGAGTACGCCATGGGCTCGTCAGCTACACCTTCGTATATCAGCCCCTCCGGCATGGCAGGGTTATCCTTCCAGCTGAGCGGGAAGACAGGGCAGTCAGGCAGGGAGTGGCCGTGGAGCAGCTGATAATGATGGGGGCTGCGAGAAGGGACCCTAGGCTGGCACAACTGACCAAAACCTTCCTGGCCTGGCCCGTGGATCTCCCCCTCCTCGCTCAGCCTTGCCAGCTGTCCTCAAATGGGAGATAAACTTGGACACCAAACACCGTGTCAAGGTGCACAACAAGGTCATGGGTGTGGAGAGAAATCCTTCATTATCCCTCGCTGAGGAGCGAGGGATGGTTCTACAGGATCGTTGCACACTGGTGAGCACCCCATGGCATGGTCCCAGGACGAGCTGCCCTCCGCCTGGCTGCACCTCCAGCTCATGTCCTGGTCCAGAGCTGCTTTGGGCGTGCAAGAAAGGAGAGGGAACTTGCCTGGGCAAGTGACTTAATTAACATTAATCCCTTGAAGTCCCAGCAGCCGTTTGAAGCTGGGTTGCCTCTGCAGCAGGTAGTTGCCCAAACGCTGTTCCAAGCCCTTGAAGTTTGTGCTTTGGATTTTTCTCTGTTCTTGTTACTCTTGAGATGATGTCTTTAAGGACAGCGCAGGACAGCCTGCCTTTATTTATTTCAGCAGAGAACAAGCCTGTAATGTGATTTCCTCCCCCTCATAAAGCTGCTCGTCCTCAGCAAGCCCAGGAACCGGGCAGCATCGGTGCCTCCCCCCCATACACCATTAACTCACAGTCCCTGTCATGCAGTTTTATGCGCCTGTTGTGCAAAAATGGATATATTCTCGCTCACAAATGGAAAGAGGAGTTGTTACAATTTCAGAGAGATAATGTGCCTGGCACAAAAATATCTCTTGACCTTCTGAAGAATGCACCATTTCAGGAAGCTTTTGGTGCTGTCTGCTAAGGCTGCTCGACTGCTGGAGCAGATTTTGCACAAACTGCAGAGAAAATAGATTCATTATCAAATACCATAATATTTTAGCTCTCCCAAGAATGTATTTATAGTAACCTTTACTAGTGGGAAGTTCTTATAAGCAGAAGGGAATTTAAAAGGCATGTTTTTCCAGGCTGATGACCATCAAGACGAGGTCGGCTTGGATAAAAAATGAGAGAAACCTAATCAGGATGCATGGAGCCTTTTGACTTAGGAATGCTGAGATATGCTAAAGAGAAATAAAAATAGAAACCCCCTGAGAAGCCCAGGAGTGGAGCAGCTGGGGATGCTCACAGCCCCGCAGGGAAGATGAGGGATAGCAAACCCCCAGCACTGGGCTCTCATGGGAGTGTTTCTGCCTTGCCCAAGTGACTTTCTCTTCCCCAGTATTTGGCGGGGATATTTTTTTGTTAATTAACAGATTTGTAGTGGAGCAACAGCAATAGGCTTGTTATTGATATTTCTTTAACACACAGGAGGAAGGGACCCCACTCAGCTTTGTAGCTTTGTGTGTACAGCATGCAACGGAAAGAGAAATTAGTCTTTTCCTGTCAAAACTGTTTGGGCCAAGAGCAGGAATGATTTGTTTCTGCACAGTTATGGCTGTTGCAGTGCAGAGACAATGCCGGGGCTAAGCTGAAGTGCAGGATGGAGAGAAGTGGGTAGGGAGGCAGACCCCAGCCCTCTGCTGCAGTCCTTACCCGGCTCTGGCTCCGCACAGGCAGCTCAAGTGCCTGGGAACTCCCTCCCTTGAGAGGGACGGGACTGCATTGCCCTTGGGGCCACCACTGCTGGACACAATGCTGGTTCCTACCCTGCCTTGGGGACCCCATGCCCTGTCTGGGCTGCCCCTTCCCAGCTCATCCCCTGCTCCCCCCAGCCCTGACAGCTATCAACACGGTGGCTTTGGTGGGAAATGTGCTGCACTTACCCAGAGAGAAAGATCCGGATCACAGTGTAAAATACTGTTGGATCCACATAGTCTAGGAGGAAATCAGATCATAGCTGTCACCATGGGCAAAAGGCAATTAGTTTCCTCTGCATTGGCATTTCCCGTGTGGCAGTGCTCCCCCCCGCCCAATGCCACTGAGGTGACCCAAATCTGTACCCTGAGAAGGACCTGGCAGGAGGGGCCAGTGCATTGCCCCCTCCCCACCGTGGGCTTCCCCTGTCTGGGCTCCTTGGGGCACTGCTGTGTGCAGTGCAGCATCACCGCTCAGAGCTGCTCAGCCCAAAACCACCCCACGCTTTTACCCCTCATGGTGCTCAAACACCTTGCGTCACCCTGGGAGCGCTGAGCTGCCCCTGCATTGCTCCTGCCTCCTCCCACTCCATCCCTCCAGAGATGCTGCAGGGGCCAAGTGTGAGCGCATTTACACTAATGCATCTGATGAGCTAAAGCGTGCACAGCGATGTGAGGGTGTGAGCCGCCCTCCAGCTGAAGGCTGCTGTTACCGTGCATCTGTTTCAAAGCCTTGCTCATGTCCCTGATGGCTTCTGCCAGTGCCTGCAGGGCTTTGCACAGAGTCTCCTCATCCAGCTGCAGGATGGCACGAATGGCCTGAACGACTGCCTGCGAGAGGAGAGGAGGGAGAGCACGAAATGATGAGGGGGCTGGGATGTCTGTGTACAGTGGCTCCAGCTACCCGCTGCCACCCACGCCAGCCTTGCCCCTTCCCCCAGGCCACAAGCAAGCATGCAGGGGACGGGTGCACCTCGTGGGCGCGTGCTTGCAGGTGCTTTCTGGGTGAGCAAAGAGCTATGGGGCACGACGGTACCCTACCTTAATCCCAGGCACAGCAGCCTTCTCAACCAGGAGGGTGACAAGGATGAAGCCTCGCAGGCTCTCACCCCCAGGCAGCGAGATGATGGTGTCCAGGTTCCTGCAAAGGTGACCAGTGGAGCGCCAGGTGTGTGTGGGTTAGAAGGGTGCTTGCTCAGGCTTTCCCCGCACACCCCAGGACCCACTGAGCCCTTGGAGCAAAACCCTCCTGGCTGCAGAGCCTCTCATTTGCACCCTGGGCAGAGAGGAGCTGGCACAGAGCAAACGGGGAGAGGGGCCTCTCTGGTTTTGAGGGATCCATGACCCACCCCGTGCACTCGTTAGACCATGACAGCCAGGCTCTGTGTGGACTAGACAGCCTACGGTTCAGCTGTGGTCATGGCACTTTGCTCTTGTTGCAGTGGCATTTCTCTGCCAAAGGCTGAGCTGTTTTTGTTGTGCTCATATATCAGGAGGTAGGTTCAACCTAAGCAGAGCCCTGCAGTGTTGGAGTGCTAAGCCAATTCAAACAAAACTAATACCGTTAGAAAATAAATCAGCATCTTAAATACTTACTCAATTTCCAGAGGCCTGTGGGCATTTCAGTTATTGCCAACAAATGCACAAGAAAAGGAGAGAGAGAGAGATGTTATAAATTGCTTCAGCAACAGACTGTGCTCTGTAGGAGACAAATGAGCTCGCTGGCCCAGTCCCGGGGGGATGCTCCCAGAGGCACCCAGTTCCCCACTGGGCACCCGCATCTGCCCCCATGAGACAGGCCCCCAATGACAGTGGGTTTTCAATGTTTTTTGGCAGAACAGGAGCAGTTTGGGAACTGTTTGTCCCCGTTGTGCTAGACAGGACCTGCTCAGGCTCATCACTGTTGCCCCGATGGCGGGACAAGCCATGCTCGCTCCGCTAGTGTTTGCCTGTTTACCCGTTGGGGTTCTTTCTCCTCCAGTTGGCCAACACAAAGTCCGCATGGCCGAGGATGGGTGGGAGGCCGAGGGCCTGCGAGACCTCCCAGAAGGGGACAGCGAGATTTCGGGGCAGGACCTGAATGGCACAAAGCACAGGAAGGATCAGGGACGCTGTCAGGCTGGTGAAAGGTGCCTGTCCATGGGCACCCAGCCAGGCAGGAGGGTGCTGCAGCCTCAGGAAAGGGGCTTTGCTCCCATGGGATAAGTCCCAGGGGAGCAGCATCAGCCCCCAGATCCCAAGGAGAGGTGGACTTGCTCCGTGTTGCTTTTACCTTCACGGTGCCCTCCTCGCCCTCCTGCCAGAGGTAGCCCATCGTGATGAAGCTGAGAACCAGGTGCGCCAAGTGCAGCTCCTCATGCCCTCGGAGGTGCTGGGCGCTCAGCTGCGGCATCTGCCAGGGAAACCCTTGGGAGCAAGGGGCACCACAGGTGATGCCAAGGGCCCCCGGCAGCGGGGGGCTGCCCCACCAGCAGGGGAGAGACCCTCCTAGTGCCTCTCCCTGCCTCTGCTGTCTCCCTGCAAGCTTCCATTCCCTCCCACGCTGCAGGATTTGCTACTGATGCGCTGTTGCTGGTTTGTAAGCACGGACAGTAAACCAGAGGATTTTACTCCAAGAGGCAGGCGTTCCTCTCCCTTGTGCTGGGGTGTGCACGAGAGCATCTGATCCCTCTGTGTGCCAGAGGGGTCCAGCCGGGCCAGGTGTTCATGGAGCACCTGGGGGCTCAGGGGCAGGGAGCGCGGCCGGGATGAGCCGCAGCTGTCATGCCATCCACTCCAGCCTCGCCGCCTCGGGGGGCCGGTGCGCCCTGGGGTCTGCCATAGGAGTTACTTCTGTGTTGACGTTGGCTTTGCCCTTGCACGGTATTAGTCCTGTCTGCGTGAGTCCTTGCTGAGGACATGGCTTTGCTGTTGGTTTGGTTTTCCATGCGTTTTGCAGACACTGCTGTGTCAGACCAAGGTTTGAGAGAGCACCAGAGACAGGAAAGATAACACAGGTACCTGGTGAACTCGTGAGCGGAGCTGATGGCTTGAGATCAGCTGAGGCAGGTCATGGGCAATCTCCATCCAGGGACCGTAGGGTGCCGGCAGCTCTGTCTTGAAAGAGACAAGAGGAGGGCGGTTAATGCAGAGTCTGAGTGTTGCAAGGCTGCATCTCTTCTCTCCCCGTAGTTTCTGAGCAGTTCGGGACTGAGACAGGAGATGTGTCCAAGAGGTTAAATCTGGCATCAGCAGAGCTGGCTGTGGGGCTGTGCATGAAGCAGGGAGGGGCTCAGGGGAGAGTGCAGCCCCCTTCCCTAAAGAGGAGTCTTCAGGGCTGTGCCGGGCTTGGGGACGCGCTGCCACCATCATCCTTCATGAAACACCAAGAGGATGGAGCATCCTGGAGCATCCCGCTGTGGGCAGGTGGCAGCTGAGGAGGGACAGGTCACAGCAAACACGGCACTGCCAGCACCAAGCTTGGGAAGAAGTCACTGGGCTCAGTGGTGATGGGTCGGTTGAGAGAGACGGGCTGGCTGCCCTGGCCCCTGGGCTCTGGGGGGGCTTTTGGGGGAGCACATCCCCTGCACACCCATGAGTTGAGGGTCTCATGCCAACCATGGGACAGTGAAAACAGTCCTGCACCAGTGCAGCTCTAGGCACTGGCATGCCCCTCGGGGAGTCACTGCAAAGCGGAAGGAGCCTGTCTGTCCCAGTGTGGGGAGAGCAGCGTGCTGGGACAGGAGCAGGAGGGGACAGAAGGCTTGGAGATAAGGCCAGCCCTAGGCAAACTCTTTGGAGTTGAGGCTAGCTGAGAGACAACACCCAAACTCTCCTGCTGCGGTCCCTGCTCTGGCTGCAATGCAGAAGAGCCATAGGGTTTGGGGAGAAAAGGGGATGGGGGCTGCGATGGTGGCCAGGGGATGCATGGGGCAGCCAGAGCAGGGCTGTGACACACCAGCCCTGGGGATGGCTGCTCCGGACACTGCCCAGCTGGGGGTGTGTGGGGACCCTTCACCGTCCCGCTCCGTTCCATTTGCAGAGGTTTTCCTGGAACTGGCAGGGCTATGTTCGCGCCTGCAGGGAAGGGAGGGCAGCCTGGGCTCCCACGTGTCACATCGCAGCTAATGGCTTGTGTCTGGTTCCCCCTCTTGTAATACCAGCCTGCGTGGTTGCGAATTAATGGATGATAAATAAGCATCTGCCTGTCCCTGAGCACTCCCACTGTGAAGTAAGCCCAGTGATAAATGGCACCACTTTCAGCATGGGAGATCTGCAGTCTGACTGCTCTCCTCATGCTCCCTGAAATCCTGTAAAGCCAAGGCTGATGCATGATTTGCAAAGCTCCTTCTCCTCTCCCCTGTGGCGCTTGCTGCAGCCACTTACTCATTTTTAAAGTGAAGGGTTTGTCCTACGAAACTGCCTGAGCAAAAATATCATGTGCCTTCCTCACTGCTGTTTTAACCTCTTATGGAGTAGCGTTCAATCAAAACCCAACCAGAAAGCTGCTCGCCAACCCCTCTATCTTTCTGTTCTCTGTCTCCTGTAGCACACAACTGCAGTGGCACAGCCATCTCCTACCAGAGGATCAGGAAGAAGGAAGCCGTACTCCTCGGAGAGCTGAAACCTTGTCAGCGCCAGAGGCAGCAGGGTCTCCTCTGTGCTGTCGTCGGCCTCCATCACCAGGTGCTGGCTGCAGGATCAAGATGTGCTCTGGCTCGACCGAGACGTGCAGGCTGCCCTGCTCCCGGTATGTGCTGAGCCAGCGCCGCGTGCCCCAGCCCCGGGAGGGGAACGTACCTTGTCCTGGGGGGGCTAGGGCCCGGCCACCCAATGGCCGGAGGGTCTGAGCAAACATGGTTAAAGGTTGCCGATAAGGTACTGTCATGGAGCAAACATTAATCTCCATCCCGTGGGCATCCACCTACGGGTAAGGCTGCAGGAAGCTCCCTTGCTGCGGGTAGGGGCTGTGAGCTGCCTCCCCCCAGCACCTCCCCTTGGAGCTGCAGGGATGCTCCAGGCTCCCATGGGAGGCTGCACAGAAGCAGCCTGGGGTGCTTTACGCTGGCCATGGACCATTTCCCCACAGTGCTGCCTTTGTCACCCTGGCAGATTGGTCCCCTCCCTGCAGCGGGTGCTGCTGCCATTGCAGCAGGGGAAAGCACAGGGCTGCGGCAACACTGTGCCTGTGCCGTTTGCTCGCTGTGCCTTGGGGACCAAGGGGCCCTGAGGAGGGGGCACACCTGTGGCAGCTCTTTCTCGTGGGAAGGCTGGAGGGATTTTGTGTGCCAGAGTGTGCTGGCGCTGGGCAGGGCACCCCCCAAGCCCACCCAGGCATGAAGGTGAGTGCCACGGTTTGCCTATCCAGGGGATGTGGGCTGCAGCCAGAGCAGGGAAGGGGCCGCCCAGCACAGGGGGATTTCCTGGCACGACGCCTGCTCTGATGAGTCAGGCTTCCTCTGCCACCACCGCCACAGCCCACCCTCCGGCCAGCCCCACGCCAGCGGGAAGGAGCCTGCAGCCACGGCGGGGACCACACGTCCGCCCCGCGCCCTTCCTGTGCCTTGGCCGCAATGGCCTGAGCGCCCCGGTGCTGCCAAGAGCCGCCCCAGCCTGGCGCCTGGCAGGGCAGGGTCCCACGGCTGAGGGACACTGGGGCAGCCCGGTGGGTCCCTCGATCCAGGGGCACTTGGCAGGAGGCTCTGAGCAGGGCCTGCTGAAATAGTGGTTTCCTGGGGGAAAATCAACACTATGAGCCCTGCCTGCACAGAAAGCGTCCTGTGCCGGGGGCCGGGGCTGGAGGTGCCGTGGGTGCGTGGGAAGGGCTGAGGGGGGGCATGGACAGCGGGACAGGCATCACTATGGGTCCTCTGAAGTGCGGGACTGCATTACCTGTCTGTACGACTAATATTCTCCCTGTAGCCTCAGCCTAGAAAGTGCTTCGCTCCTCAAGTGGAGATATGTTCTGTCCCAGGCAATTTTGGCACGGCTGCATCACCCCACAGGGGCAAATCCGTTGCCAGTCCTCGTACCTCTGAATGCACCAACCAAAGCCGTGGTCCCAGAGCAGATGCGCTGGGTGGAAAATGTCGCCCAGCCAGTGCCGTTGCCCCACACCTCAACTGTAGCTGCTGCTCCAGCAGGGACCCGAGGAAGCAGCCTGTGCCACTGTCGCCACCACAGCAAGCAGCATAAGGGTGTGGGTTTGCAGCGTGGGGGCTCCTTGGGCAGAGAAGGTGGCACAGGCCTCGAGG
The DNA here is from genome assembly GCF_015220075.1 of Falco rusticolus. NCBI lineage: Eukaryota > Metazoa > Chordata > Aves > Falconiformes > Falconidae > Falco > Falco rusticolus. Next base: position 5,697,129 of record NC_051206.1, on the reverse strand, counting down.
TGTGCCAGTTCGGATTTCACAAGCCCCCCTCTGCCACCGGTATAGATCTGCAAATCCTCTGGCAAAAACGCTCTATGGAGAGATGACACCCCTGCAGTCGGCATGTGGCCACCCTGGTCCCCAGCCATGACCCTGCACAGCCCCGGGGGCTGCAGAGGGGCCGGGGGCCGCGCCACTCACCCGCTGCGCCCCACTCACTGCTGCCACCGCCACATGGTGCGGGGGGTCCCCTCGATGGGGACGATGTAGGCCCAGGCGCGCTGCCCATGGGGAGAGCAGCACTGGGGGCTGCGGGGTCCAGGGGCTGCACCTACCTGCGGGGGGCTGCTCGCCACCACCAGCCATACCACCGACACTGGCCAGCCGACAGCCCAGTGCAGCCAGCAGCCCCACCACCCCCTGCATCGCCCCACTGGTACCAGCCCTGCAGCCCCCGCACAGAGACACAGACACGCGGCTGCACCCAACAGCTTTACCGGTGCCTGTGGCACGGCCCTGGCTCCGTGTCCATGTCCCGGCTGTCGCTGCCCTCCTGGGTGGCGGGGCTGTGCGGAGACCCAGAGCGGTGCCTCAGCCCCCCCCAGGCTCCCCCCAGTCGCAGCGAGCCACCACTCCCCGCTCTTACTGGGACCTGCAGCCTCTCCTGCATCCTACCTCTCCCCTTTTACAGCTAGCTTTCCCCAGGAATTAGCAAATGGAAAACCTATTTCCTCCAGCTCTTGCACACAGGCAGCGTGCTTGGTGCCAAGAAAGCCGCCCTTCATTTTGCTTCTACGCTTGTACATTTTAGACACCTGTTTGCTAGTTTCTTCCCTTGGTGGCCAACAAACAATTCCCAATTTATCAACAAATAGTTGCTGTTTTCCAAACAACTTTCACTGCTCTGCCCAAGCTGTAAATCCCACTTGCCAGCTTTTCCGGTCACTACAAATGCTCGCTGCCCATCTCCCACACCCAGAATGGAGGATTTGAATTAAGTAACACCAACTTACCTGTCTGTTCGCGATCCCCTCCTTGCACAGGATCTTTTCAGCTGGCTCCATTTTGTAATCACGACAGTGTCACAGACCAGAGCGAGGAGGACGGTGCCAAAGCTGAGCAGCAGCCAGTTCTTGAGCGCGGCCAGGGCAGAGGGTTCTGCAATACGATCTAGGGAGAGAAGCAAAGGTATGGAAGGTATGGCTCTGGCTAAGGGCCAGGCGATGCCACGGCCGGCTGTTCAGCTCCAAGCCTGACAAGGCCGTTTGTGGGGCCACGGGAGATGCCGCTGCACCCAGTAAAACCCAGGGCACCCCGAGCACGGCTGCAGCACCCACCGGGACCCAGCATGCTGTCAACGCTGCTGCCGACGGAGGATCCTCGAGCCTTGCACTGTGGGGGTTCCAGCCTGCCCACCTTGGGCAGATCTCACTTTATATTTGCAATACCTCACTGCATCCTTACTTAATTTTTATTAGAGGCACCATGCTCATAGCAAAGTATGTTATTCAAAAGTGCATGCATTCAGCAGGTTGTTGCTGTCAGCTCTTAAATAATGATCATGATTTATTCTTACAGGAGCAGAAATGGCACTTCGTGGGGCTGCAAAACAGGGCTGATCTGCTTCCACTCCAACAGCTGTGCCAGCACCTCTTCACCGTGCCCCATTGTCTTAAATGTACTGTTATCCATCCAGACCCCCATGGAGGACGGCATAACTGTTAGATTAAGGGACTTGAACATCTGAAAGTTTAACAAGAGAAGTGGCTGCTCCTATATTTTTAATTTAAGTGCTGTTTAAATGTTTGTACTTATTAGCAACCATGCTGCTTCAGGAAAACAGATGGGAGCAGCTGGCAAATGATGGGCTGCTTTGTATGTATGTCATGAAAAAGGTGTAGAAAATATAAAACGGAAAGACACAGAAGTGTGTCCAAAAGAGCAAAAAAAATCAGTTCAGTAAGCAGGATCTGATAAACCCAAAGGCAACCTAAACTTGAATATATTAAATAATTAAACATACAGAATACACAAACTTGTCCTTGTCTGCATCTTTTAGGTTTCCAGGAGGAGACGCTATATTCCCTGTGATTTCAAGTCAAATGCTCATCCAACTGTGCATGCTGTGTACTATACAGGCAGGAAAAACATAAAATCACTTCCCTAAGACAGCCAGATGGAAACAAGCAGCAGTGGCTGCTGGCACCTGGGATGCCTTGGTGGAGCACATGCTGTGGGACAGCATGTTATCTCAGGGGGGTTAGGAATCCTGGACTCCAGAGCAGCACTGATTTAAAGCATGTGTTTGTGTTGGATGGATGGGATAAAATCCCCTCCACAGCTCCTGCCCCAGTCTGGACAACTGCTAGGCAAACTTGGAGGCTCTGACAGACTAAACCAAAAAGTCAAAAGCTAAAAAGCAGAGATTCCGTATTTCCAGAAAGCACATTTAATTATCTTCTCCAAAATGAGACAAATCCTACCAATACCTATCCATTAGTAGGCTGAAATAAGCCGTCAACGTTTCCATCTCAGTACGCATAAATCAGCGAAAACTTACACTGCTGAGCGAGCTGGAGACCTGAACTATCTTCTGTGTCACAACATACTCGTCTGCACCCAGGTACTCGTACTGAAAAATAACACCAGAATATAACTAGGTTATTTGCCACGCTGAAGCACATGTAGTTATCATGATCTTTCCCAGAGAGGCTTCAGCCCGATGACATGCGGCCACAAGGTATAGACCATACGGAGCCAGGCAGGACCATGGAGATGACCATGGTGAAGCTTTACTGGAGCTCGAGCAACGGCAAAGAAAACACACAGAACAGGAACCGACACAGACTTACCAAAGCCCTTCCCAAAACCACGTGGAGTGCCATCTCTCTCTCGTATTTGGGCACCAACTGGAAAAAACAAATTCTTTACTATTAATAATTCATGTCGCCAATGTAGAGATAAGGCACAAGAAATGCTGACTTGTCTGAGACACTAAACCCTCCACAAAGCATTGCCATCTGCTCCTTCTGTTTTCAGAGCAGAAAGCAAAAGCCGTGTGTTAACACCTAGGACAACACTGAAGTCTTCTGCTAATAACGTTGGCTCCCAGCTAAGATGAACACCGGGGCCCTGGGACACTCATCGCGTGAACCCTGAGGCCAGAGCAGCTAGCACATCGCCACCAATCATCTGCAGACTGGAGGGAGATACACCCCCATTTTTACAATCTATCAGTAAATCTTGCAGCCCCTGGTATTGCCTCTCATTAGACACTAGATGAGTAACAACCCACGAGACACCCCGGTCACCCCACCATAAGCACTGGCACTCCCGAACAGCCAGGCACAGCCCCATCCTGCCCGGCCGGTACCCAAACGGCCCTGCCGCCCCCACACAGAGACACAGACACGGGGCTTCGCCCAACGGCTTTATTAGCACCCGCGGTGCAGCCCTGGGTCCGGATCTGGGTCTGGTTCTGTGTCCGGGTCTGGCTCCGTGTCCGGGTCTGGCTCCGTGTCCGGGTCCGGCTCCGTGTCTGGGTCCGGGTCCGGCTCCGTGTCCAGGTCTGGGTCCGTGTCTGTGTCCGGGTCTGGCTCCGTGTCCGTGTCCATGTCCGGGTCTGGCTCCGTGTCCGGGTCTTGGCCGTTGCTGCCCTCCTCGACTGCAGGGCTGCACGGAGACCCAGAGGGTCGCCTCAGCCCCCCAGGTAATCACCTCATGTCCCCCCTCCAAGGGAACCGCCTCAGCCCTGGGGACCACCTCAGCCCTGGGGAATCGTCCCCCACCTTGAGGGCATCAGCTCAGCCCTTAGGAATTTCCTCCCCACCCCTGGAAGATCACCTCGGCCCTGGGGATCAGGTGATCTGCCCAAGGGAATCTCCCTGCCCTCCCCAGGGAATCACCGCAGCCCAGGGGATCCCCTCAACCTGGAGAATCTTCCAACCCTGCAGAAGTCGCCCCAGCCCGTGCCTCCCTGGTGATCATCTCCACCCTTCTGGGGAGCACCATGGCCCCATCCCACAGCCCGTCCCCCCCAGGGATCCTGCTCACCCCTCTGTGCCAGGGGGCTGCTGGCCCTGCCAGTGGAGGCCCAGGCAGATGGCCGTGGCGAGGACAAGCAGGAGGAGGCAGATGCCCAGCACCAGCGGGTTCTCCAGCAGCCACTGAGGGGAGAGGCCTGGCAGGAGGCAGCCCAGTGGGCAGTGGGCAGGGGGCACGGACCCCCCGCCCTCCCCACCCTGCCAGGGACCCCCACGCCTGTCCCCCCTCGGCTGGGGGTACTAACCACGGTCCACCACCTGGAGCCTGCTGTGAACGCTTCCCCCAAAGCGGGACCCCTTCTCTAGGCAGTCGGGGCGCTTCCAGCCGGCGTGGCAGTGGCAATGCCCCCTGTTGTTGCACACCTGAAAAGCCCGGGGGGGTGTTAAAAGACCGGCCATGGGTTCATGCAAGGGACCCTCCACCCAGACCGGTGTTGTGCCGCTGCCGCTGGCCAGGCGGGCGCCGCGGGGGCTGCACGCCCTTCGCCGCTCTGGCAATTCAGGGACCGTGTCAGGCACGAAACACACCGCGAGCACAGGCTCTGGTAGCCTTGAGACATCAAACGAGTCAAACGTCACCCTCCCGCAAAACCCACGCGCGTCTCCGCCTGACCAGCAGAGAAGAGGGCGGCTCGCCCCGGCCGTCAGCACCCAGGGCCAGGCGGGGGGCCGGGGAGCCAGGGACCCCTCCAAGCATCACACTGCAGTGCTCCCACTCCCTACAGCCACACAACACTTTCTAGCTCCACTGGCTCCAACTGCCCTCAATTCCATGTTCCTTCAATTTTGCTTTCGATTTCCCCCCCCTCCATAAACCAAACGACCAAATTCTCTATTTTAGTGAACAAAATTTGCCATATTTTGATATTGCTTTAGGACCCAGAGTTTTAAATGGTTTTACTCCCTGTGTTAGCCAACAGGGTCATGATTTTGTAGTCAGCCTGAAATGGGTCTTTGACCAATTCCCGTACAAGCCACAGCAAATCCTCATGCCAAAGCCACTCACCCTCGGCAGCAGCCCCCGTGCCCTCCAGTGACTTACGCCGTGGCCGTGGCACTGCACTGCGCTGTCACAGCCATATCCCAGGACTGAAAGCGGGTGACAAGTGTTGTTTATACACACCTAGGAAAAACCACAACAATTCCAGCTCCGCATTGCCTTACCATCGCAGCGCTCAGCCTTTCGGTCTTATGTTCCAAAAGAGAGTGAAAATACACTGCTTCTAAAAAAACAACAGTGCTTTTAAAAGCTACAGTTACTGTCTTGGGGTTGGGTTACGTCTACATACGCTTACACCATGCCAAACCTTTCACGTAATGTTTGCATATTTTACAGGGTTTGTAAATATCAAGTACACTTACGCTGCAAAGGAGCAAGTATTTCTAAAACCTTGTTAATATTTACAGTTTATATCTGGCATTTTAGATAATTATAAAATGTTTTCTCACCTTTCCAGAACCACACTTTGTACCTGGCGGAACCAGAAGAGGATCCAGCCTTGCTGATACCTTCAGATAATCCAAAGACACACATAAGTGCTCACGCACTTGGACGTAAAGAACAGCAGCATCATCTGATGGAAATGGCATGTTGTACGGGTACGTGCAGATTAACTTTCCACATCTGAGATCCCTGTAAAATCAATTTGCATAGGATGTATATCTCACACACACATATATATGTGTGCTACCTGATGAACTAGCAACATTAAACAGCGCAACACAAATCTGGGGCACTGCATGGTAAGAAAAAATAAGCAGGACTGGGAAGTTCAAGAGATGATCTGCACAAAAGGAGACATCACACTACCAACAAGGAGAATACACACTTAACTCTATATATTGCTCCACAAATCTTACTGTCAACTGGAGTCTGGACACTTCCCTTGACTGTAAAGTTCCAATTAAAATACACATTTTTAGCAGAGCAAGTGCCTTTTCCTAGAGCATACCTCCAAGCGCAGGGCTTATAGCCTTGTCTGGGCTGGAACCCACAGTGTCCGAATCTGTCCCGCTGACTATTGAGTTCCTCGTAACAAGCTATAGGAGCATTTTTTGAACCTACAAGTTTAGCAATAATATTTATTATAATTTAAAGGAACACAGAGGGAGATATTACAGTATCTATTAACTTCTGAATTTTTCATCCTGTTCACAGCAAAACACAGATGCTGTCCACTAATTAGAGAAAAGATACCTGTCTCTGAACTGCCAAACCCCCAGCAGTCCTGAACCCCAGAAGTTAGCAGGGGATTAGCAAATAGTAGGTTGGTTCACTGATTAAGTTTGCTCACAGATCACAATTTACTTTTTTTGTTGTTTTCATCGTTATCTCTGAAGAACTGGGAGCACAACACGCTACTGAAGTGTATATTAACTAGAGTCAAAACTGAGCTTGAAATGCTTTCCTACAGCTGTGTCCTTCCCTCCTGGGGTGCTCTGCTTCACAGCTCTGCCCCCCTTGGGGTACTGCACCCACCCTTCTCAGGCACCGCGGTCACTGCTGTCCCTCCTGCCTCCTGTACAAGGAGAAGCCAGGCCACAAGGCACAAATCTTGCACAGAGTGCTATGCCCCATCGCTCATGTCAGATATGTGCAAGTGCAGTCCCAAACCCCCCTCCTGCTTCAACAGGTGCTTGGAATTGGGTTTGGGCTCACAGGGGAAGTACCAGAAACAAGTTACCAACGAACCACAAACCCTCATTCCCACCAAAACCAAGCTAAAAAGGCATGATGAGACTGACCTGAGATCGGGGCATTAAAGAGCAAAGACACAAACTGAGCATCATTACTACTTGTGGCCACCTCCTGCACCCGGGCAGTCCCCGCAGCACCAGTGCAACCACAGCAGCCTCTGTTACCTCTCCCGTAGAGCTGCTGGCACTGCAGGTCCGGAGACTGGCAGCGTCCCTTGTAGCAGTAGCCGGTGCCATGCTCACAGTCATGCCCATCCTGCACGTACAGGTTGGGGGGGCAGGACGCAGAGGACCCATTGCAGAACTCGGCCAGGTCACACTGCGCATCGGCGGCAGGGCGGCATTGTGAGTTCTTCTGCTTGAACTGGCAGAGGAGGCAGAAAGGACTCTTCTCTCCATCCTTATGTGCCCATCGGTGGGGTCCCCCATCAGGCCCCTCCCGACGCTGTCCTGACTGCATCCCCAGTCCCTTGGGGCCACCTCTGAGGCAGTCGGGTCCCCACATGCATGTTCCACTCTCCAAAATAGTCTTCCCCCAGTAATATTCCTCCCAGAAGTTTCAGGGAGCTGAGCTGAAAGCCTTACCTTGGGAACCTCTCTGCACAGCAGGAGTTTGTCTCCATCTGACAGCATGGGAACATACTATTTCTCCAAAACCAAACAATGATCTTGTGATAATTGTGAAAATGTTCTTTACCTGACATTCATGACAACATAATCCAGAGGTACATTGCACTCCCGGCTTAAACCGACATGTTTTAGTACAGCATTTATCCTTCAAGCATGCCTGGGGACACAACACAAAACCACATTATTCTACTTTTTTGTTCCCCCAGAAGTTTTTACTGTAAGAGGTTCTGCTCTCCCATCATTTCCCCAAAAAGCTACACTTGGGCAATATCTATCAGAAGAAAGTGGGCAAAGCTGCTGTCAGATGAATGCCATCATAGAAAAATGATCTAAAAATACATCATCCTTCTTGGGCTGGTCTCTACCTCAGCTGTGCCCTTCGTCTCAAGGGTTCATTATTCTAAACGTACAAACAGTACAAATGTGCACACTTGGCCACAATTCCCTCAGCATGCACCTTCGCTGCCCCGCAGTCGCACTGCTCGCCAGGCTCCACAACGCCGTTGCCGCAGACGGCCGCTCTCCGGTACGACAGTCCAGTCAAGTGAGGTCCACTGAAAAGGCACGCACCTCCATCGTGCTTCAGGAAGGTTTCAAAGTCTCTGATGCTGCAGTTGCTAAAGGCTTTTGCCCCACTGAAGTGTCTAAAATAAATCAATTATCCACACTGGGGTTTGTTAACACATCTACTGCCATGCAGCCTCTCAAAATCTCTGCAATTCAAGAACTTGCTCAGTTGCTGGCACAAGGTGCAACGATCCCCTGTGTGCCTTTAGTTCACTTGTCAAACCCAACTTTACAATGCATTATTAATAGAAACTGAGAAGCCTTCAGAAATATCTTGCTTTGGGAGAGAAAATGTCTCTTTTTTTCAAATTAAGCACTGAATCACTAATGACTATTTTTTTCCTTCTTAAAAGAATAAAAGCAGATATTTCTGACTTGTATTTTCTGCAACAGAATGACATTTGTCAAGGACACCCTGCGACCACCCCCACCATGCAACTGTGGCACAGCGCATACTCGGCCAGGGTGCAGGAGACACACGGCTGCATGTGCCGCATGGCGCTGGCTGTGGCACTGACCTGGCAGCTGCCAGGGACCCCGCTCTCCCCCAGCACGTCCTGCCCACCCGCCTCTGCTGCCCCCGGGCGGGACGTGGACGCCACCAACTCACAGCGCCTCTGGGCTCATGAGGCAGACGTGCCCAGGGCAGTGGCACTCTCGGGGGTCGTCGTAGCCGATGCCCAGGCTGTGTCCCAGCAGCTGTGCCAGGAGGATGGAGAAGGACTCCAGTGTCACAGCCGCTTGGTACTAGAGGGATGAGAGAGCGGGGCTGCCGCGGCTCTGCTTTGCCTGCCGAGACCCTGGCAGGTCCCAGCTCCGGTTGTGTCCCACCCGCCTGTCCCTGCCGCCCATGGGCGAGCTCCAGCTTCACGGACACGTGTGCTGGTGGGGCCTGGGTGGCACCGTACCACGGCCACTGCGCCAGCAGCATCTCTCTGACACGCCTTTCCCAGAGCCGTCATGCCCACAAATGCTGCTCGGTCCCTGTACCTGGAACACACACAAAGTCACCAGCCATCCAGCCCGGGATGCCCCATGGCTGCAGGTAAGCGGGCGATCCCGGGTCTGTACAGCCTGAGTCCCCCTGGGTGCCCCCGGGTGCTCCGCTGCCCCCGTGCCCCCTGCCAGCCCCAGGGGAGCTGCTGGCAGGGTCTGCAGCTGCCAGGTGGGGACGGGGCTGCAGCCGAGCCCTGGCCGGGGCAGCAGCAGAGCCCCTCCTCAGCCACGGGCTGCTGCGACCAGCAGCACACTCGTGCGTGCTGCATCGCCACTGAAATGCCAGCTGGAAGGTATGTCTTGAAAGAAATAATTTCCTAATTCCTTAATATTATGAAATACATAAGAAATATGTTTCTTTTAAAAAACTGTTTTTCATGGGAACTTTATAGTTCAAACTGCATTGGCTTAACTGATTTCTACCCTGTAACCTTTACTGAATAAGGAAACCTTTGTCTTACACTAGTAGATAAGCTACATCATACAACTGCAGAGTGAGATACAACTGTTGCCACCGTGAAAATCGTTGTAGAAGGTCATCTGCTTCCCCTGCTGTCGATATTTTATTCTCCTCTGTCCACAGCTCCAGGGAGGACAGCACAACAGTAACATTAAGAGGATTAAACATCTGAAAGCATAACAGAGGAAACGCCTGCTCACATAGCTTCCTTTCTGAGCAGAACGGCAGCTCTAGACACCTCCTGCCAGGCCATGCCCAGCCATCACAGCTGCAGCATCATGAGCCAAGAACTGGAATTTTTTGCATAACCTCCTCCTAAAACCAAGAGCAGCTAGGATATAGGTGGCCATTACTAACATCTACCCCACCATCATTCTTACTACAAAACAAACAAGACTTTTAAACTTACATTGTTGACTAAATTGAAGACCTGGATTATCTTCTGTGTTGCAGTATTTGTGTCTGAACCCATGTAGTTGTACTGAAAAACAACCCAAGAGGACACAAGTGGACAAGGAATTTGCCAGGATGAAGCAGAACAATGCTGAAATGCTGAAATGATTGCCAACATCCAATCATGTAAATTCAACTATCAATTTTCATTCTTTCTTTCTAACAATGTCTGTAGTACATATAACTTTTCAAAAGGGAAAACAAATACAGATAAAAGCTGGGAAATGGCACCATTTCTACGCTCATAGAAGTCAGGCAAACACAAGGAGAAGATGAATGGTGTGGACTTACCAAAGCCTTGTCCAGAACTACGTACACTTTGAAGTATTTGGGAAGGAGTGCTGCAGCTGACAGTGGCTGAAAAGGAAAATGGTCTCCAAGGCTACTTATTTCTACATTCTATAGTCACCTTACTCCTGAGGTTTGCTAGACTACTCAAGGTTCCATTCAAAAGTAATGTTACAATGCTGTCTTTAAATTAGCATAAGATAAGGAACGCATGCCAACTTTGCCATTTCTGACTTTTTTCAAAGCCATTCTACCATGGTAACGCCTCTCATTAGGCACTAGATGAGTAACAGCCCATGCGACACCCCACCACAAGCACTGCCACTCCTGAACACCCTCCCCCATCAGTCTGTCCAGACAACACCAGCCAAAGCTTCTTGTGGGATTGGAGCCCTCCCCTCCTTGCATGACGGGGACATCAGCCCCACCGCGAGAGCAGACATCCACTCACTTCATTGTCTCCACGTGCTTTGTTCAACATCTCCTCTGCGGTCAGCCCACCTGGCCCTGTCTTGGGGTGGCTGCTGGAAAGGAGGGACCCTGCCATCTTCTCGCCACTCACGCGATACACAAAGTGCTCGAACGCAGGAGAATAACCCAGGGGCTCGATCCCGTAGCTGATGTTCTCAAACTGCAGCAAGCCCCTGCCAGGTGACGGCACCAGCCGTTTGCAGCCACACCGGGGAGGCTGCCCCAGTCCCGGTGCCTTTAGGCGAGGCTGCTGGGGCACCCCTGGGCTCCCCTGCAGCAAAGGCCCAGCAGCACCCATGGGCACTGATGGGCAGGGCAGCGTGGGGAGGTGGCGGTTCGTTACCTGAGCCCTGAGCAGGTGCTGAGGGTCACTGCTGAGGTGGGGAAGCCATCAATGTACCCCTGGTAGTGGCAGCCTCCCTATGGCACAACAGAGGACAAGGCGCCCCTTCCGTGGCTGCGAGGGCAATTCCCTCACCCGCCACCAAACAGCTGAATGCACATACTGGGCAGAAGCTCTACGCTGCAACACTTATGGAACAAAAACCCCAAAGCAATCCAAGGTTACCTTGACATGGGTTGAATCAGAGCGCAAAGACCCCTTCTCATTGTATGTGTAAATCCTGAAATCACCAGGTAAAAAGACACTACAAAAGAAAGGTGTAAAGTGAAGGACTTAAATCTCTTTTACACAGTTTCTCAAGCCTATTCCAGGTCCTGCAGCCTGTGCTGTTGCACTGGCAGATCCAGAACCCGCTGGCATCAGGGCTCACAGGCACAAACATCCCTCAAACCCCCCTCCAGCCTTCTGCCACCCCTCGGCACACACGCACGCATCTCTCCTGTGGGCTTTGGGATATGCCTGCAGCAGGGCATGGTGCTGGAAAGAGCCAGAGGGAGCAGCAGCAGCACAAATGCCTGCAGGCAGGGATCACCGCACAGCCTGGCACTGTCCTGTGGGGGGGCAGAGCCCCCAGCCCAGCAGCTGCCAGGGAACAGGATGGCAGGCGTCAAACAAGGCAAGACTGGGGCCAACTTACTGCTGCTGCAGGTGAATGGTGTATGGTCTGCCCTCTATCCTGAGGATGTAGGACACCATGTCCTTGCGCATACGGAAGAGCAGAGAAAGGGAGAATTAGGAACACTGACTCCGGAAAAGCATGCTCCGAGGGCAACTACAAACGCTGAGGCCAGCGCACGAGCTCAGTGCCTCAAGGAGCCGGCACAGCCTTTGCTGCGCTGGCAGCAGTGGTATGGTGCCTCCGTTACAGCTGCTAACACATCTGCCCCCTCCGCGCAGCTGAAGCCCGTGCCCCTCCGCCCCGCCCCCCCCCCCCCAAGACCCCTGCCTCAACGTGCCTGCTGAGGCCCCGCAGCGCCCGTCTCCTTCCACAGCAGCCGCCGCAGGGCTGTGACCTGGGCCAGCGCCTGCCAGCCCGGGGAGAGACCCCCGCGGGGTGCCGAGCCGGGCCCCAGCCCAGCCGGGCGGCGGGGGGCGCCCAGCCCAGCCCCCCGCAGCAACAGCAGCAACAGCAGCACCCAGCGCGTCGCCATCTGCCCCGGCAACGGCCCCGCCCACCGGCAACGGCCCCGCCCACCGGCAACGGCCCCGCCCACCGGCAACGGCCCCGCCCGCCGGCAACGGCCCCGCCCGCCCCGGAAAGCAGAGGCAGAGGAGAGCGCCTTGTACAAAACCGGCATCTTTATTGCTCGTTTGTTTCTTACAAAGGGGGTCGGTAACAGCCCTTTGGTCAGGCCCCGAGAGCATGGCAGCGACCGACGAGCAGAGGTTTCACCGCGTGTGGGGACGGACATCGCCCCCCGCTTTCTCCAGAGCGACTCGGGGGACAGGGATATGCGTACACTTTAAAAAAGAAAGTCAGTAGTCATCTGCAATATTCAACACATGTAAAATCTGAGCTATTTCCTTTCCATAGGATCGCTTCTAAAAACCGCACGTTCACTGCCCTACACCACCACCCTGCAAATACTGCTAACGTGCATGCCGGAAGTATAAAAACTTTATCTATTAAAAGGCACCATTTTCAGCATAGTTTTAGTTCACACATACAGCTTCAAATACAATTCCGTACGTCTCTCAGAGGTGATTCCTGCTGCCTGGATTCCCTCGTCCCCATGGTCCGGAGCAGACCCACCAGAGAGGCTCCTGCACCACCTGCCTCATTGTGCCGCAAAGCCCATTGCTACAGCCAGCCCAAACTGAGTAAACACAACAAACGTCAGGAAGCGATTATCTTGGAACAAACAGAAGACCCCCACAAATACATCTGGTGATACTCTAGGAGACATTTTACGTATTTTAATAGTGTTATAAATCTTAGTCTAAGTTTATGGGAAACCACAGGAGTTCAAGTATTTTATTACTGCAAATGCAAACACTATATATATATATATATTTATATATGTATATACAGAGGAAAAAAATTTTTTTTGGCAATATTATGGGGGATTTTACAGATAGAGTTTGTGCTCTGTGGCTAGCACAAAGTGAAAAAGCCAAGCACTCTTTTCAGTACTTATTTCACTTTTAGCAAGTTGGTGCAACAGATTTCTATTTGTGACCACCAGCGTCCAGTTTCTACCCGCAGCCAGACAGCATCACACTAACGGAGCTCCCCTCCTCGGCCAGCACACCACACACTGCCGTTCAGAAGCAGGTTTCAGATATTGTTGTCAGTGGTGTAGAAACAGATGGCAGTCCCACCTAATGCAAGTTAGCCTGTTTAAGCATCCTGACTGACACTAAAAAGGTTTGAGGATTGGGTGAAAGGGCTGCATTAGTCAACAAATTCCTGTTTAAAGTGCTCAAAGAAGCTCAGGTGACTTAGGCAGACACGTTTTTCACATCTCAGTTTTCTGCAGTGACTGCTACTGAGTCTTTAGACCCAAATTAAAACATAAGAGCACCCTGTTTTTTAAAACCAAAGTATGGCTGCGTCTTTTCGTACCTTTGCTTTCATTGCCTATTCCTGGTATTAGTGGAAATTAGTGCAGGATTCACATTTAGCAACTCACAATTACTAATTTAAAATCATTAAACTTGGTGCTTGTATAGCACAGCTTAGTGTCAGTCAGCATGAAAGTAAGAATTTAAGTGCATTATTACACATCAATAAACATATATACATGCATAAACATGTTTACAATATATTTATCTTCCTCTGAAGTAGTACACTGATACCTTATTTCACTTGTGCCATTAATGTGTAAATGGGTAACGTTTTCCAGTCCATGCGAAATTATTTCAAATTAATTGGCTGGATTTCCTTGTTTTGAAAACAGTATGGGTTGCTTCCATTCTTCACTGTACGTTTAAGAAAGACGACAACAAATCAGACAATTTTGTTATTAGGGCTCATCGCAGAAATGGGGAAACTAAAAGCAACTCCCAAGTGCTGTACTTTAAAGATTATTTAGCTGCAGGCTGCTCCACTTCCAGCTGGACAGCCTGCTGCAGTTTACAAAGCCACAATACTCAGACAGATCTAAGAATGGGTTAGATGTTTTCAGTTCCTGTAGCTTTGGTAGAGGTATTTAGTTTAAAGTTTTACATTCCTTGTTTCAATATCTCATTTGCCTTATCACAGGCTGCAGAAGGAAGGCTTTCCGGGATTACCTTGGGCCACTCAATGCAAGAAAGGTAACTGCAATTTCAGCTCTGTCTCAGTGAACGGGTCAGGTCACGTGAAGGCCCCGAAGAAGCCAAAAGCTACTTGGGAGGCAAAGGTGCCGGTCGAGAAGGAAAATACTGTCCCTGAGGTAATTTCTGCTGTGGTGGAGGAGGTCCCTGAGGTACACATTTCTGTTGCGGAGGTGGCGGCCTACAAGAGGACATCGAAGCCGTTGTCAGCCCAGGTGATGACATCCAGAACGTACATCCCTCTCCCCCTTGCCTGGCACCAGCACCCCAGTGACTCCCCCCGGCCAGCTATGCCACTTTGTGCCATCTCAGCTTCCACACTGAAGACTCATTTCAAACATGCCATGGTCAGACTCTGTTTTCCATTGCCTGGAACCCTCAGGGAACCCCAGTTCGTTAACACACCACTTTTCCCCAGACAAAGACCCCCACAAGTTTCCCACCAACGCAAGCTATTGTAAAGCTCTCCCTCTCAGTACCTTGCACTTTCCGGATGCGCAGTTTACGGCATAGGCATCATATCTTAGAAATACAATTTAAAAGCAAAACAAAAAAAGGAAAACTTTCTGTTCAAAGTTGATGAGAAATGATCCTGTACTTGAAAATAATGTTCATGAATCAGCAAAATGACAGATTTTTGAGTAATTTCTTTTTAACCTGCTTATTTCGAGAGGCATGTTATTCGCCTCTATGCAGGGCTAATATGGCTCTGCAAAAGCATTCCAAAACTTCTTAATCAAAATGTAGTCATGACAGTGTATAAAATGAATGCTACGGGCAATAGCATTTTAGTTCCACAGTGTGAAGGAGAAACTTTTTTCAACAAAAGGTCAGTCCTGCTTGCACATAATACGTGATGAAATACCCTAATGCCTACAGAGATGAAGGCAATGACCATAAATATACCTCAGTGCAACTGCCAATAGTTATTTGCAATAACTCAACTGACCTTGTTGGCAGCTTCTGCGCCTGTGGTGGCCGGTATTGCGGAGATGGGTAGTAAGACTGGTGGTAAGCCTGCTGAGAATGCTGGTTACCTGGGTAAGATGGAACAGGAAAGGTATTCGGTTCCATATCCTGCGAAGAAAACGTTAACAAGAACGTTCACAAATTTGCATATAGGGAACGGAAATATTTGTTTCGTTAGTTAACTGACATTTAAGACCACTTGCAAACAAACTGGAAATGTCCGAGTTGCCCTTTCCTTCTGAGAAACTCAGCAGAAAGA
Organism: Falco rusticolus; assembly: GCF_015220075.1. NCBI lineage: Eukaryota > Metazoa > Chordata > Aves > Falconiformes > Falconidae > Falco > Falco rusticolus. The sequence continues at coordinate 5,681,656 of NC_051206.1, read as the reverse complement.
AACAGCAGCAGTCTGGAAAGTACTATTATTTCGGAAAAAACAGAAAGGCTGATCACAAGTGTTTGATTTGCTCGGCAAGTGTGCTTTGGCTAGTTAGGGCACTCAGACAGGTAACTGGTCTGAAAAGGAGTGGGGCTAGGGAGCTGGCAAGGATTGCTTCCCTCCTCAGGTGGGGCAGGGGGTTCCAGTGTATGATAAAGGGGGTAGCAGAGCAGGTAAACTGCTTGTCAAGCCAAGCACAACTCATAAAAAGCTTAAACAGCAGGAAACTGAGGAGTTCGCACACACCCACCTCGGGAAATAGTTATTCTCTTTGCCTTAGCAAAGAGAAAACTCAGTTTGCAGAAATAGAAGAATAAAGTCACTCTGAAGCTTTTATTAGGGCAAAAGCCTGCCTTTATCTGTTGCTTTAGAGTAACAGACGACAAATAAAGTGATGAAAAGCAGATCATTCCTACCATGGGTGCACCTCTTGGAGCATAAGGCATGCCATGTGAAAAGCCTCTGTGGTGGTAGTCTCTTGGTTCGGTTTCTGTCCTAGGAGGTGGTGACTGAAGGGACCTGAAATGCAGTTGATAAGGACCGTGTGAGCACATAACCTTGACAGAATGGCTATGCAGGCTACAAATCCAAGCACTTTGAACCTGCTAGATGCCTTTGTACTAGCTTAGCCCATATTAAATGTCAGGAATATAATATTTGCCACAAATCTAATAAACAACATAACCATTTCTCTGTTTTGGACTCTGACAGCTTCATTTTGCCACTTTATACCAAAGATGGGTCCTAAAAATATAAAACCAATCACCAATGCATGATGACAAACACAGTAAGAAGAAAGTTCTCTGCTCCCTCAATTTAAGGTGAATTTACCTCTTCTGTCATTGCCTAGGAAAAGCTACATGTGTCATTTGATGCAGGGGCCTTCGCCTGACATCTTAGGACTGGAGCATGCCTCCCTACTTTGGCATTGGCTTGCATAAATAAATGCCTATGGACTACTTCCAAAGGGCAGAGGAGAAGGTACTAAGGAAAATGTACTTACGAATGGCAGCGTGACATTAATCTTCGACAGCACCGCTTCAGCCTGTCTCTTTTTGCAAATGCCACAGCAGCAGCTATAAGGAGTGGGAGGACCAGGAAAAAAAATACCAGCAGCCCATTTCTCAATGAGGTGTCTTTGATGGGAACAAAACAATGGAGAAGGAAAAAAAAAAGTATTATATGGCATTACCACCACCTGACTCACTGTAGTGGTGCATATTTTGTAGGACTGGTTCTACAACTATTTTCCATTTTCCATAGAAGAAAAAACTGAAGAATCTAGTAAGACTGAAAGATATATACCCAAAGATACTCTTTTCTGATTATCTTTTCATAGGATTGTCTGGTCAAAGAACTGTAGGTGCTGTGACACCCTGGGCTGTAAGGCTATAACAGCATATTGAATATCTAGATGTAATTTTTTTTCCACTACATTACTGTGAACATCTTATGAGCTCAACTGAATGAGAGGAAAACAGAGCTTCTGGATGCTGCGGGCATTTCGAGCGAGCGGGAGTCAGATACGAATACTCACGGAGTTCAAGATCTGATCCGTTTATTGTACAAACCAGGTAAACTTTTATAAGGCATTCTATAAACGTGCGATAATGTGATTGGCTATCTTACAAGCGTATAATAATATGATTGGTTAACAATTGTTTACTGGGAAGATTTCTGTTTCTGCTTGTTCTGGCACGTAGGTTCCTTTCTGCGGTCTCCTAGTTCTTCTTATTGCGTCCTGTCGGCCTTGGTTTTGTGCAAACATCTGCAATTTGCTCCTTTTTCTTCATCCCACTGTTCTGGCCGTGACCTCGTCTTATTTCTTCAGTATTTTTCCACTTGCTTCAGAGTTCAGTATAATCATTCAATACAGCAAGAGCCCCAACATCTGTACTTCCCCATTTCTTTGTCACATACCTCTCTTCTATGCCCTTAGTTCTTTGGGGCAGGGACTACCTTTGTATTTACTACCAAATGAAGCATGCTGTCTGCACTCAAATAATAAATATTAATAAAACAGTGACTGGTCAACACACCTTGCTCTAGCTCGCCTGGGCCAAGTGTTAGTCCTGACTGTGCCGAGAGGGAAATGCATCTACCCGCAGATACCAGAACAGGGCAGCTACTCATCCCTGCCACCACTGCTAGAAGCAGCATGGCCTTAAGGACATAAAAATTCACATCTATGGATTTGAACCCACATCCTCAGCCAAATTCCGTGGCTTATTTCGATCTAAGAATGGAAGTTGTCAAGGCGGCGCAGCAACTTGTGCCCAGTTGCCTTACAACTACTTACCATTGTAAGGATGTCCGCCGTCCAGACTTCCTCCATAGCCTTTAGTGTCACAGAAAGGAGGGGCCCAGCCTGCTTCACAGTGACAGTTCCTGTTGTTATTGCACACCTGTATTTAAACAACACAAACACCACCATAAGGTTTACTTAGTAACTTAAGTTCCCATATATTTAAAAGCAGCATGTGGTAGCCATGACCATCTATTCCGCCCCTTCTGCGTCACTCAGCCTGAAGAACTTTAACCAGTAACTCTCACATCAATTCTAAATAGTCCTTGGCCAGGCATCTCAAGATTTCACATGACTAAGCAAGCAGCACAGCATTGTTCAGGATGAGCTTCCAAAGATTAGCTATCCCATCCGCTTAAAGACTGTGGCTTTTTTTTTATTATTATTATTATTTTTTGAGCAGGGGAGTTTCAAATTACATTAGTAATACTGGAACTGGGAATTCTTCTTGCCTGGCAAAAAAATATCATCTTAAGAGCTTTCATCAAAGATTATTTTTGATAATGTTATAGGCTCTCTTGTCCAGAGACATTTTTATAGAGTTTTACAGTTAAATAAAGAAAAATTAAGTTACTATCCACCACTTTAAAACTTGCTCAACTTACATAACCTTGGTCCAATTTTTGCTGAATGTTAGAGGCACTTTTCTCATTAACAGTACCAAAAAGCAGCTTTTTATAGCAAAACCCATTCTCAAGAACCCCTCAGAATTTTTTCAATCACTGCATCTAGCATCATGATTACTTTATTCCACATTAGTTACAGCCTTAAACAGAGAAGGGCAGAAGACTTCCTAAGTACAAAAAAAGACTAGTATATAGACACTGTTGATTAAGCACAATTACAGCATACCTAGCTCAATCTGGGACCTTCCAAAAAAACCGAGTCTGTTTATATATTTGCATGGCCACTGGCTCTAAGAATCCAGTGCTCTCGTAACAAAGATGTCTGCAGACCTCACTTAGAAATACAGCCCGTTATAGCAGAACTCATAGACGTAGCCTTCATTTTAAGTGGACTATCAGCAGGAGTGGAGGCTCTCACTCTGCTTACCCCATGTCCGTGACACTGCCTCTCCACATCACAGTCATAGTTCAGAACAGAAGCGCTCACACACTGGAAGTGCCTGCAGACCTAGAGGAACAGAGATGTGCACAAAGGAAGCAAGATGGCATTCCTCTGACCTACCCCTCCTTCCCCATCCCGCGTTCCCCCAGCTGCCAGCTCCATGGCACACGGCTCCGCAGCCACTCTGCGCTCACTGACCGCAAAGCGAGTCTCATACTCTTATGCCATAAACCCCAACACTACAGAAACACGTCTGTTCTACAAAAGGCTTCTCAGTATGGGGTCTGAACTGTCACTGGAAGTCTTTTGTCTCTAGCCTGCATGTAAAGGAATAGCAATTAAATTGTGCACAATAAGGATAAGTGGAATGCACATTCCTCTGCCGGGGCTAAGCTTCTAGGCTTTCTTGTTTAGTTGGATTTTAATTGAAAGTTGTCTTAAAGGCATTTGTGTGTGCCTGGCTCTTCCTGCTCATTGAGAGAGCAAAGATTCTGGCTCTCAGCAAACTTAATTTCTTGTGCTTCATCTGTAAATGAAAGGCTTGTTGCATTTTTTTATGCACACGCAGTGCAGTACTAGGCCGTGTGGGGAACCAATGGACTCGCTCAGTTTGGCATTAACTACAGACATCAAAAAATTAATGGCCATAAATATTCATGAAACAGTGTGGCTGAAAATTTTATTCACATGAAACCCCCAAATTATTGCTTTAAGAAATCACTTCCTAATTGTTAATTACCTTTCCGGTACCACATTTGGTACCTTCATTCACCATCCCTGGGTCCGTGACATCAGAGCCTAGCTGGAAATCTACACCCCAGCATGTGGTGCTTCCAATGGGAGTTCGGATAATAGCAGGCTTAATTCCAAAAACAGGCATCGTTTTCACATTTTCACATTGCAGCTTCCCACACATGGCATTCCTACAACATCAGCATATGAATACTGTAGTGACACTTGAATTTACTCTGAGAAAAGTGTGCCATGCATTTGACACGATCTTTTCTTTCTACTGGAAGACACTACTTGAAAATAAAACTGAGGCAGTTTGCCAAACAACACCGAGCTGAGCCTCATTTCAGGGCTGCAAGAGTACAGATTTATCCCTTCTTTCTGTAAGCTGTTGGGACCTTTACATTAAAGAACACATGAAAGTTTGCTACTCATTTTCCTGTACACAAACACCTTAGGATAAGATCATCAATGATGGGAGACGTGGAACACCCTCTCCTTGCCATGGCCTCATGTCTGAATGCGTGACACACAGATCCCCTGAGCCCACAGAACACTGCATGCACAGGAAACTGTGGCATGAGTCCGAAAGCTTCAAACCCAGCTACGGAAGAACTGTCTGAAGATTCAAACTCATTTCAACTATTATGTGCAAGACTTCAAGCCAGACAATCTAACCCAAAAGTCAACAGAACTTAGAAACGTGTGAGCATGGAGGCTTTAAGCGCTAAGAACAGCCTCGGAAATTAGGATAAAACACATCTTTTCTAATCTGTCTCACTGGGGTTTCAGAATGATGCATACATGCCAGTAAGGTTAGATTATGGGATGACATGTTTCTCCCCAGTGCACCTGCTAGAACACCCCAAACTAATACTAGAGCACCTGAGTAAAGTTTCTCGATGATACATTTAGGAACCTTGTGATGCATGGGCTCAACTCACCAGCTGGAACATTTCTTGTAGTCATGGCCATGGAAACCACAGTTGCCAAATCTGTCACCCTTGGAATTCACTTCAGTAAAACAAATGCTGGGGGCTGCTTGGCTTCTGCAAACAACAGCCCACCCCCCAGACAAAGGAACCAAGTTAAATAGGGACAGAAACACCTCGTATCTTCCATGCAGCACAGACAGCTTAAGAATGCAATCAAAACAATGAAGAGCTGAAAATGTCAGCACTACAAGGTTCCAAGTTTAAAAAGAAAGAGAGAAAAGCAGTCCCTTAACACTGAGGCAATTGTACTGTTTGATATTTCTTCATGGCTTCTTTACAGTCCTATAAACTGGAAGCCCCACTGTAACAGGAATGATCAGTACAACAAAATTACTGCTTGAATCGCCAGCAGAGCATTAACCGTAACAAAGGAAGAACATGTGAAGGCTAAGCCATTAATACCACAATTCCAACTCCTTTGCCAAAGCCAGCTGGTCTTTGTTATAGGAAAAGTAGTAAATATATTATAAATAAACTTAGCGTATTCTTTTAGCTACATCTCCTAGAAAAATTGTAACGCTGTGCTCTTCCTTACTTGGGCCAAAGATATCCTGACACTGTGCATCATAGTACTGGCAAACGCCGTTGTAACAGTAGGCTTCGTCATTGTGGCATGGGTGACCGTTCTGAACGGTGAAGTCCGGCTGGCAGAACTGGGACGTGCCGTTGCAGTACTCTGGAAGGTCACACTCATTGTTACTTGCCCGACACTCAGTTCCTCCAGGAAGGAGCTAAATGGGAGAGAAGAGGGGGGGAAATTGCATCAGAAAACAGAAGCCTTAGAGCAGAGATGAACCCTGCACCCAACCCACAATATGCCCCAAAAAAGGGCATTGACCTGAAGCACTCAGTGCATGCTGTGTACATGCACAACTCCCTCTCACAGACGCACTGGCCAGGCCAACGCTCTCCTTTTTCAGCCACTGAAGAAACACTTCTAAATAATACATTTGAGTCCCTTACCTGGGCAGTTTTACAGCAGTCACCATAAGCACATTCAGCACCATAGCGGAGTTTGCAAGTACCTGGTTCACAGCAAGGATCCACTTTCACACTCCTGAAAACGAAGTGCCGTGAATGTCAAGAAATTGCACCCTCCACCTGCACAGTCCTCTCTCCACCAAGGGGCATGCAAGGACTACCCTGGCAGCATTTGTAAAAATATACAAGCTACTACCTTTGTGGCCACAGTCACAATCCTCCCCAGCATCTACCAGCTTGTTCCCGCAGTATGGGACGCTATAGGTTTCATCAGGCTTGGGGAACGTTGGAGCAGGCAGCTTCCACCCTTTGTTGAGAGTCAACTTCTCAAAGTCTTCAGCACTGCAGCTGCTGAAGTTCCTCGATCCTCTGCACAGAGAGGCTTGAGCTTATCTTTACACTAAGCCAACCCACAAGCATTCCCTCAGTTTGCAGAACAATGGTAACGCTTGTTTTCCCCATGAGCTGCAAGTGTGACATGACTCTCTGCAAGAGCACTTTGAAGATGAAAGCAATCATCCACAAAAACAAAGCGCATGGGTAGGGTCCTTTGACCCTCAGACAATGCCTTCCCTTCTGTCAGTTACTCACGATGCTCCAGAGCTCATAATGCAACTGCTTGCTCCACAGTGACAGACACGTTCATCGTCATGGTTCATCCCCCAGGTTATGGCCCAGTTCATGAGCCAATAATTGAAGCAAACATCTGTATACTGATTCTTCCAAACTGCACAAGAGCAAACCAGAAGAAAATTAGCAGACAGCTTATATTGAGACAGTCAGTGTTTACTATGTGCCAATAAGACATTTCTGTCATTCTGTCTCTACTTTAAAAGGATTCTCAGACCAACTGTGCCTGCTTTCTAACCAGTGTGTGTCATCTGCTTAGTAATAACAGCCCTTGGATAAACATATTTGGGACACTACTGAACCGCCTCTACTTTCCAGTGCAGCTGCAACATTAACACAAAAGACTGAGTTCTCCACACCAGCCCAAATCTCTTAAAACATGCAAACGCTGATTCCAGTACTTCTGTCCAAGAAAACAAGATTGCTAGGATTGCCAGTTATCTGAGATCAGCAATTCAGTTCATTAACACTCCGCAATTTCACATAAAAGGGCAGTCAACCTAGCACCGCTCGAGGAGTCGGTGTTGGTTTTGCAGGTCAAGCAGACCAGAGGACAAATCTGAGAACTACATACTTCTAAGGCGAGGTGGCTTCAAATGTCAGCAGAGAAATCCTGATCCCTTTTTCATGAGTGCTGCACACATGAAGGGAAAGCTGAGCAGAGGACGCAGAAGACCACAGAAAAGTTGTGATCCGGATATCATGGAAAGTGCCAGAAACAGTTGGAGACCACATAAAGCTCCCCTAAGCCACTTCAGCTTTGTTATTACAGATTCCACACTTCCAGGAAGACTTCTGGAGTGCAAAACTCTTATCTTGATCGCATTCACACTTATCACTAAAGATATCTCACCACATTAATGCCTCCTGCGTGGCTCTTGGAGCACACTGTTCCAACATAGGCCATTCCAGCTGTGCCACCCAAACCCCTTCTTCCTACGGGGAATTCATGGGGAGAAAAAGGAAAGACAATCAACTAGACACACAACACTGCCAACAGTACAGCCCATCCGTACAGCTACTCAATACACCACTTCTGCTTCTGGGGCATAAAATACTGCTTTTCCAGCTTTCCAATCCTAACAAAGCAGCACTGCTAGGAATGCTACTATTGACTGTGGGTATGAATGTACCAGTTCGGCTTTATCTTTCTGTTCATGGTTCTTTATTCTTAAAGACAAGGGTTTGCAGAGAAAGTCAGCCTCTTCCACATCTTCCCTCTAAATATAAATAATTTAAATGGCTGTTAGCTGCCCTTCTACTGTTGTCAAACTCCATAGATTTCTTTCCTTGTCAACTTCCTTCTCGTTACTCTCTTATTTTGTTTCTACACAGTTCTTAAAGCTTAAGTGCAACAGCACGACACACCACTTTTTCTTCAGATACAAGAATTTTTTAAAAGAACATTTTTTCAGCCATTTCATCCTCATCACCTGAGCGGTGCTGTTCTGCCTTGGAGAAGAGGCTCCCACAGCTCCTGTGGGAAGGGGAGCTGCTACTTTGCCCAAGGGCAGGCTGGGCTGCTGCCCCAGGCAGAGCACACTCTCGCTGCTGCCCTTTCGCTGCTTTGGGCAGTGACTTCCTAAGGGCTGCGCTATCTGCGGGAGCGGGAAGTGCACAGGGGCACGCGTCCTGGAAGTGGGGCAGAGATGACAACTCAGGAAGCTCTGAGCTAGCTTAAGGCAGTAGGGATGGACAGATTAACGTCACATGTCAAAGCTCAAAGCACGTAGCTAGCTTCTGGATACCAACTGCAGAAACAACTTTTTCTCCGTTAAAATGCAATACTCTGCACCAGGTTTATGCTCATTTTCAAGTGGAAAAATCCCTAGATTACAAGTCTAACCAGTGTGCAACCTGACAAAGGATTATCTGAACAGAAGCTTTATACAATAGAACATGGAACAGTACAGGACATGTGGGACAAGAAAAAAAAAATTATTTAGCAATATACCTGTCAGAGAGGACACTGAATTCAACGACCACAAAAACCTTAAAAATGCTTAAATTGACTTGGACTGTTTTCACAAGTACATAAACCACAGCAGATTGCACTGGATTCTCTGCTGAAATACGCTGGCTACTTTTGATACCACAGTACGGCTGAGCAGAGAGTAATAGAATGAGCTTCTTAAAAGTCAAAGGGAAGAGACTGCAACTCACAGAACAAACTGGGCACTGTCATGTCTCCGGCGTAAAACAAGATTCTTCTCTCGCCACTGTACAAAATTTGCCAGCACATCACCAGCACCTCCGTCTGTGCTAATTATGTTTTCATACTTCCAAATCTCCAGACCAACCAGCACAATGCGGATGTTCAACATGATGTACATCTGGGAAAGAAAAGAAAAAAGAAAAAAAAAAAGAAATATTTCTGAAGACCTTCAGATAAGATCAAGTGGTCTAGTATTATATATCTTATTGCAAGAATCTACTTTTTCTGTTTGGGTTTGTTAGTTTTTTAAACGTTAGCACACAATTCAAATCACCCAAAATGCATTTTCGCTGTGATTTAAATCTTCATTAGCTAAAGGATCAATGCTTAAATGCCACACAAGCAATATTGTAAGAAAACTGAGAACAGATATAAAAAAAAGAGTCTCAAATCTAACAAATAGTGTCATCTGAAATAGTCAAGTTGAAAAACATGCCTTTTCTCTAACCTTACATAAACACAAGAATTGCAAGTAACTGCAACAGCCTGTCTTGTCACTCACTGTACGTAGCACAGGTTGGAAGAGTTCCCTAAATTAATTCTCAAGTATTATGATGCAAGATGAATGTAGAGGTGGAAAAGCCTTCACAGCAATGCATTCACCAACCAGCCCCTCTGTCAATAAATACTGCCACCCGCTTTGCAGCCCCCGCTACTCTGGCACTCCTTCAGCACAACGCTCAGGTACGACTCTTCAACATCACAACTGAGGGAACAGGTTTAGCTCCTGGCTTGATAAAAAAACCCCTTTATTTCATTCTCACTAAGCGGTAACAGAAGAGGACGCCAAGGTAGAGGTTTACAAAAGTAAACAGCTGCAGGGCTGCTGCACACAATGTCATTCCACTTACACACTCAGCGTAGCTTTAACTTACACTGTCAAGGAAGTTTGCCAGTTGCACCATGTGTTCTCTTACTTCTGTTTCACTCTTCCCAAAATCTTCAAACTGCAAGACAAAGAAACTAGTCATTGAAGGGAAGACAAAGACAAGAGCTAGAAAAAGGAACACAACATTTTAAGACTAGCAACATGAAAAACATTCTTGCCTGGCTCCAAAGCTCCTGTCAAGGTGATGCTAATCAAGACAGCAGCACCTTCACTGCCATTGTACAACATCTCAATATTCAAAAACAGTACAGCAAAGACAGTTTTTGCCAAGTGTTTTCTTTACATTTGTCTGCCAGTTTACTCTTTTCCTGAAGAGTACTGCATACAACACATTTGTTCTGTTTTAGGTTAGCATATTTGCGTAACCTTGGCTGAATTGTCAGTGTCTTTCAACAGCCCATTTGGGAGTAAGGAAAACTGAGGGCTTTCCAAGCCACCTCCTGGGGAGAAGGAAGGGAAAGCAACACACAGTCCCTACCTTTTCTTTATCCACAACTATGAACAGCTCCACATATCTTGTTTGATGTAGGACTGCTCTCTTTCTCTGTGAAAAAAAGTTTTAGATTACACTTGAATTAATAAAATTGAAGTAAACAAAACAAAATCATGTCAATGTCGTATTTCACTTGCTACAACTGGTGGTTTGAGAAACACACCCAAAGCACACTGTGCCAAGACAGCAACAAGCCAAAACCAAGAAGTGTGATCCAATGCAATGACAATTCTATACGTGTTCTACACTAAAATTTAGCTGCACAAAGATTTCCTGTGTTTCAAAAGCAAAAGACCTCTTTACTTTTCACAAAGGTTTCTTTGGGAAGACAGAATACACTCCTATAAAGGAGCAGAAAGACACTAACTAACAAACAAACATCAACAACCTTGAAATGAAATTCAGTGTTTCTCATACCACTGCTTTTACTGCAATCTTGTTCCTGTATAGCCAGTCTTCAAACAACAAGGGGGGACACCTTCACACCAAACTGTTATTCTGACGTTTAGGAGCATGGAACAAACAACACAATATTCTCCTGGCTTCTGATGCAATACTTTGCTAATGAGCCCCTCCAATAAGGGTTGTGTTCCTACCCCTACCAGCCCCAAAATCTCTGCCCATGAATAATCTAATTAGCCACTTAGCCCTCACAGAAAAAATTGGGTTGAAGGGACCTTAAAAAATCATCTAGCTACAGGCTGTAGCTAGACGTTGCCACACGCAGGGACACTCTCCGCTTCCAAGGATGGGGCATCCACAGCTGCTCTGGGCAACTTGTTCCAGTGTCTCACCACCCTCGCAGTGAAGGGAGAGCTCCTCTTCTGCTACAAGCAGAAGCAAACTGCAACTGCTTTGTTGAAGCAACTGAGTTTTTCAGCAGCACACAAAGCCCTCTGAATCAGAAACCTTTAGGTATGTGCTAAGCTCCAGGAAATCTGATAAGCAGCTTCGATATTCTTAGCTGAACACTTACAAGACCCATTATAGGGGACTGTGGAGAAAACAGTGGAGTACTTACCCGCAGCAGCTGAGTCATACTGGGATGGTGATTTTCCTCTGTATGTTCTCTTTCATGGTCTTCAGTGGTTACTCCGCACATTGTGGGCTCCTTCTTCACATTATCCAATCGATATAGAATGTGTTTAGAGCCAGAAGAGGAATCCATGGGCTCAATCCCATAGGTGATGTTCCCTATTGTCACCAAACCTCTAAAATATGGTAGTGTGTGAGAAATTCTTGCATTAAGCACAGAGGATAGTTACCCAGCTTTTTTTACAGTAAAACAAACAGTTATTCTTTGATAATTAAAGGCATGTCTCTAGCTCAGTCCTTGCAAAACAGCATGCCGCATTTCAAGCGTGAAAGCAGCCTTTCACTGGACAGGGCTTTCAGAAATACAGTAAATTAAACTTTTTTGGAAGAGTTTGCAATGCCCCAGAAATTAAATCACAAGTCTTAAGCAGAAATGCTTTAATTCAAATACACTATTGCCACTCTCGTGTCAGACATGGCCCTAAAAAAATAATAATAATAAAAAAAAAATCAATGTCCCAAAATAACTTACTGTACACTGATAACAAACTGCATTAATCAACTTATTTAATGGTATTTCAAGGATCTGTTAACTATGTGAATAAAAGACACCACAGAAAGACTGCACAAAGGCATACACTATTGCAGCTTGGCCCCGGACAATGAATCCCCACCTGGCTGAACAGTAGTTAAAAGCAGAGCAAGAATTTTGTTTCAGGTTCACTGAGCCATGAGACTCACGTGACAGCTAGGACACAAAAGATGAGTTGTGCTACCTGAGCCCCAAGCAAGTGCTGACAGCAACCACAGAATCCAGGGTCCCCTCCACATATCCCTGATAATGGCAGTGATCCTGTGCAGGAAAACAAGAGTGCATTACACACATACTCCATGCACATCTGCACACCCAGCCCGATCTCTCATCATGTAATTGCTATGCCTGCCACTGACCGGCAGTAGTTACAACTTGAGAAACATTAATATGCTTTAGGTTAAATTTACCACATGCCTTTTAACTACAGTCTGTAGGTTCTAACACACTTGTAGCTCTACCACAATATAACAGCATTTCTTTTGCTAACATGCACCTAAAAATTTCCTCACCTGTCTTAATACCACAAGGACTTAGATATAGGAAGCTAATCAAGATGCCAGGGGTACAGGACTCCAGCTGCATCCCTACTTCCCTATCCTGTAAAGCAAATGTTCTTCACAACTCCACGGCACCAGCAGCTCATTAGAGATTTCAGTTTCAGATCCCAATCGCCCACTCAGCCATTCTACCTGAAGCCGAATTCAGAGCTGGCGCTGCCAACAAGCTATAAATACCAGGCAAGCAGGGCTCAGAAGCATATCTAGCAACTGGATTTCTTAACTTGACCGTAAGCCATCCTGCTCTAAGTTCTGTCCTCCACCCTGCCTCAAATATTTCAAGGCCAGCCCCTCCCTACAGATTTGGGCCAAATCACCAGTCTTCTAGCAAACAGCCCTGCAGAATGTTTGACTTGTACGTAACCTCTCTCCAGCAAGAAGAGGGCCAGCACCTGCTATTCTTGCCAACAGGCGCTTGCTGAACTTTTTGGTTGCACAGTACGTCCCCTCATCAGCCCTGATGAGACTGAATACTTCCATTTTGTCCTCCATAAATACCTATTTTGGAAACTAGACAAGGGGATAGTATGGGGCAAATACGCTCCATTTCCTCTGGTAAGTGCATTTTTGAACATTATTATAGGGGTCAGGTAGAAACAACAGCCTGTTGTTTCAGCAATGAATGCAGAAAGCACTGAAGGCATGTGTTAATCCTTCAGGGCCACTGTGACTTTCATGACATCATACATAAAAAGCATTTTTCCTCTTAGTCAATCACTTTTACCTAGGAAGTAAATACTCCATTGACTAAGGTGCTCTATTTCAAAAAGCAAGATCCTATGAATCATGTATGACCAACACTTCCTTTTCAAAAGAACAATACTGATACATTAGAAGAGTGATGCCCTTAGAAATACTCTCATGGTTTTTGTATTGCACAAGCTGCTTTTTATTCTTATGTCACTGAAGCAATTACATTTTCAAAGGCAACCTATCAGGCAGCCTGCTTGTGCATAAAAAGAGGGCTGCAAATGTGTTCTTAGTGGAGTAACTCCATTGCTACACAGATAACATCCCTGTCAAAGGTCCTCCAGTTTTTATCTCATTCATCCCTTCTAGTAGTCCAGAAATTTGGGAACTAACTGATAGCCTGTCAACCCTCAAAAAATTCTTAAAAGTCACTAACAGACAGCTTCACACAACTGAAAAGATGGGTCAGCAGCTGACCATTCATTTGACTTCAATCTGGAAGACTGTTGTGCGTAAATGTAAAAGCTGCACACTCAGTCACTAGACCACCCCAGCCCTGCTCCGTGCGCTCTGGTCCCCCTCAGAAGCAAGGTCTGTGTCTGGAGGCGACACCAACACTGCACCGTGCTGTAGGACAAGGACAGCACCACTCTCAGATAACGATATACCTGACAGCTAAGAAAAGCATTTCCTTTTTAGAGAAGAGTAGCTTTCAGTTAGACAGCAATCACCTCCGTTTTAGAAAACAGGCATCTATTACCAGCTGCAGGCTAGATCCTCATCCAAAAATCAAGGATTCTCTCCACAAAGAGCACAGCACGTGAACAGGGTTAGAAGGTGGCCCAGCAAAAAATACAACTATCATTTTGTAATACGTGACTCCCTCACTCTGTAGATGCTTAGCGTTCGTGTCACCTTCAGGAAGCGTATAAAAAGAAAAAAAATCCTACCTGGACATCTGGATATTCAGATTGCAACTTTCCCTCCTTATTATAGGTGTAAACGGTGAAATCTTTGGGCAGCAGTTCTCTGTAAGGAAAGGGGAGAAGGAATACAGAGAAATTTCATGAAATGACTATGATACTGTAGCAGGGCAGTAGGATGATCCTAATCAAAAGTGTCACAAATACATAAATTGCAATTAAATAAGGAAATATTCAGAAGGAAAATCCTTCAAAATTAAAAAAGGAAATTGTGCATTTCCACAGCAAAAGCAAAGATACCAAAATGGCGGAACATTAATGAATGAAATCAGATCAACCACCTCACCCCAGATAAGTAAAACAAGCATCAAAACCCATTAAATTGTGCTAAAAGCTTGCTTCCGTGCAAAAAAAATTTAAAAAATAATTAAAATCATAGCACTTAGTCTGCTGCATATGACTTCTCTTTGCCAGTTTTGGAAGGAAGTGCATTGCAGAAGTCTCCCACGATTAAGACTGCTGACCCATACTGGTAAATCCATTGATGCAGTGTAGCTGAATTCCCATGTTTCTGAGGGTCAGGGGCTTGGCAAGTGGCAGCTAGAGATCCCCAGATCCTCAGAGGCTTGTACATTTAAATAATTAACTCTTTTGCCTATTATGAGGGCAGCTGTAAGAACCCATAGCCTTATAAACCTGCTGCTGCTACAAGTAGCCCTTTAGAAAACGAACTCAAGACAGCCAACATCCATACTGTCTGTGAATTACGGGTGTTAAGGCACTGGATATAAATAAAGTCAGTTTCCTGGTTTATTAGTATTCTTGTGCTATGAGAAGGGGAAAAAAACCCACCCTGAAACAATAAACAAAACCCAGAAGAAAGCAAAAATATTTACTTGAAATACAGTTCAGTTTGTTTATTTTTAGATGTGAATGGACAGAGTCATTTCAACCATTCCCCAAACCCCATTTGAGCAAACTACTGCTTCCTTTACTGAAAGGGGATCACCAGGGTTGCAGGAGTTCAACAAAATTTCTGGCTGACAGCCAAGACTGTGTGACTCAATCCACTCTCACTGCCTTTCTCTGCCGGTTTCACAGCGCTAGCACGGAACTGTACTTCTCATAGAGAACCTCAAGAGTAGAGTCCACACGCTACCTGCCAGCTTGGTGTTCAGACAAAACAGATGGAATTTAATAAGCTGAAGAAATTCATCACTCACTTGTTCTTCTCTAGATGAATCGTGTATTCTTTTCCTTCTATTTCAATAGCATATGACACCTTGTCCTGAATAGAAAAAAAAAGTTGCATTTTACTCATATTAATGAATAAAACATTCTCTGAAATCAACAGAAGTTTGGCAGAAAAGAGCCTCTACAAACTCCATTACTGCTACAACTCTAGCATTCAAAGCACTACTGTCACCTTCCATAGCTCAGGACTAGTCTGTACTGTTAGCATTTTTAGATACAACAGGAGTCACTGGAGATGCAGACGATACCAATGAAATTTTAACCACCCACCAGGGGGATGCAGAACTCTGTCAATCTGAGCTGCCTCTCCTGTCACACTTCTTGCTGGCACCCCAACACTGGCCAGGGGAGCGGGTGTTCCTTGTGCTCCCAAGCCAGCTCTGCTGAGCGCACAAGACCTGGCAATGACAAGCTGACCACAGCCATCAGGATTTGCTCTGGTTCCCTGACATCCAGCAGACAAAATGACTGCCATGTCCACACATTGGAACTGCCAGGCACTAAGTTAACAAACTTTCCTTCTTAAATCTTCCTAGTTGTACCAGACCAGGAATAACCACATGTGAGTGAACCTGAACTTATTTTATAATTATCCCTACCTCTGGAACCTGGCATCCCTTTCTGTGTAACTAGGGAAAAGTTACATCAAGAAAGCTATTTCAAAATAGCTTTGTGGTTTTCTTATTCCTTGTTTCTAA
This sequence comes from Falco rusticolus, assembly GCF_015220075.1. Classification (NCBI taxonomy): domain Eukaryota; kingdom Metazoa; phylum Chordata; class Aves; order Falconiformes; family Falconidae; genus Falco; species Falco rusticolus. The sequence continues at coordinate 5,665,554 of NC_051206.1, read as the reverse complement.
GACTTCCACTGAAAACCTCTTAGTTACAGCTGGAAAAGGACAACACAGTTTTATTACTGAACATTCACAGTGAGCCAGTACCTCCACAGCCTTGCATTAGCCAAGTGCTACACACAGCAACTGGGGTCCTTAAATATTAAGTGGATAAGCTGAATCGCCTGGCCACTACATTAAATATCACAGCAGGAGTATTAATCAACGTCTGCAATAAACTGCAAGGCATTTTTGTTAATATTAAATTCTGCCAATGCTTGTAAAATTTGTGACTAAACACAGTTGGTTAATCCAAATACTTTGAAGTGTGCGGTCTTTAGTTACGTGGCTACAGCAGAATAATACAGTCTGGAAAGTACTGCTGGAGGTTCTGTAATCCAACCCCATGCTCAAAGCAGGGCCAGCTACAGAGCTGGCCCAAGCTGCTCATGGCGTCCTCCAGACAGATTTTGAGCATCTCCCAGGATAACAATCCCACTACCTCTCTAAAACTCTTTCCACTGCTGAACAACGCTCATTATGCAATCTTTACACCCAGATCAAAAATCCATTATGGCAACTTGTAACCTCTGAAGCAGGGAGGTATTTACTGTAACTCAGCTAAAGGCAATGCTAGATGTAATACCTTTTGTAAGGATGGCTACTTGCTTGCTGCTGGATGGGCCTGGTAGAGTTTTCTGAGAATTTCAAGTCCGTTTTGGGTGTACCTCATTAGGAAGTAAGATACTAAACTGAAGGCATTTTTAAGATTGCCCAGTACCTGTACTGAGGAGACATTGGAAGCCTCTCGCCGTTCTCTTCCTAACCTCTGCGGGATTACAACCTCATAGGAAGACAGGAGAGAAACCGGCTGGAAACCTAGAAAGCAGAACAGAAACACCGGCTAAAGAAACAAAGCAATCAGAAGGATAAGGCACAAGGAAGAGAACTCTTATTTCAGGTAAAGCCCCTTCAGCAGGAAGGAGGCAGCCTGTGACGCCAATTTAGGTCTCCAGCTTATCACAGACCCCTGAAACTGGGCTGCTCAGTAGGGGTCTGCAGCACTTCATGGGGCAGATCCCTCTGCTACTAGACTGGCATCGTTTCTTATCGCATTCTGTCAATCTCTACTTTTAAGAAAGGGGACAGCACCACTCGCCAAGGCACCACTTGCATTTAGAGAGCTGTAATCCAAAGAGAAAAAGCCAAAGGCCCTGATGCACGCAGGAGAGCACAGAGCAAATCTCTAGAGCAAAGCACACTTGGATTGCCTTGTAAAAGGCCAGAAAAAACAACATACAAATGGCTGAGAAGACACCCAATTTTCAAGGTTTCAAATCGAAAGTGTTGCACCCCCAATTACTGTCTTACAAGTATCTATCTCACACACCATCACTTTTCATCAGCAGGAATCAGAGCATTTAACAAAGCAGGTCAGCACAGAGAACTTGCTCAAGGACACAGACAGTGCCAAAGCCAGGCGTCCTGTGCTGCAAAGCTGCAGAACCGCACCAGCTCAACCATGCAGCCTCTAGATTAGCTCCCGGGGGCTCCAGCGATTCCTGCGCTTCCCAACGGCAGGGCCACACAAAGCTGGCCCAGCAGAGCTCAGCCTTACACCCTCCCCCTGCATGTCACAGCCAACCTTCTGACACAAGGCCAGTGCTACTCATGATGTTCTTGGAGAGCTCTTAAGGACCTTATAAAAACAAGCAAGGTGAAACAAATGCATGCAACAAAGTAGCCTTTTGCAAATCACTTTACAAATGATTTGCATATGCAACATCAGACAGATCCTCTGAGCCAAACAAAAGCCTATGGTCCAAGTTTCTTTTATAAGGCATCAGTTTTACAAGCAACCGTTCTATATCAACTGTGTAAACAATAATAAATTGCACATGTAAATCACTTTTCCCATCAATGGTCACTGTCTGCCTGTGCCTGGCTCAGGAGCTGCTCCCCGGGGAAGCAGTAGGTTGGTCACGGAGGGATTGCAGGCAGCATTAAGAGCAACAGTTTTAGTAGCTCACGGCAATGGAATCAGTGAGCTCATCAGAGGAGCCTGAGCTTCCCCAACCCAAAGGTAGGGGGAAGGGAACAGTTATCCTCCTTGTCACCGTTTGCCTCCAGGAATAATCACCACACATCTGGGGGGGGGCAATGAGGGGCTGTTTAGTTTCTAAGATCCTCCAAAAACTCTCAGAGTGGGACTGAGACACTGCATTCATTTAAAAACCAGCCACTCTGAGCACGCCAAAGCTCACCCTGCAGCTCCGAAAGCTGTGGCTTCTCAAGTCATACGAAGGTGCCGAGTGCTCAAAGCCTCCGTCAGAGGCCTGCTCCATCATTTCAGAAATGAGCAGGAGCCCTCCCAGAGGCTCTAAAGGCCAGGGGCTGCCCAGAAGCCTCCCCCGAGCTGGCAGTGCCAAGCTGCAGTGATGCTGAGGCTCCTGCAGCCTCTCTAGCAGGCTGCCACACAACCCCAATGCTACAACCACCACCTCAGGTTAGCGTTTCATGTGGGCATCCCGGTAAGCGACTGCCCAAGTGAAAGGCACGTCCACTTCTGCACTCTTTCCACCGATATCCCCAAGGAGCAAACAAAACCAGTTAGACTGCTTTCAACTTCTCTCCCATTACAGCACGGATGTGCATCCATTTGGAGCATGGAGTCGCACTGCAGTGCACCTAGTCATGACACAGCGTTTCTGTCACACAAGCATAGGCAGAGCTATGTTGTTTCTCAGGAAATAACAGTACACATACTAAAGCAGAAATTACATTAATTACAGTGATTGTTGGAAAAAATGTATTAAAAAAGCAGAGACAGACTTCCTGAAAAGAAGCCCTTATGTTCACAGGCTATAGAAAATAGTGTCAATACCTCCTTGGCCTGAAAACAGGGGAGGGAAGGGCTGCTTCCTTCCGTGGGATGAACCACCAAAAGTACATACTCCGGCAAATCACTTCTCTACATTTGTCATTTCCAACCGCAGATTTCGCTCATATCCGACCCCGAGCTCCTGCACGTCGCTGCTGTGTGCCTGGTACTTCCCCCCTGCCGTCCAGAAGTACCTTTATTGCAGGGGATGTGATGCTGACATTCGGACAGCATTCTGGAGACTCTTAGGACACACGCTACAGAAACAGCAGGGCTCAGTAGTCTTTGCAGTGCTCAGAAAGGAGCATGCCTCCCCAAAAGCAGCTTGTACACACAAGACAAAGGAGTGAATCATCCTACGAAGCTAGCAAAACTGGGAGGGATTTCTGGGAAGAGTGCAACTCCGAGAGGCCTCCTCTTAGAGGAACGGCACTAAGAGTACAATTCTCAACTCTGAATACTCTGACAGTTCTCCAGCCTTCTGCGCTCTTTCCCTCCCTTCACCACCCCCAATTCGGGAAGCGATTGCAGGTACCACGCCTTATTTTTCCTCCCTTTATTGTGTGCACAGTTCATCAGTGGAGAAGGGCACATCTGTCTTAATTAACAGAGTGCTTCCTATTAAAACAAGCTAAAATGTAAGGCTAGGAAGGCACTACCTTGCTTTCTAGTAGAACTAAAAAAGAGAAAAGCAGCTTTCACATTAAAAGTTAAAGCCTAATGCAAACAGCTTTCCCTTTAACTTTCAGTTCTCTTTTCTCTTCTGGCAAAAGCATCCTTTCTCTTCCCATGTTTCAGTACCAATCAAATTGACAACAAGCCTGCTGATGTACCAAAGAGAAGAGTTTGTTTCATGGGATTCCCCCCGGGACAAAACCACTCTGCAGCAGGTGAAAGCGCAGCACATCCCTTCACTGGACAAAAGCATCCGTTCCAGCAGGTATCTCCATGGCACTGACCCTTGCTTTATAAAAAGTCGATTTCCATGCCAGCTGCCCCCTGCAACATTTCACACATCACTAGCGACTCTCAAAGAGGGTACTAGGCTAGTTAATCAAAAATCCAATGAAACGGACAAGTGCAACAAAGCAGAAATTAGCACATGCAAGAGACAACCCTGCTCCTAAATCTTCCTCCTAAAAAAGCCAGCTACTAGTACTTATTCCTCCTCCCTTTATTGTGGGCACAGTTCACCAGTGGAGAAGGGCACATTTGTCTTAATTAACGGAGTGCTTCCTATCAAAAAAAGCTAAAATGTAAGGCTAAAAGTTTTCTCACTAAGAAGCACAAATTTTGAGAGATCTGTCCTTAATCCAACAATACATTGGCCACTTCAAGTCCCACCTAGCACTCAATGCTCCTCCTACCGACTGACACATTCAGACCTTATCTCACCCAGGGAAGAAAAACATACTCAGTCCAACCTAATTAGCATAAGGCAAATTTCTAGGACAAGGCAGTTTGCAGCTATCGCAGCAGTGTCGATAAACGCTAGGTTCCGGTATGCTGCCAAGGCATCATCAGATGCATTCCTGCAACCACATCAGTATTAAGATGCTACCCTCCAGTCAAGACTGTTACTACCCATGAGAATTCACCCACACGTTTCAGTATAAAGTAAAGGTGGTTTAATTCATAGCAATTAAGAAAAGACAAAAGTGACAGCAAAAAACCCAGCCCAGACATTCAGCTGGTTTCCACATAAGGTGTTTGAAGATACCTACATTCTGTTTTTCTAAGACAGGCTATTTTTTGTAGCTTCTTCTCTGCCCCTTTTTGACAAACTTCAATGCAATATAGTAAGTACGGTTCTCGAGCACAGTAGTTTGCAGTAAATTTTTTGGTAATTTACGGGACTTCTTGTACTCAGGTGCTTCCTGCCACTGGCCAAGGCTGCTGTCTGAATTGTCCTACACGTCACTGCTGAGAATATGCTAGTTATCATTCATTCTTGGGTGTAACACTAGTTGAGATTGCATTTCCAAGGACAAAAGCACAATTGCTTCCACTATATTTATCTTGTCTCATTAAAGACTGCCTTTAATTACCAAGCATTGAAAGCAACTAGGAAGATGTGAATCATTTTCTCATCCCCACCCCAAATCCACAGCAGGAATTTTGTGCACGTTCTGTGGCATGCAGGAGCTTGAAAACCATCAAAACATGTCATAGCCATTACGGCTCTCCAGACACTGAGGTAAGCTCTTGGGGTATTCACTCCCTGACAGTTAAGATGTATATTAACAGAAGTCAAGCTGCATCTCCTGTCTTCATAGACCTTGGCATGCCTGCAGATCGCTGCCTCAGTTACAGAAATACAGCACACAGCTACATCCACCTACACCGAACAGTTCAGCTCAGTTACCACCCGCCCTTTACCGTAACTCTTTCCCAAGCCTACTAAAGTGAGGTCAAAGATATGCTCTTCAATAGAAGCCAAAAAACCCACCCAAAACCAAGAAAACCAAACAAACGAAGACAGTTTAGACTGTAGCTTATTACACCACAAAAGAAACTAATTTCATATAAACAAGCTCATCAGCACATGACCAGCACAGCAGCTCAGGCTGCAGGCAGGCTAACAGGAAGGTGCCATCGGCACAGCAAGCTGCAGGGCTGCCCGGCAGGGACAAGGCGCAGACCCCCCAGCCACGGCTTTGCGGGGCCCAGCATTGCTGGGGGTGCCAGCAACGGCTCCGGGGCTCACCTGCTCTGACCACCCCTTTCGGAACCCTCACTGCTTTCAGCATCACAAGCGATACTGAAGACCATCCTTCTGTACAGTGAACAAGACACCAGCGTTCCTCTGATACTGCCTCTATTTGTTCACAGCTGCCCATCAGTGAAACTCAGAGAGAAGACACCCAGTATGACCATTTACTTGTATTTGCCTACTTCAACTTACTCAGCCCCTAAGTGAGAGTGGAAATGGAGCCAGGGAAAGCCTCAGGACCACACAGGAGTAAGGCACTGCTAATGCCCTCTCTGGATTTATCCTGTGTCTACATCCACCCTGGCAACTTTTAGCCATTTTACTCTAAATGTAAAGGCTTGACCAAAACAGTGTCAAACCTAGAGCATCAGCTGGCAGCAATGAGTGTCAACCTATTAGCTGTGCACATGTAGAGTCAAAAGACGCACACTGTTAAAGCATTAAATACACAAACCCATTAAATTAACTATTGTTATAATTGTTTACAATTAACAGATGAGGTCAGCTGCACTGGTCATTCGACACTTCAGCAGCAGACTGCTCACTAGAAGAGGTGCCAGGAGCTTTATGCAGCCATCTCCAAAACACCCTCAGGTCCCGGGGTAGGGTCAGTCCCACACAAAGCATCTCCAACAAGCACCCCTGATGTCCAATGGATTTCCCTTGTGGTGTTTTAAGTTGTATCTCTAATACCCAAAGGAGGCTCACAGCTTACACCCCTTCTGTCTGGCTGCAGATTTTTAGAAGTATGCTGTCACACCTCCACTTTCCTTCAACTAACTAAGAGCTAACATTCAGTGTTTCCTTGTAGAACCTGTTTCTTAGATCTCTGATGATTCGTATTAGGCTCTACTGGCTCTACTCTCCAGTTAGACCGTACCTGTCCTGAAAAAGGACCCAAAGCAGGACACAACAGTCCAGTGAGGCCTTGCAAGTATCAAGGTTCACAAGCTTTATGTGTTTAATATCTCCACAGGTTAATCTCTCTTCCGTAACAGACGGCATGGCTGATACACTTGTCACAACCTACTCCAACACTCATTTCCTTTCCCATCAACATGCTCCTTCCTGCACCCCATTTTTCATCCTCTCATACCTGTGCAATTATTTCCACCTCAGCAGAACACTTTGCGTTCATCCTTTCAAAGTCGCGTCTTTCTGCCAGAGATTTCTCTTGTGTGTCCACATTACTGGGGTTGGTAACTCTCTCATTAAGGGGCCTGAATCCTATCTAACTGGAAGGGTATCGACTGCAAACTCAACATGCATTCTCTGTGTCCCATACTCAAAATCACAGAGGACTTCACCAAGCGGTATCTCTTTGGGGAGAAACTTCTGTGAACTGCCTTACAGATGTCCTTCCAGAATAACATGTAACCACTGATTGCATCATCAGTGTATTTCATCAATTGATTAAACACTTACAGAAAGCATTTTTAGGTGCAGCTGACCTTTCCTCGAAGATGACAGCTGTAGCGAGATTTATGCTTTGGATTACTGAAAGCAAAAACCTCCTTCACTTTCACTATGTAAATATTACCCAAGTCCACTTAAAAAATATTTAGAGATTTATACAAAACATCAAGCTAACAAATCTTCTGCTACAGTTAGGAACATTTCCTGTGAAGCCAGCAGTTTCAGTTCCTCCCATACCTCAAGGGCTAAAGAGTGTGCCTTGGTGATGCTCCATCTCCAAAGCACCCAGGCACATTTAGCCAGCTGTTCCTCTACAGAGCACTCCTCCTTGTGACTTTTCTTTCTGTCTCCTCCCTCCCTTGCTCTAAATCTTCAGACCAAGTGGGTCTCCTTGTGTCATGGTGCCTTTTTAAAAGGAAAAGATGACCAGTTATCATGGCAAGAGAAGCAAATTCATCTACTTGATCCATTGCTCACCTGGAATATTTGTTTCACATTAAAGCTGGCAAGAACAGCTAATAATAACATCTCTTAGTATTTTACTGGGTGCGCTGGATGTTAATGAGGATACTGAGCTCTTCTACAGCAATATTTCCTAGAAAATTCTTACCTCTCTCTTGCCGAAATCCTGACCTATGCTGTAAGTGTTTCCTGTCTAGACTCTTACCATTCCTTCTGCCCTTTCTAAAGCCACGCTAATTTGTCTGCAGGAGAACAGCTACTCTTTTTCCACAAAAAGGACTGTCACTCTTGTTCTCTAGTACTGTCAAAACACCCTCTCCACCTTGGAACCTTCTTACAAGGAGAAAGAGAGCAAAGCCACACTATACTCCGGTGCAAGATGATTAACCTCACCAGGACAGCCTTCCTCCTGGGTCAATGGCCCTGGAGTCTTTGCCCTTCCATCCGTGTCAGTCTTGCCCATGGAGAGAAGCTCCTCGCACACAGAGCCCACTCACTTCCTCCACATCTCATCAGCTGTGTAGTGTCAGCTCGACTCACACAGTGGAGGTTCGTGGGAACGTTTCTCTTTGGAGATGTCACTATCTTTAAATTTGGCCACCAAAGGAAACCACGTAATACAAATTCAATCACAGAACTCGGTACAGTTGAGCAAATAAACTTTTTTTTTTTAATTTTAGCTTGAGAAATGAGAATGATTGAGACATGCAAAAACTACAGTCATGTTTCAAACTTCCTTTTTCTGAAAACAAAGCACTACAGAAGTCAACATTAGTTACACTGAAATTTCTTTCCTCTTTTTATTCTTCACATGGAGGAAATAACCACAAAAACCCTCTTTACTCTGCTGAATGATTGTCCCAGATTTGTTGAAATATGGGTGAGGCAGTGCTGTGTTTTTCATGATCTGAACAAAGGAATTATCTTAACCAAACACTGCATCTCCCCAGAAGTTCAAACCAAAGCATTTAGACACTTTAAGAATCCCTTTAAAGACTGGTAAAGTATGGCCAGAACATCCTGGTGTGTGTATGACACCAAGCAGCGAGGAAGAGACCAAGTAGCAAAAAAACCAGTCCCTGCCGACAGCAATGCCAGATGGTTTCTCTGTGAATTTACATGGCCAAAAGCTAAAGCCGCCTACGGACACAAATAGGAGGGGAAAATCTACACAAATCCCTTAAGGCTACACATCACTATATGATTATGCTCATTCAGGAATTTTCAATTAGTAGTTTCCGGTAACACCCCATTTCTGCCTCATATCCCTATTTACTGGGGAGCGTCCAAAGCACTTACATTCCAATCCAAAAGCTGGAAGTTCCTGGATAAAATGAAACAGGCGACTCGTTTCTCCCCTCTCCTTCGTGCTCAGACATGAGACAAAGGAGGTACGTTATCTGTCATTGCAGATTTAGCACTATTGGCTGGGACAGAGACTTCGGAAAGCAGAGAGAAACACTGCCATCCACCATCAGGAACTACGGTGACCCATGTTTCCTCCTGCCCACAGGTGGGAACTACAATACTACTCCTCAAAACACCAACCAGTCCACTGGAAGCACCAGCATCCAAAACCCTGGAGAGGCATCCTTTAACACTTCACTCCTTGGTGCACTGGCAAGGCAGTTGCCAACACACTGTGCTACCTCAACCACAAGCCAACAGCCACCTTTCAAAAGCTTGGCTTTCGTCTAGCACACAGCTCACAACTGCCAGCACCACCACGCCAAGTGAGAGGCAAGAGATTTGCAGCACAGAAACCCTCGAGGAGAGTTACCCACCACAAGAGCACTGTTTCTCAGCATGCAGCATCACTATTAGTCTTAGAGAAGACTCCTCAATTAGGAAGCCCTGACTATAAAACTATGCATTAATGACAAACACAGAAGTTTAACACAGCGAATATATCCCTTCAGGAGGAGGAAAATGGTGACAGAGGAGGCATTTCTGACTATCATGCATCATAACATCAGAATCAGCATCATAAAAGCCTGTAAACAGAACAGTTTCAATCCATAAACAATCCATGAAGACAGCACAGCGTCGACTCATTAAAAGCCCATACAGAGAGCATGGTGTCCGTTCATTGCCATCAGCGATGGCACTGTGCTGTGCCTGGGTTCTAGCCACCGTCCTCCTCGGGGGAGAGCAGCCTGCTGGGGGTCCTGCCTCATGCCTGGCTCTGCCGGAGCAGGTGATGCCCTGGCTCCATGCTGGTGAAGGCCACCCAGACAGAGAGGGGGAGGACACAGGTCCCTGCACGTGTCCCCTGAAACACAGTGGAACTGATACGGGTGTTCTGTCACCTCCACAGTGAAGCCCAGCATCCACTGGGCTGGGTAAAGGACGCTGATCTACCCAGGACCTGCTCACACCAACATTTCTGGGAGACCTGTGCCCAGGCTGCCCACCCCACCCCCTGCTTTCCAGGCTTTCTTGCGGCTGGATCGCCACCTGCGCTGTAGGAGTGTGGAAGAGCTTGTGGAGAGCAGAACGCCCATCCTGGCACGGAGCGGGAGAGCACAGCGGCGTGCTGCCCGGCCGCGGGCGAACCCAACCAGGTGTATGGGGCCGCCACCAGCTCACCGGCCGGTGTCAGGGTCGAGACGAAGGCCCGGCTGTCCCCCTGCTGTCCCCTCGGCAGCGTCGCCGGCCAGGCCCAGCATCTGCCCGGAGCGTCCCGGCAGCGACGGACCCGGACCGGGCCCAGGCTGCGTGGCCCCGCGGCGCCCTGCTGCCGGCCGGGCCTTCAGACACCTGTGACCCCTGCGCCACCATCGGGGCCCAGGGCGACATCCCCCGGGGCACCGGGCGGCAGCCCCCCCGCCCGGCAAATGGGGATCCCCACCCCGCCCGCCAGCCCCCGGGGCCAGCCCGGGCCCCGGCAGCCCCGAGGAAGGGGAGGGGCGGCCGGACGCCCCCAAAGCCGGGCCGGGCCCCGGCAGCGCAGGGAGCAGCGAGGAGGGGGCCCGACCCCGCGGAGGGAGCGGGGAGGAGGCCCGGCCGCGCCGCCCGGGGAGGGAAGGGGGGGCCGGCGGCGGGCCGGGAGCGGGGAGGGCCGGCGGCAGGCCCCGGCCCCGGCGCACTCACCCGCGCGGCCCGGCTGCCCGGGCGCGGCCAGCAGCAGGAGGCAGAGGCAGCTGCGCGCCGCCCGGGCCCGGGCCCAGGCCATGGCGCTCCCCGTCCGCATCGCCCCTCCCGGCTGGGGCGCTGGGTCCGGCCGGCGGCCCGCGGCCTTATGGAGCCGGGCCGGGGCCTGCGCCGCGCCGCCCTCCGCCGCTCCGGGGCGGGGCCGCTCCGCCCGCAGCACCGCGGACAAGGGGCGGCCCCGGCCCGGCTGGCGACGAGGCTCAGGTCCTCCTGCCGCCCACCCGGGCCGGGGGCTGAGCCCCGCTGTGCCCAGGGAGGCACCCCGCCGGCCGCCCCCCCCCCCCCCCCCGGACGAAGCCAGCGTTCACCTTCCCGGCGCTTCTGTAGAGAAAAAAACAGCAGGGCCTGAGGGCGAGCAGTTGCCGAGGGCCAGCGGGCTGAGGGGAGCTGGGGCCAGCACAAAGCGCAGGCACCGCGGCCCTGCTGGCCGCCCCTTCCCCAGCGCCGCCACGCACGGAGCACACGGCACATGGAGCACACGGCAGCGGGGCCGCCACGCACGGAGCACACGGCACCGCCACGCACGCCGGACACACGGCAGCAGAGCCACAGGCCAGCGCAGGAGCCCCCGCCAGCACCACATGCCCTCAGAGGCCTCACGTGTGGCCTCTGACCTGCCTCTGGAAAACAACCCGCGCAACACCCTCCCCAGGCACTCCATGTAGCGCGGCATCCTTCTTCCAGAGGAGGAGGAATAAACAACATGTGACACATCAGTCACGTTACTGACTGTGATGGAGAAGCACCCTTGTACTACAGTGATAAGCAGCACAAGAGCCTATACAAGTAAAACCCAGTTTTACTGATGACTTCTCACATACCGATAACCTTTCTTGGTTTTCTGAGTGTGGCACTTCACAGGTTTTTTTGAGCATCCAAGTTCTTTTCCCTAGCAGGTCGCTGCTCTTGAACAAAACAGACTCAGCAAAATACCCCTCCGTTGATTCAGAGCCAGATCTACACCAAAGGCCACACACATCCCATCAGCACAAAGAACAGACAACTAGACATGAGCGTCCTTTGAGTGCTATCAGCCAGAAACATCCATCAAGTTTTCACTCCCAGGGGTCTGACCAATATCTATGATGTTTTAGAAATTGCTTTTGAATGCACATGATGCAAAAGTTGCCATCAATAAATACATAACAGGCTGAGCAATTGGCACAAGTCTTCCCTGTCTTCTTAAGTATAAGATTTTCTACAAACTCATAAGAGGTTTATGCTGCTGTCACTACAGTGAACAATTAAAGAGAAAAGAGTAATTTGGCCTTTTGCATCCCAAAAGCCTGCATCCATTTTTGCAGGAGTTACAGGAAGACAACCTGTGACTCACAGGTTTCCCCCTCGCAGCCTCCAGCAACCCGATGCTGGAATAAGGCAACAACCCGACTCTACGAAGCCAATTTTATGAATCCTAACAGACCAAACCACAAAGCTATGCAGGAAGCCGGGTGTTAAATTGTATAATACCACAAGGTGAGACAGAGGATTTTATTCCCACCTGATGTTAGAAACACCACAGAGGTTATGTATCTCCAACCCTTATGGAAGCTGCACATAGCTTATGAGTCAGGTAATACATTGTGCTTCCTGTAAGCTGGGCATTCCCCAAGACACAGGAGGCTTCCCATGGATTATGGTAATAACACGGATCAAATACAGATACCGCTGTGCACTGTACAAATAATGCACAAACACGAATGATCCCACAGTTCCTGCCTGAGGGGCATGAGATTCCCAGGTCCACATTTAGCAAGAGCCATATCAATCTCCCTTGACTTCTCATGTCACTCACCACCACTATCACAACCTTGCAATACAAGGAACTGAAGACAACACACCTCAAAACTCCAGAAACAAGGCCAGAAAGCTAGGACAGCTTCTGAACACACATTTTGGGTCAAATGTAAACCTGCCAACTTTGGCAACAGAAAAAATCTGGAGAACTGCTCATCTGATCAACCAGTTCAAGCACATCTGAAATGCCTGCATCAGAGGAGCTATTGCTCAGACATGGTGGAAGATGCTCTTGGAGAAGAACCAGGTGAAGCAAAACCAATAAATCCTGGAGCTCTGCAATCTCTTAAGTCACAACTGAAACATCAAAAGTAAGCACTGGGATCCAGGTCATAAGCTGTCTTCAGCACAGACTTCATTACTAGAATAAGGCAACGCGAGAAAATCCACTGTAGACAAAAGCCTTAGAGATTACTTGATATTAAAATTAGGATGCTTCATTCTTTCAAAGGCTTAAATAGGAGCAGTACTCTCTTAAATAGGCATAAAAGGCAGAAACGGGAAATACCTCAAAGAAGTTAAGTTACTAAGAAAAAACTTACACAAGTGGAAACCAAATATGCGAGCTAGACCTCTCATTTCCACAGAACATTGGCAGTACAAGAGTAAGCCATGCAATACAGCAGCCAGTCCAGCTGAAATCACTCGCACTGATGTGGCTGCTGAGCCAAAAAGATGCAAACCCAACTATTTACACCAAAGGCAAAGTATCCAGTGCAATAAGAAAGCTCACGTGGTAGGTGCTGAAAAGAATCTCACTCGATGCCTGGGGAGGGCAAGGGAATTTGGTGTTTTTCAAGCAAAAGCAATCCAACATCCTTTGACAGAGCAGGGACACAGTTTCTTGCCTGTTGTTGACAGTGGGACCACAAGACAGCAGCCCCTAAGGAATGCAGCGAAGGGGATGGCACAAGGCCAGAAGTTTATCAACCAGCAAATAACCAGGACCTTTGCCTGCCCTCTGCAGCAGTAAGGAAGGCCCAAGGAAAGAGGCATTTCCTCTGTGATTTGCCTCTGCCAATCCCCTTCGGAGGCTTTAAAAGATTTTTAGGCTGGTTTCTAAAGGAAGAAAGGCTAATGTACAACATGAGCAGCAGTACTATCCAGTGTATCAGGGTGGAAATCTTGCACACGTGAGTACCGGTGGAGCTTACAGACACTTTGTGATCTGGATTACAGACATTGCCAGGCTGTGGTTTAGTAAGCCATATTGTGCTCAAGCAGATAGCAAGGGCAGGGGAGAGGACATGGAATGAATTCCCTAAATGACACCTGCCATTTGTCAGTTATGTTCACAGTTCTTTGTAACAAAGCTGTACAATCAGCAAGAAGTCTCCCAGAAATCCTCATGCTGGTGCTGGCCATTACACGCATGTACCTTTGCCAGACTGAAGGGTATAAGGACTCCAACTCAACTGGCTAAGCATGTAACAGTAGTTTTAAATAGCAAAGTCAGATGTGTCATGTTCTCTCTCCAACCTCAATCCTGCTGGCTCCCACATCCTCTCCACATACCATGTACATGGCATTTGCTTACAAGCACTGTAAATAAGACAGATTAAGGATTTTGGATGCAGTCAGGACTTCACTGACATCACCAGCAACAGTCCAAATGGCTTAGGAAGCACACTCGTTAACACCGCACCAGAGATCGCTGGCTGACGGGCACCCCTGAATCCTGGTAACGGCTCTTTCCCAAATGCATTCTTGTCAAATTACGTGTTTTGCCTGGCTTCCAGATGGAGTTAATGAATGCCACGTACCTGTCTCAAACTGTGCTTGGCATTTCCAATCTAATGACCTCAAGACACTGTGGGAGGGATTAAATGAGGTAGAAGAAATCGAGGCAAAGAAAATTGGTGGAAATAGGCAGCAGCTTGTCCAGATGTAGTCAATAGCAGGATCTCAGTCTCTAACCCTCTACTTTTAAATACCTAAGTGCACCATTCTCTTCAATTAACCACAGAGACTCACGCAGAAAGCACTCAGGTAGTCTCTACAGCTCTCCAAGCGTAACAAAGGGCCAGGACTAGGCAAGAGTGTCTCCCAATCGCTTTGTACAAGGGGTAGGGCAGTTAGGGCAAAAAAACATTCTGCTGCTTGACCATCTGAGCTGGACTAGCTCCTCCTCTGGGCAGGAAGATGGTCTAGACAACTCCTGAAATCCCTGTTTTCCCTTTGACAGGAAGTTTGCTCAAGGGGTTGAGTCCCACTTATTTTCAAAAAACTTCCAGATCACTCTTTGGTAAGTTCAAGGGAACAGAGACATGGCTTCACCCCTCCTGGATCTAAGGCTTCTCCAAGCAGCAGTTGGCTATACAGCTCCTTCTGGACCGCAACCTGCCACTGCCCTAGCTGGTATTTCCTTGCTGCCTCAACTGATTGCATTCCCAGCCCCTTTGGACATGACCTTTCCCCCAGTAATTAACACGGTAAGGTCTGAAAACATCAGGCCCTACAGTGTGAGTTTCATTTACACCCACTTCAAAGATGCTTTATATTGACAGAACGGTGTAAGACCTGAGTAAAACACACACTCAACACGATCTTTCCCCTGCCTTCCTTAGTGCTGCCAATGAAATCCACGGCTGCCCAGCCCACATGCTATGCAATCCTTAAGGTATTTCTAAAGCCACTTGGAAGCCTCTTAATCATTAAGGAAGGGCTTAATGAGACAGCTGGCCATCACATCCAACAGAAAAACCAGTTACTGCGCAGGTCAGAGGAAAGCCTGCTCCAGAAGCACCGCCCGCAGCTCCCCAGGCCCACAGCCACCGTTAACCATCAGCGACCAGGCCGAGGCCGTGGTGCCTGCGGGAAGGCGGCACTGCCTGGCACCGGGGGGCTTCGTGTGCCTGCGGCCCCCCTCCCAGCGAGAGCACGGGGACGAGCAGCTCTCCGTGCCTGCCCGAGCCACACCGGGCTCCGGGCCGCTGCCTCGGTGCTGAGCCCGGGCTCGGGGGAAGCTGCGAGCCACAGCACAGCCCGGGGAGCCCCGTTCCCGCCGCTGCCTCAGCAGAGGCGGGCGGGCCCTGCCTGTCACCGTGACACACTGACGTGGGGAGCGGGGCCCGAGGCGAGGCCTTCCCCCGTGCCGAGAGAAGGCGGCGGCGGCACCCCCGGGGCGGCTCTGCCGGGGCGGGGGACGGCGGCTGCGCCCGCCTGCAGGGCAGTGTCTCCGAGCGCCGGGCCGGGCATCGCGGCGCCTCCGCCGGGCGCAGGGGGAGCGCCTGGGCGGCCGGGGGCGGCCGGGGGCGGCGAGGCCCGGCGGCGGACCGCCCCCTCCCGCACCAGACGGCTCCCGACCGCGCCCCAGCAACTCACACCGAGCGGGGCAGCGCGTCTGGAGCCCCGTTCCTGCCGCAGCCCCGTCACAGCCAGAGGCCTGCGCGGCAGGCGCCCCGGGGCCGACACTCACGACCGCCCCGAAGCGCGAGCGCCCGCGCCCGCCCCTGTGCCCCGCCCCCACCCTCCGCCCATAGGCCGGCGGGCCCCCCGGCAGCCAATCGCCTCCTCGGCTGCCGCGCACTTCCGCGCAGCCTCCCGCCGCGTCTTCTTCCGCCCTCACCCTGACTGGCTGTGAGCAGCTATTCCCCGCCCCCAAACGTCGACGGCGGGCTTCTATTGGCTGGCGGCGGCGCGGCGGCCGGGGCGGGCGCGGCGTCTCCTAGCAGCGGCCGCCGCCATGGCGCCGCGGCGCGGCGGGCCGGTGGGCTACGTGCTGCTATGCGGGCAGGCCGCGCTGCTGCTCGGCAACCTGCTGCTGCTGCAGGGCGCCTCCCGCGGCCTCCCCCACAACGGCACCGAAGCTGAGGCGCCGGGGCCGCCCGCCGCCAGCTGGGCCTACACCGACCCGCGGGCACCGCTCGTCCTCTGCACCTACCTGTAAGAGGAGGGCCGCGCCGGGCAGGGGGCGGGTGGGGGGGGCGGCCGCCTCGTCCTCCCTCACCGCTCCCCTCCTTCCCTCACCGCTCCCCTCCTTCCCCGCAGCCCCGAGGAGTTCGTGGAGTGCGAGGAGCCGGTGGACCACGGCGGGAATGCCACGGCGCAGCAGGAGCTGGGCCACGGCTGCGTGAAGGTGAGGGCCGGGTGAGCGGGGCGGGGGGCTCGGCCGGGGCTCGCTGCCGGCCGCCCCCGGGCCCTGCCCGCGGCTGAGGTCGCCCGCGCTGCCCGCAGTTCGGCGGACAGGCCTACGGCGAGGTGGACCACACGCGGGTGCAGTGCCGAGCGCTGGACGGCATCGAGTGCGCCGAGCCGCGGAGCTTCCTGCGGGGCAGCAAGCCCTGCGTCAAGTAGGACGCGTTCCCGGGGGCGGGAGGGCCCCGCACTGGGAGGGCCCCTCGCCCGGGCCCTGCACCTCGCCCGGCCCCCGCGGGAGGGAGCCCCGCCGCCAGGCACGGGCCCAGCCGGCGGGAAGGCCCCGGGGGGGCGGGGGCCGCTGCCCCACCGCCGCTGACCTCTGACCGTTCCCCTTGCAGGTACACTGGACATTACTTTATAACCACTCTGCTCTACTCGTTTTTCCTGGGTTGCTTTGGAGTGGATCGCTTCTGCCTGGGCCATACCGGGACCGCCGTGGGGAAGCTGCTGACGCTCGGAGGACTGGGGATATGGTGGTTCGTGGATCTGATCCTGCTCATCACTGGTGGGCTGATGCCCAGTGACGGCAGCAACTGGTGCACCGTGTACTGAGGGGAGCAGAGCTGACCCCGGGAGAGGCTAACGGCGCCTCTGCAGGACTGGAGACAGACTCCTCCGCTTGTTCCGCAGCTTCAGAACAGGCTTATGCCTTGCACAAACAGGGATTTACAAAGCTGTAACTTAACGTGCAAATCAACTGTTCTTGTTGGCGCCTCTGTACAAACCTTGGATACAAAATTGTTTAGTATATATTTTGCTTGTTTAAAATAATCTGGATTCCTACCACCACCACCCCAAGCGGTGACAGTTTGAGAAATCAGGCCTTGCAAACACAGGTGGTCAAACAAGTCTTAATAAATTATGGAAGGAGCTGATTCCACATACTTTCGGTATTAGAGTACATAGGCATGCAGGCCGCTAGCGTGTGGTTTTGTGTTACTAGACTTTGCAAACCTTTAAGGTTTAGTAACCCATCACAAGGTTATAGACACTGTGGCAAAGCGATGAAGTCTTAATTCTACGCTATTTGTTTAAAACCTTGTTCACTGGCTGCAGGGGAAGCTGAGTTAGATTTAGTAGAAACTGCACCCTTTGGAGAAAATTACTTCCCACTCTCTTGCAGGCGGGGAAAGCCACAGTGCCACAAATAAAGTTGCTATTCAGGCCTCTCAAAATCAGCACTTGTGTCTATCGATGTAATTCTCCCTGCCATGCTCATATTGACAGAAACATCATCTGTAGGACACTGCAGCCACTCTAAAAGAGTACATGTGTTATTTTAGAACTGCCTGTTTCTCCTCCTGTCCCCTGCCCTTCATAAGTAAGTATGCTTTTCAAAATGTGTTCCATCATACTGCCCATGGCAGCAGGTTACATTCCCTTTCCCTGCTGCTCCAGTTGTGTTCCTTAAAACCCGTGACTGTTGAGTGGCCACCGTTTGTGTTTTACAAAACTGTTAACTGCCGGCTTTGCCTCATTAGTGACAGAGGGCTCATTTGCACCCAGAGCTGCAGGGAACAGCTGGGAGCCATCACAGAGCTGGGAAGGGGCTGGAGCTGCCAAGGGGTAGCTCCCATCTGCATGCCGGTCACCGCTCTGGCTCCAGCCCACAGCACAGGGCACATGCAGTACCGAAATGAGCGGGAGCTTCAAGCAACCTCACACTCAAAAGAGGAAGCCCCACCAGATGCAGTCTGAAAACTTACCAAGCTGAATAAGAACGGGAAAAGGAAGCTGCAGTTAAGTCACAGCCAGAACCAGACACAAAAATCCGTATATGCAAAAGTCCAGTCACATTTGATGTAAAATATAGCAAACAACCATTCTCCATTCTCACACAGTTCTGCAAACTGAGGACCCTCCAGCCATTTGCATTTGGCTAATTTCTGCCTGTGTTACTTCTACTTCTGCCTCCAAGGGAGCTGCAACGGGGTTCAGTTTGGCCGGGAATTCTGCCTATTCTAGTTTTGGTTTGTGGTTTATTGCAACAACTCCTCCTCTCTGGGGAATGGGATTTATATCCCATTTAGGTCACAAGTAATCTGAATTTGGCAGCTTTGAATAGGTCTCAGGGCACTGGGGTGGGGAGAGGCTTCATCATGAAACGACCACATTCTTTGGACCAGTGAAACAACAGGGCTGAAAAGCCCACGGTGGGGAAAAAATTATGCAGCGAGCCAGAAAGAAAAAAAATTTCCATGTGCAAAAGCCCACGGTCATTAACATCTCCCCATGTCCTTAGCCCAGGAGCTGCCAGCTAACAGCAGGACCTCAGATTCCTTCCGTGTACAAGGCTGTCATGGACTATGCTGAGGAATACCAGGGGTATTGGTCTGACAGCTTTCCTCCTGCCTGCGTATTCAGAAAGGCAAAGATAAACCAAGAGTTTTATTGGGCCACACTTACCCCTGGAAGGGCTCAAGATGAGCCATAGATGGAGCTGTCTTAGCATCACCAGCCATAAAATTAAACTTGCACCTCAGGCCGGGAGGATGCGCACCGCTTGGAGACAGGATGGTTTCTGCTCCAGCCTCATGTCCTTTACCAAACACATGCTCTGGCAACAAGGGATGCTTCTCGCGTGGTTAGTCATTGTCCCCTTATTTTCTAGCAGTGACAAACTAGATCAAAAACTTTTTCAAAGCAGAGGCCATGGTGGCCCTTTGCCCTCCCTTCCCTGCGGTCCCCCCCCAGCTGCTGCACCCCGTCCCCTCACCCTGGCAGGGATGGTGTTCGATGCCCCCAGCAATAATTACCCAAAATACACAATGCAAACAGACAGCCTGGGAAAGCGACTGGGATTTCCTTTTTTTTATTTAAAAACACAGAAAAAAGGGCATTCCATCTCCTGCAGACAGCATTTACAGGCAAGGGGCGGGAGGTGAGTAACCGACACCATGGGAGTCACGGAGCATCGCCCACATGAGGCACCCCAGCCCTAAGAGCACTTGAAATCCACAGCCAGTACTTGCACAAACGGCTGAAACCGCTTGGGAGTTTCCATAGAAAAGAGCAAACCCATCTCTCTCACCACTCTTTCCGCACAAGACACCTCGAACCTGCATGTACCTCTAGGAAAGCGGGGAAAACTCACAGCACACGCTTCATCTTCAAAAAGGAGCAGCTACTGGGGGATGCGTTCATCCACACACAGGACAGCTAGGAAGCAAATGCAGAGATGAGGGGATAACAAGTTTGCTTTAAAAATCACTGCAAAGCTCCACTGAGGTCTGGCTGCATCTGCCTGGTCCTTTGGGGTGGGAGAGAAATTCCTCCCCACCACACCACCTGCATGACGGACGGGTATGGAGCCCGGCTCAACTCTCAACATGCTTGTTTCAGTCTCACATTCAGCCTTCAAGCTGTCCTGGGGATGCGGGAGGGTGGGAATGAGAAACAGGAATGTTGCAATAGCTGGAGCCACTGGTAGTTTCTCCTCCTGGATAATTAACCCCGATTGTGCAACAAGCTTCTGCTTTACCATCCCAGGCCCGAAGAAACTTTCCAATTAGCAAGCAACAAAAACACTTGGTACTCCATGGTTTTGAAGCCTTGCACCAAGTAACCATCATCTCTCTGCATTTGATGTTCTCCAGAAATGAGGTCAGTGTGCTATCACCAAATGCTGTGACTCTGTGATTGATAGGCTTACTGAATTACCAAGACATTTCTGAAACACCATGTTACGAGCCAAACACCAAGTCAGCCTAAAAAAAAAATAATGATTTCAAACACTAGTGCAAATAAAGCAAAAAGGAGAAGAAAAAGGAACAGCATGATCTAGGTTTCTACAATTAAATAACAAATACGAACACTCACCCTGTACCATTATAGCATCGATTCTCACTCATTTTCATAGTTTCAGTGTTCTCCAGCACCTCCACACAACCCCCTTTGAGCCACCCTTACCCCAAATCTGCGAGGCCCTGTCGCTGGAGGCACAGCCCCTCCAACACAGAAGGGGATCAACGAAGGAAGATGCAGTTTTAACCTTGTTAAGATCAGTCGGGCTAATCAGCGCTTGGAGCTCAACCGATAAAGCCCCGCTCAATCCCAGGCTGAGCCCAAGCTAGGCTGAAGCACAGCTGTCAAACAGCTGGAGACTGGGAAAGGGCAGGGACAAAACAGATTTCTTTGCTCCTGGGGAGCACACTGGCTGATTTTGCAGAGCAGAGAACGTGTAATGACAAGAAAAAAAAGCAAAGACGGAAAACAAAAATAAAAGAACAGATAACTAGCCCACAGAGAGGAGAAGCCTTGTTAACTCCAGACCACTCCAGGCGCTGCCAAGCTGGCCACGCCACTGCCACACTGGCCACCCAGATTCCTCAGCAGGAGTAGATCTAAGACGGCAAAAAACGTGCCTGTGTCTGACGTGGGACGTGGCAGTGCGACTGGGCCAAGGCCAGCACATTTAAAACCCCTGTGCCCATCAGCAGGGCCCCGCACAACCCCTGGCACCCCCTGCAGTCCGTCCCCCTCCCCCGCCCCGAGCTCCAGTGCCAGTCCCCCTGCAGCTGGGATGCCCACAGAGTGCAGCAGCCCCATGCAGGGATGCCTTCACTTGCTCTGCTTAACACAACTCCGGGCTAAAGCTTTCCCACCCAGACGTGTGCTGCTCTCCACAGGGCACAGACAGAGCCCCAACCATCCTCCTCACTCCGCCACCCCAGGTCCAGGCAAAAGCCCTCAAACAAGGTGCTGCAGCACCTACGCCTGCATGGGCTTGCTGCAGCTCTCAGTCACAGCAACGCAACCTGCTGCTGGCAGCAAGGACAAGGACGCGCATCCTCGCTCGGTGCCAAAGGACTACACACACCTTTTGGGGTGAAGGTATCAGACGATCTCGCTGCCCAGGGAATACCTGAAATTTCTACACGCTATCTATCACACCTTCTACGGCAGCTTATTTAGTTATGGAAATGATGAGTTTGTGTTGCTCTCAAAACTTCCACTCATTTCCATTTCAAGGCAGGCAGCAGGTGAGTTGGCTGGACAAGCCCTCCCAGTTTCATTAAACACTTGGCTTTTGTTGCTTTTTTGCTAAAAGCACTTCACCACCTGGGCAAGACTTTCTGGTGCCCAGATGCATGCAGTGCAAAACCACCACCGTACCTGAGGAACCTCCCGTTGCCGGCAGCCGCTGTTGCACCAGCTGCCTGCCCAAGAAGCATCAACGAGCCTTCCAGAGGGGCTGGGCGGGCAGCCTGCAGCACTGGGTTTCAACGTGGCCACCGGTGTAAAGAGGTATAACTAAAAGCCAACAGACCTGTTGATACAGCACTAGTCAGGCAGTGCACAGAGCAGGTCTCCTAGGGAAAAAGTCGCCAAAACGGGCAGTTGCAGTGTGTCCCTTGTGCAGGCAGCTGCGGGCTGGTGTCTCCACAGCTCTGCCCAGCTGCCCAGGGAAGGCTGAGCAGCATGAAAAGGGTGAAAAATGTTTTTCTGAACACAAGAAAGGCCACTCTCCCCTTCATAACTCCGAGACCCCCTGTTGCTTCCTCCAGGCTTGAATTTTGGGGTAAATTATGCGGTTGCGGAAGATGATGCCCCCTCCTCTGCGCCGTGCTGGGGACCAGCGCTTCTCGCCCCGCAAAGCCAGAACACGGAGCCACCCGGGGCAAAGCGCAGGCAGGAACCCCGTCCCCGGCAGGGCAGGGCACCAGGACATGGGTGCGGTGGAGCCTGTACCGGAGGGAAGAGCAGCAGTGGAGGGAAGGGGCCACTTCACCCCTGCTGAGAAGATGGGGTGAGCTTGGTCCAAGACACTGAGCGGACGCGTGGAGCCCAGCCGGCCTGGGCACGGCGTGGCTGCACACCCCAAGCTACCCCACGGGGACCCCCGGCAGCCAGGGAGGCGGTGCACAGAGCCGGGGGGTGGCTCAGCGCCTGGTCAGACATCGGATGTCCGGATGCTTTCATCGTCCAGGTCAAAGGCGAACGGCTTCTCCTTGAGATGCTGCGGCTCTGACTTGTGCCGCAAGCGCTTGCCTGGCGCAGCTCCAGCATCGCGCTCTGTGAAGGCTGGCATGAACACCGAGTCTCTCAGCAGCGTGGGCATCTCCTCCGGCACCGGCTGCTTCCCCTCTGCCTGTGGCACCGGGGTCCAGGGCTGCCAGGACGAGGTGGAGGGGGCTTTGCACAGTGCTCTCCTCTCCTCCGTCGCCTGCCTCTGCTGGGAGGGGGCCATGGAGCCCCCAGGCTTGACCATGGAGGTGGATCTCATGAAGGACATTTCCTGCAAGGACAGATGCAGAGTGAGCGCTGGGCTGGGGCTGGGGTTTGTGCATGCAATGCTGCGAGCAATTTGCAAAGCTCTGGGGACCAGAACCAGGCTCTTTACAAGCTCTGTAGAAAGGAAAAAAACCCAACCCTAAGCAAACTGGAAGTCTGAATTAAATGGCCCTTTGCCATCTATCGGGCTCTCGCTTGTGCCTTGGAGCAGAGCGGGGTTCACGCAGGTCCAGTTCGAGGGCTGAATCTCCCTTTTCCATGTTTTTCAGGGAAACTTCTCCAGTGACTGGCAAACCACCCCAGAGAGGTCAGGGATCTCACGTCCTGGAAATGGGCTAACCCAGCACTTACACAAGCCACTAAATAATTATCTTACACATTGGCATAATCTTCATTTAACACTAAACTTTAAGCAG
The DNA here is from genome assembly GCF_015220075.1 of Falco rusticolus. NCBI lineage: Eukaryota > Metazoa > Chordata > Aves > Falconiformes > Falconidae > Falco > Falco rusticolus. Next base: position 5,642,369 of record NC_051206.1, on the reverse strand, counting down.
AAAGGACATGACCTACCCTCGGGCGGTTTTTCAGGGCCTGGACCGCCCCTGTGATTACTCGGATCCAGCTGTGCATGTCCTCAGGGCTGTCTGCCTGCAACACACACCAGCAAGGATGAGACCCTGCCTTCTGCAAGCCCCCAGCGCAGCCAGAGCTGATCCCCGCCGCGCCGAAGCATGGGCACGCAGGCGGACAGGCTACCAGGGTTCCCGGTATATTTGCTAATAATTCATCCTTGCTTAAAAACCACCACATCACCCTATTTTCCCCTGCAGTAGGGGAACCACTCTTCACAGTGCAGCATTTTTGTATCAGGAATAGATAAAGCATTTAAGAAAAAAAAGCCCCAAACCATTGTCGGGGTGTTAGCAGTCCCTGCAGCAGCAGAGGCTCAGGGTCTGCACCCTGCCAGGAGCCCCCCCGGACTGTGCTCTCTGGGCAGCACGGTTTGGGGCTTTGCCTGTGCGTGTGGGGATGTGCATCCACGGCACGGAACGTCACGCCACGCCAGTGCTCTTCAGGGACTCACCAGTGCCAAGAGCCCTGTGTACATCATCCCCTGCCTGCTGCCGCCTCCTGCCCAGCTCAGCCCAGCAAGAGGGAGACCAACAAGTGCCCCTGCGGAGGGCAGAGGGGGCTGCCCAAATCTGCAGCACAGGCGAGGGGCAGACGCAGCCCGCGCACCCGGGATGCTCATCAGATCGCCCCGTGCTTCTGTCTCTGCTTTTTCCTGCTCACACAAATAGCCGCTATTATAAATAAGCCCAAGGGGAGAAGTGAAACCTCCCGGCAGTTCTCCCCTGCTGCCCATGCCCCGGCGCCAGGCGAAGCTGTTACACACTCATCTGCTTGTGCTTGCTGGCCAGAGGCTGCAGGGGAACAGCCCGTTTGCAGGGACGGGGCTTGCACAAGCTGTCGAGAGCTGAAGTGCTGCCGAAAACACAAACCAGACTCGGCTGCCTCACCTGGATGTAGAAGGTCCTGGAGCTCGTTATGATTTCAAAGAGGTTGTCCCGCATCAGGAGGTCACTAGAAGCAGCGAGAAAGAGATGGTCACTACCCAGAAGTCACCATGGTTGGGGAACAAAATAAAAATAAAAATCTGTGTTTATCCTCATCTCTAGAGTGTGCTGTGGGAAAACATGCTGAAGGCAAACCTTGGATCCCATCAGGACTTGGAGAAGACTCCAGCTCCCCAGAGACCTTCAGCTACACACACACACACCAGCTTCTGCTGTCTGCATGCAAACCCCTGCCCCTCCCCAGAACTGTAACCCATCTCATTTACAGTTTGTTTTAAATGTGAGCCTTCTCTGACTTATTAAGAAGAAACAATTCAAGGATACATTAATAAATTACATTTTACTGTAGCTACAGAGGGGTTTTTTCTCAGTTAATTTTTCATTGCAAGTCTTGAAGTTACTTTAATTTTCTCAGTATTCACTGCAATAAATTGTTCCCAAGACATTGTGTAGCCACCTGTGCTAGTTTAAGGAAAACACCCATATGTGGCTTTCGGCTGCTTTATGAACACCTCTGTTCCTCCACCGCACGATGCTATTTACTGCGCAGGGCCCCCACTCCTTAATCTATGGAGATAAGGGAGCTGCAGGAGAGCCCCTGCCCAACAGAGGCGGCTACTGGCAGGAGGAGGGAGGACAGACAATATCCTGCATCCCGCCACATTTCCCCGATCCACTCGGGGGAGCTGAAGGGGAAGAAATTTCTTAAAAGCAAAATGAAGAGGCAATGTTTAGGTTACGGTGAAACAAGTGAGCGGCCGCACAGCTCAGCCCGGCACCGTCTCGCAGCAGCAGCTGCTGTTGGGGGCCCTCTGGGCTCCCCGAAGGAGGGAGACAAGTTCCCTCCCTGCCTTCCTCGGGCTCAGCCCCTCAGGGAGCTGCTGCCCCAGCACCTGGAGCACTCGGGGCTCCCCTGGGCTGCTCCAGCCTGGAACAACCTGGGGCTACCGCGGGCAAACACAGGCAGGAGCGTTACCCGGACTTGACCAGGCACTCGTGGGTCTTGCAAATGTCCTTCAGGAGAATCGAACGCAAGGGCTCCTTGTCCTGCGGAGGTGAGAGGAGACAGTGATGGGCTTGGCTGGCTCCTGGGCGGGCAGCGCCAGGCTGCGCCTCCCACAGAGCCCCCTGCGCCAGCAGGGCAGCGGCCCCAGACTTCGGCTCGGGAGCAGCTGCTGCCATGCCGGGGCTGCTCACCTGCTCGCACTTGTAGTAACTGATGGAAAATTCATCCAGAACAAAGTACCGGCGCTTCCAGCTCTTCCTCTGGAAAAGAGGAGGAAACCACTTGGTGCTGGCTCTGGTGCTCTCCCCAGAGCATCCCCAACCTGGGGGAAGCAGGCAGCCCAGGGCCACCCCCCAGCTCGGTACCAGGGACCCGCAGCACTCACCACGTTCCCCTGCTTCACGCAGTAGCCGCTCTTGAGGACGGGCGGCCCAGTGGGCGGCTTGGCGGCCGAGGTGGGGATGTAGCTCTGTGAGCGCCGCAGCAGCGGGTGGGCAGCCACGTCGCTGCCCTCCCCTCCATCGCCGCCGTTCTGCAACCAGAGAGCAGAGTCACCGGGGAGCCAGGAGAAAGCCGGGAGGGCTAGAAGGCAGAACACCTCAGCTGGAGGGAAAAGAGGCCAAAGCAAGCCCCGAGCACAGCGCTGCAAGCCAAGGGCTAATCGCAGTGCCTGCGCACGAGCAGGGGAGCAAACCAGTCGAAAGCTGATTTTATCTCATTACATGCAGCTTTTCAGACTGCTGCCCGAGTACTACTCACTATTGTGGTGCCCACATATCAAAAACAACATTAAGAAATTGGAAAGGCTACAGAAAAGTAATTTGAGGGCTGAAGAAAATCCCTTGCAGCAGGGAAGTTAAAGGACCTCATCTGCCTCACTTATCAAACACTGAGAGGGGACTCGACTGCACTGCAGACCCCCTCGGGGGGGAAACGCAAGGAGCTCTTTCATCTGGCAGAGGGAGGCAGAGCAAAACCCACCAACTGGAAGCTGGAGCCAGACAAACCCAAGTTAGAAAGTAGGGATGCTTTCCAGCTGGAGGAGACAATCTATCATGGGAATAAACTGCTCAGGAAAGCCGTGAATTCTCCGCTCCACATTTGCACAGCCAAATTCTCCCAAAAGGAACTGTGATGTTCTCAGATCAGGTGGAAACAACTAACCCTGCTTCCTCTGCCCCAAGCTGTCTCTTGCCAAGTGCAATGCTCGCTGCGATGAGCACAGGCGGGCTGCGCACATAGCTGTGTGCCCAGCACCCATCCCCTGGATCACGTCAAGCACTTCCCAGTGCATCCCAGGGGCCAGATTCCTGCCCTGCTGCCAGAATCACCCTCTTGCGCTGCCCCATCCCCCAGCAGTGCCCTCCCTTCCCCCTCGGCAGCACAGAGGATGGTTGAGATGAAACATCTGTGCTCATGTCCTTCCCCCATCCCTCCAACCCCTTCCTCCAGCTCTGTGCTGAGGTTTGAGAATTGCCATAGCAGCCGGGGCGGCTCTCGCTACCACCAGCCTTATATGGCCCCCGCGCCGGTGCGGTTAACCAGCGACCTGCCCGCGCTGCTCCTTCCAGCACCTTCGAGAGGCTGCCTTGGTTTCTCCGGGACAGACACAAGCAGCCATTTGGCTGGCCCCAAACTGCTGCCCAGCACCTCCGGAGAGCAGCGGAGCAGAGCTCCAGCCCAGCCGGGATGGGGAAGCCACCCGCTCCCCTCGCCTGGGGTGGCACCAGCTCTGCTGAGCATTGCACATGTACGTGTCCAAACCCAGGGATGGGGATGCTGCTGCGACAGGGAGCACCATGCCTGGGAGCCAGCTGATGCTGCCAGCCAGTCTGCAGGCGCAGCCAGAGCAGAGGGCTCCCAGCTGCAGCCCCCGAGCTGTGGCAGGGCAGCGGCGGCCGGGGCAGAGCCAGGAAACCACAGACGCACCCAGGAAGCTGCAGCAGGGGAATAGCCATTTCACGTGGGGCAAGCAGCAAGAGCACGGAAAATATTCCGGCAGCTGATGCACCACCTCTAAAAAAACCCTCAGTGAAAGGAAGAAATCGTGCGAGGGCTGAGGATAGAGCTCGTGGCTCTCAGGAGGTGGTGGCATGGGGGGAGAGGGAGGCAGAGTCAAGGGTCAGAAGGAAAAAGGAGCTTTAACTCACTGAAACAAGAGAAGAAAAGAGAAGAAAAAAGAGAAGAAAAAGAAAGAGAAGCAAGTTTGGCTGCTGCCACTTGTTTGCAAACTTGCACGGCTCCCAGGGACACGGAGGGAGGCACAGCCTTCTCTGCCCTTCCCCACCTCACACACCGGGCTGAGGGTCCAGCAGCATCCCACTGGGCAGTGGCACCAGGAAGGGATGGCTGCTAGCCCAACCCTGGGAGCAGCACCAACCCCACACACCTCTGCACCCTGCTCCTGACAAACCCTGCAGCCAGGAGAGTATTAAAAGCACCTGCCAGAAAAAAAAAACACTGCAATGAACTAATTCTCTGCTCTATTTTGAGTGCTGCCACTGTTAAGAGGTGAAGCGAGACCCAGAGCCAGACAAGTGCCCAAAGGTGGGAGATGGGGAGAGCCACATGCACACCCGGCCACGTGCCGAGGGAAGGGGGTGCAGAGCCACGGCAAGAGGTACCAGCCACCATCTGCAGGATGGGTCAGTCCCTCTGGCTGCTTTGGTGGGGGCAGTGACATGGGGCCCCTCTGCCCCAGGCACCCTAATAGGGGATTTGGACCCACGACGTGCAGGTTGATGGTGTGGGACAGCCAGGAAGCCAAACAGATCCATAGCCTCCTGTCCTCCTCCTCCTCCTCCTCACACTCCCTACTCTCATCACATTTCAGAGCAAGACAAAGGAGAGGTGCTACAGGGTGCTAAGTGCAGCTATTTATACACCCCTGAGTGGGAAGGGTTTGCAGGCACCGAACTGGTTTCCAGAAATGAAAGTGCAAACCAGCCTCCCCAACAGCCCAAACCAGCAACTGCCGCCAGCCCCAAGGCTGGACCCTCCCAGACCCCAGCCCAGCGCCACGCTGCAGGACCCATGCCCACAAGCTCTACTGCTCTGACACGTGGTTAGAGAATGGCAGCGCCCATCGCTGCTGCATAGGAACAGTATTTCTTCATCTGCTGCGCTGTTTAATACTGGTGGGGCACAGCAGGATGCTAAAGCGGTAACAACGCCCCGACAGGCGCTTTCCCTGTGCTCTCCCTCCCCAAAGCAGCAGTCCAAGCAGCATTTGCAACAAGTGATTTGCAGACCCAGCCACCCTCGCCCTGCTCGCCTCGGAAGGCAGCACACCCGTGCTGGCAGGACAGCGACAACAGGAGCCTGACACAACACCCCGCAGGCAGGGACCCTTCCAAGCCCGGCTCAAATGCCAAGGGCCCCGGCAGCGAAGTGCAGGAACATCAAAGCGGGGTGTGGTGGGAATGCCCTGGAGAAAGGTGCCACCTCTTCTGCTTATCCCCATTAGGAGCGGCTCTTAAAACGCTGGGAACAGAGAGACCAAAGCGGAGTGCTGATGTCACAGGGATTTTACCCCCAGGACCTGGGATGGTGCACGGATCCTGCCAGCTCACCTGGTTGATGGAGATGGGTGTGTGGACCACCACCCCCCCGATGATCTCGGTTTTGTAGGCCACCTGGGGCTTCCTCTCCTGGGCCTGGGGCACCACTGGAGGCTTCGCAATCTCCGTGGCCAGTGGGACGCTGCCACCCTTTGGCACCTACAGGAAAGAAAGTGGTGAAGGGCACAGGTGTGACCGAGCTGGGCAGCCCCACACCTGCACCAGCCACCATCCTCTCTGTCCTCCCAACCTAAATGCAGCAATGTCCCTTTAAAAAATAATAAATGAACAAGCCACCCCAATTAAGGAGGGTGTGGGCCACACCTGGGCGGTTTGCAGGAGGCACTGAGATGGGAGATGAGAGGTGGTGAATAATTAAGCATCACCTCACAGGAGTCTGTGATTCACCTCTGCAGCTCGATGTGTTTGTGGGACACCGGCTCCTTTAATTGTCCCCACTCTACGGACAGCTAGGTTTAATGATGAGCTTTCGTCTGCCTAACGAGGCTGAGCAGCAGCACGTCCGCAGGGGTGCAGCAGACAGCCGGGCACTATTTTACACACCAAACCACCCATGTGTCCTGCCAACGCACAGCCGGGCAGGTTGTGTCTCAGCTGCGAGCAGCCCCGCACCCCTGGGCAGCGGGGAGCCGGCTCCCAGTGCTGGCACCCTCACTCACCCTTCCCAGCTCCCCCCTCCAGCACCTGGCCCTGGATACAAAGGTGGGTTTCCAAGATGTCCTTCCTGACTCTGCCTGCACTTCCACTTCCCTAATGCCATTAATCGGGGTCTCTGGCTCTGACCCACCCTCCTGCCTTCCACCCTGAAGCGCACAGGGACAGACACTCGGCCCTCCCCGTGCGAGCCACACCGTGCATCGGCCGCCGGCCGAGCAGAGCTGGCAGCTGCCCTGAGTCCCCCCAGGCGGACGGCTGGACTCGCATTTAGGCTGAGACCTGGGTTAAGTCTTGGGGGGCAGAGGGCTGCGCTGAGACCTCACAAACCCACAGGCAGGAGAGGAGGAAGGACCAAGGACAAGATCCCCATCACCCCCTGGACACGCTGCCCACGCAGGGCCCCAGGTGCTCTCCAACAGCCAGGCAGCGGCGGGCAGAGGGCAGGCGGCAGCGGCACCTTCGCGTGCCATCGCTAGTGCTTCGCAAACGCCGCTGCCATCAGAGCAAGGGGCCAGACGACAGTGGGCTCCCACACGCCTGCACTGCACAGCCCCGTGCAGACCACCAGCATGCACCGGCCACTTGCCCCAGCAACGTGGGCAAGCAGGAGGCTGGAGCCGGCACAGGCTGCCCAGCCGGAGGAAACTGTTTCATAACGCAGATGCAGAGACATTGTGGGCAGAGGCAGAGGGAAGGAGCTGCATCTCTGCAGGCAGCGGCACCAGGGGGAAGGTGCTGCTCGGCACTCAACGTGGGGCAGCGCTGCCACCAGCTTGAGCCTCCTCGTGCAGAACTGAGCAGAGCCCCTTGTCACGGTCACACCAGCCCACTGCATGCCTCACACCTTCAGCCACCAGCGCTGTGGCTACAAAGGCAGCACATGGTGAGGAAACACAGGAACCGATTTGCCAAGAGCAGAGGAGAAGTCTCCGTGAGAAGCGGAAGCTGAACCTGGATCCCTGCACCAGGAGCAATGCCCGAATTGCTGCCCCATCCTTCCCGTCCCACCGCGGCAAGTGGCTCAGACAGCAGCAGCGTGCACCCAACGTACAGCGCACACGGGTGTGCTCGGTGTGATGCACACCCCCCCAGCAGAGCCCGGGGAAGAGGGAGACCACTTAAAGCCCAGAGGCTGGTAAGGGTTAGAACACTGCTGAAAGCCAGAACGTCTCCCATGCCCTTCCGTCCCCCTCCACCCACGCCAAGGTGACGAAGCCACTGCAACTGGGAGCAGCCCAAGAAAACCCAGGCGCAAACGGAGACCGATGGGAAGCTGCAGAGCAGGGAGAGGAATTTCCCACGCAGGGCAGAGTGGCAGCGCCACCCGCATCCTGGTAGCCCTGTGTTTCCTAGCCAGCCTGCGAGAACTCCTCCCTGCAGGGCTGGACGAGCCGGTCGGCCAGCTGGGACACAGCCAGATGAGAAGAGCTGGCCAACAGCAGGGTCTGAAAGCCACAGCGCTTTTTTGCAGAAAGAGAAGATGCCTCTCTTGCTACCATCACACCAGCTCCCACCTCAGCAACACGGGCTGCCTGCAAGCAATTACCCTGGAGGAAAGTACTCCGGTAGCACACCTAGACAAACATCTCTGGTTACAACTCCTACCCAGTTTTGGAGGAGGGCTTTTATCACCTGAATAAAAGAGAAGGTACAAGCCAGAGCCCGTGTAGTCGTCACATTTAATGTATTTGCAGATAAAAAAAGAAAATACAAGCCAGGTCTGGCATTGTAGATGAGTTTCCCCCAGGGACTACAACACAGCACTCCAGTGATTTTAAAAAAAACTCAGAAGCTATTTGATAGGCCCCAATCCTAAACTGTTTGCCATGATTCTTCCTTATATTTAATTTGCAAACCACAAACAACAGGCATCAGTGCATGATCTAGTAAAACTGTGCTAGCATTAAACATTGGCAATGCTTCTAATTGTGGTTATGCTGAAGCCTGCTATGCCCTTGACCCTTTTGCAGGATCCCACACACCCCAGGCTGGGAAGGATCCATCCTGCAAACACCCAGCCCAGGAGCCCCAGCACAGACTGTACTCCTGCTCTCACTGCGTGGGAGAGGGAGCACAGCAGCATCCCTCATCGCCAGCAGCACCGGGCAGCTGAGGAGCACAGACTCTGTGAGTTACTGGGTCAGTGACCATTAGTTTACGGTTATATGGACACAAGAGCGAACGAGAGGAGATGGCAGAAAAAATCCTTCAGATCCAGGCACAATCCGCCCTGCAGTGCCCTACAGTGCAGGGCATTTGCTACATTTCATCACAAGACCTTGTGTTCCAGGAAGAATAAAAACTGAGTAAATAAATTACTGAGGCACAAGAAAGATGCCCTTTGACAGCCACAGCAAGGAGTCGTTACGCACAACCCCAGCCAGCAAGAGCAACAGGAGGGAAACGGCCCCAGAGCAGCGGGGATGGGAACGGCTCCAGCAGGACCTTCCCTGGGTGCAGCTGCCGCACCCCCCCGCAGCTGGACAGGGAGGGCAGAGATGGGCAAGCAAACGACAGCAAAGTAGATCCCAAGCAGGAGGATCCCTGGGGATGCTGAACTTCCTCAGTCTGGAGCCAGACCCCTGAGAGGGGTCACCGTGTAGCTCTGGTCTTGCAAAGGGCGACAGCAAAGCCGTCCATCCCTGCGTGCTGAAAGGCTGCGTCCCCAGCACATCCCTCCTCCGCTCGCAGCATCCCTCCCGCAGATCCAAACCAGCACACAGCCTGTGTCAGAGCTCTCTGCTCTCGCAGGGCTGGCTGGGGCACCAGGGCACGCTCCCCTGGGAATGAGGGGGTTTTGGGAGCTACAGGCCCCTGTTACAGCAAAGCAAGGGGTGCACCAGAAGCAGAGCCAGCTCCAGAGGAGGACAAGATGCTGCAGCCATTAGCTGAGAGCTGTGCTCCCCTCCCTCCCCAGCGTGCCTCGGCTCTAGCCCAGAAGAGAACCTGGGAAGTCTGACGCAGACCTGCTCCTGGGCCAGGGGCAGCCTGGCCGCCGCCACAGCTGCTCCCCGCGTGGGACCGGGAGGCGATGCAGGAGGAGAGCACTGCAAGAAGGAAGAGCGCAGCTCTTCCAGGCGCTTATCGAGTGGGCCATCAGGGCAGGACACAGCAACACCAGAGATGAGCGTAACGCAACCTACCGTGATCTTACTGGCCCGGTTCAGCGCCTCCACCCAGTCCTGCAGGTCCTTCTGATCGCTGGCTTGTAAGAAATAGCGCTGAGATAAAGCATTGATAACTATCAAAGAAGGGAACAAGAAGAAGAGTTAGGGAACCCCATTCAGTGCTTAGCATAATCAAACAAACAATAAATCAACAATACAGCACCTCTCAACGCCCAGACCAAGTGATTTGCAGATACTGGTCTCGTAACCTCTTGCATGGAACAGCGGCTGAGGGGCCAGCGCTGGGGCATGGAGCAGGGATGCAGCAGCTGGACGCGCCCTTGCACCAGAGCTTGGGGAGGGCAGGGCTGAAGCCAAGGCTGTGGCATAGCCAGACTAGGGCTTAATTTGCTGCTGAAGTTTGCCCCTTGCACAGGGCGTTTGAGGGCCCCCTGGGACTCGCTTCACTCAGCTCTCAGGTTTTAACTCCCATCCAAACCGTTGGTGGGAACACCCACAGGGGGATGTGCCATGCGCTCTGGTCTTTGTCTTGGGCTACATCCCTTGTCATAAAGTATTGCAAAGGCAACCTCGTTCCCTTGGGACAAGTATGTGCTTGTGCCATCATTTTTGTTGCTTTAAACACGAGTTCATAGCTCATACACGAGGCACTGAGGCAGCGTGGGTAGGGCTGAGGCTGTTGGGGGGGGGGGGGGCAGTTGGATACCAAACATCCCTTCCTTGCACCACAGCAGCAGAAGCTTCTGCAGGTATTAAAATGGAAAAAAAAACAACCTGTATTGCACAAGGTAGTGCAGCACAATGGGGCACACGGAAAGGATTCAGAAGCACAGCAAAACTGAGGGACCGTCACGGAGGGAACCCACAGGGCCTTGCCTCCCTCACCAAGCTCTGTCTGTGCATCTCACGTGGGCAGTCCCAGTGACAGGGCCACCACATGGGCCTGTGGCTCGCACTAGCCCTGCACTGGCCCTCTGGCACAACGTGCCAGGCACTGCCAGCAACCCCTTCCCTCCCTGACTGCCAGGACACTGCAGGCAGGTCCAGGGGGTCTGGACAGCAGCAGCCTGGAGGGCTCACGGGGGAGACACCCAAGCTGCAGCCTCCTGTGGGGTTCCTCCCTGGCACAGCCTCGCGGGGGTCCCCCTCACTCACCAAAGCAGAATGGAGTTTTCGGCTTCTGTTTCGGGGTGGCGATGCTAACCTGCAACAGAGGAAATTAAAGAAAAACTTAAAAGATAATAGCACAGGCTAATGGCACACGTGAGAGCTGAAAGTTCCCACACACACGGCCACGATGGAGGAGAACTGGTGCTGCCCAAGCTCCCAACTCAGTCCATGCTCCCGGTTCCTCCAAGCCCCCAGCCCAGCACCAGTGCTGCAGTGTCAGTGCAGGGGCGAGCGCCCAGCTGCCGGCACACCACCAGTGGCAGCCTCACCATGCCCTGGCCAGCAGCCGCTCCAGCACGGGGGGAGGCACCGCCTGCCCTCCCCAGCCCCCCGATCACCCCCGTCTGCAGATGGGGAAGAGAGCCAGCCAGCCCGCATCAGGGGACAATGAATGCGGCCGGTGAGCAGGACCCAGTTAGTACACCTTCCCTGCGCACCTCCCGGTCGGAGCCCGGCTGCGTGCCACTGTGGGAGCCCACAGACCACCGCTCCCACCCCAGGCTCCGCCACCCCGGGAATGCCAGGCAGGACCCCCCGCAGCACGGATGCCAGGCTGATGCTCAGCACCACCCTCGGGGTGCCGGCATGTCCCGTGCCCATGAGGACAACATGCATGGCATGAGCCCAGGAGCTGCAGCACAGCTGCGCGAGCTCTCAGGAACTGGCCCGTATCAGACATAACGCAGACCACATGTGGCAACGAACGCGTGGTCCCAGGGGAAGGTCAGCGCAGAGACGGGGCTTTCATCTCCCGCTGTCCCCCCCCGGCACTGGCTGCACTGTAAAGCAAAGGACAGAAAGCTTTCAAAGGCCTTGAAAATGCGAGTTTCTGCTGGACTAACACAGTCGCTCTTGTCAGCAATTAAGAAAATTGAGGGAAAATAGCAGTGGTTTCTCCCTAAAGAGTAGGAATCATTTATATAAGAATAATATTCCCCGGGGCTCCAAGCACAGCATTCATGGAGTATTTATTCTGACAGGCTTCCTCCTTCAGAGCCAGTCTATAATGCTTTAAATATGTTTTCTCAAGCAAACCTCCATTTTTCTGGCATATTTACCGTTGGTAGTTAGAGCTGCTGGCATAACCCAGTCCTGCAGTTTGTGACCAAATGCTGTCCTACAGCAATTTTCATTTAGGCTAAAACATATATAATTTATAAGTGAGGCTCCTTCTGAAATGGGGAAGGCTCAACCTCCCGGCGTTGCTTCATCTGCGCTTAATTTATAAATCATGATTCAGCAGGAACAGAGAGACCCGTCCAATTCTTTATCCGGCTCCAGCACGGAGCTGAGCCTGGCACAGTGGCCGCAAGCCCCCCACTTCCCCCGGCAGCAGCCGAGGGGCAGCTCATGGGAGGAGGATGGTGGCAGCTCTGCTTTCCATGGCCGCGGCTCAACGCGGTCCAGTCACCAGCCCTGCAACAGTTGTCCCTGACTGCGCTACTTTTGCCTTCCCGTGGAAGCCAGATAATGCCACTAAGACACACACAAGACTAAGTTTCCAGAGGTTTCATCCCTCAGGGTGCCGCTCTCGATGCACTGGTGCTCCTAAACCCACTGCAAGGGGGATCCTGGCACCATCTCTACCTCCCTGTCTTCACTGGGCTGGAGGAGCCGCCTGCTGCGGACCTGGGGCTCCAGCAGGACCAGCGGCGGGCAGCCCCGCACCGGCGTTACCGGGACTGAGTGCCGAGGGGCTCCGCAGTACGCGCACAAACCCTGGCCCGGGCCGGTGCCAGAGCAGCAGCGCCAAGCCATCACCAGCTCCGCGTCCAGCTGTACCGACACCGCACGCCTGGCCCCACTCAGCCTCGTTCCTTGCAGCAGAGCAGTTCCTCTTTGCCCGGCACCCCGACCTCGCAGCCATCCCATGCCGCTCGGCAGCTGAGGCCGAACACCAGTCCCAGCGCTAGGATCAGCCGTGCCACAGCAATGCTCCCCGCTCCCCGCCCAGGCTCCTGTCCCAGGGAGGAGGGCACAGGCTTGGGCAGGATGAGACCTTGCCTCAGGCGCTGCCAGGGTGAGCCATCACCTCTCCTGGGAAAGCTGCACAGACACAGGGACAACAGGGAGCATTCATTTTCCCTCGCCCCACCCCGACATTACCTTGGAAATATAGGTCAGCTGCAGAGATCCGACAGCACCCGCACCGATGGCCAGGTTCTGCAAAACATTTAATGAGCAATGGGAGTTAAATGACAGGCAGAACGCAGAAGAGGCGAGCCAGGCTGTCATTCAGCATCACTGGGGTCAGGCAGCAAAAGCAACAGCCACGCTGCCGGCCTCGGCTGCTTCCCTTCTGCGTGCTCCTGGTTCATCTCACACCCTACGAGCAGCCGGCGCCAAGCACCATGCCCTCCCCGGTCCTGCTCACAGCCCCGGGCAGCCCCACCTCAGGTGCAAGCTGGGCTCCAACTCCCCAGTGCGGCACTGGGAGCCGGAGCCTGGGCCACCACCGGCCCAGAGGCTGCAGCTGAGCAGCTGAGTGCTTCCCCTTGCAACAAGGCAATGAAGAATCTGCCACAAGATGCTCTTCAGGAAGGCAGGTGCCTCCCCAGCCTACAAGCAGCACTTGAGCACCGTGGGGTTTCCAGGAGGGTCTTCCTAGAGCTCAGCTCTGGCTCTTGCTCTTTTGAACTTGACTGCAAGCACTGGGGCAGCTCCCAGAGACACTGGGCACAACAGGCACAGACTCCATCTCCCCCAGCTACCCAGCTCCTGGTCTAAGAGCTTTTGCTGCATGATACCACTTCCAAGATGACAACTATTTCTAAGATAACCTCTCCTCTTTCTTGTCATCACTGTCTCTACACTAAGACACAAGGAGATGTAACGCCTCACGTTGGCACAGCATCTCTATAGGCTCCTCCAAGGTGTCAGTGGCAGGGCAGCCCTGGAACCCACAACAGTCACCGGGGGGCTGCTCTGCTGGAGTTTGGTCGGGGCCACATCAGCTGCAGGAGACCCTGACAGACAGCATCGTCCTTCGGGGAGCCGGAGGAGATGCCTCCACCACGGCAGCCCAGCAGGGAGGCTGGGATGTGTCTACACACTCCTCAACAATTTCCACAGACGTGCCCATGGCCAAGCAGCATGGGACCCTACCTGAGGGTTGTCCATGTACCACAGGAGGCAGTTGGCCTGGGTGTCCAGGATGAAATACCTCCGCAGAAACTTGCCACAGGTCTCATTTTCTTCAATGTCCAGGAACCCGCAGATACGGTTCTGTCGATCCAAGTACGGCATGCCGGGCTCCTTCTCGCATCACCCTGCGGAGGAGGGACAGGCAGGGAGAGGTGGGTGCTCTGCTCCCACAGCCCCAGCTCCCCAAGAGGCTGCTCCTGCACCCACGGCCACCTCAACCTGTTGGTGCCAGACGTGCTGCGATGCCAGTGCACTCGCCCAGCCTGCATCTGAGCTCACAAGAGGGAAGGGGCAACCTGCCAGGGCTGGTCCAAATGAGCACGTTAGCTGCCTCCCCTCACTGAAAAATGAGGCTTTTTCATAAATGCGTCCCTCCCCACAGAGGTGCACATGGCCCCCTGGCCCCGAGAGCTGCCAACCCCCCTGCGGCCAGCGAGCTCGAAAGGCGTGAAAGCCTGCACGAGGCTCAAAGGTGGGGCTGGGGCTTCGCTCCTCACCCAGCCCCCTCCTCTGCATTGAGTCCCACGGCCGCTGGCCAAGTTACCTGCAGGTCCAACTTCCCAACCTGCCCAAACCTCCTGCTGCAGCTGCCAGGCCTCCACAGCCCTTAACACACACAAAGTCAAACGGCTACCGCCAGGCGCTCGCGCTGCGGGGAAGCTGCCAAACATGAACGTCACCCCACACGCCCTGGTGACAAGAAGGGGTGCCAGCGTGCCGGCCCCGGGTGCAGGCAGGAGCAGGGTAGATCACACCAGCAAGGTGGACCAAAATAGCTCAGCAAGGAACTGCAGGACTCTGGAAACCCGGGAGCTGCAGATGGAGTCAGTCGCTGCACGGTGCTGAACAAACGCAGTGACAGACTGATTCCAAGTGACGGTCCTGGGCCCCCAGCCACTCCATCACAGTGATGGTCGCATCCCAGCGGCTGCCCCCCGGAGAGCTCAGCAACGTGGGGTGGCAGCCCACTTACAGAGGACAAAGTAGCCACAAAGGATCTGGTGGGAGATACCGGGTCCCTGGGAACTGCAACAAAAAATAATCCCAAAGCAGACTGTGCGCTAGAGAGAGCCTGAGCACACTCCCAGGAAATGGAAAACAATCTGCAACTCCAGCAGAAAATCTGTGCAGCCAGGATGCAGAGTCAGCAGGGAAAACAATGACCCATCGCCGCGGGGCCAAGCCGTGTCACCAGGTCTGCCAGGGGCACGGACCCTCCCCAGCGCTGCCCCCAGCCAAGGCGAGCCCGGAGGTCACCTCAGAGCCCAGCCCGGCCGCTGTGGAGGAGCGGAGCTGGGCTGCAAGGACAACCTCGTGGGCAGCCGCTGCACAAACCTCCTCTGCCAAAGCAGGGAAAACGCCACGCCAAGCCTGCCGCGGGACGGGACGGGGCACGACGGCCCCGAGCAGCCAGACCAGGGAGCGTGGCAGCCGTGTGCCCACGAAACAGGCTTTGCTCGTGTCCCCTGTGGGCACCAGACGCGGGGAGCCCAGCGTCGCCCTCAGCCACCCCGCAGCAGCCACTGAGTCAGCAGCAGTGGGTGCACATTGCCACCGCTTGAATTTGGCAGCAGCTCCCGCCCACCGCGCACGGCAGAGCTAGAGCCACGGTGAGGGGAGCCCCCCAGCACCCCTGCAGTGGGGCTGCCCCAGCCACTGCGCCATCGCTCCCAGCCATGCGCTGGCAGCGAAGGCAGCGCCGAGAGCCACGGGCACATCCCTCCGCCCGGGCAGAGCCCCCTCGCCGCGGCTCAGGCTGGGCAGGCAGCGATGGAGGTGGCCGTTACCGAAAGGATGCGAGCTGAACCCAGTGTGGTTTGTCCGGTAGAAGAGGGGTGATTTGCACAGGTGCCACGAGCCGAGGCTGAACAAATAAAAGATCTCATGCAGAAAAGGAGGAAATACTATTTTTGAACCGAATGGCTGCAGTGGAGTGGGGCCCTGAGAGGCAAGCATTGTGCAAGAGTTGTGGTGCAGCTGCAAAGGTAGAGGTGGCAGAAAACAAGTCAACCTGTTGTGAGGATCTCAGAGTTTATCATCAGCGTTTCAGAGATGGGTATCACTGCTTTGCTGAGAGGGAAATCATACTGCTTCAGTAGAAGAGATTGTTTTAAAACAACACGTTTGCCCTGATGCAAAGGTTATGTGGGCACTTTGCATTTTTTTTGTGGGCGGGGGGAAGCACACAGAAAGCAGATTCCCAAGTGCCCTCAACCGTACCAACACGTTCAGACCAGGCCTCATAAATTATCTCTTCCTCCTGCTGCTAATAAAAGTCCAGAGACTTCTGCTTATGAGAGGAATGAGAAAGAGCTGAGGTGTGCCACAGGCAGCAGAGGGATGAGCCCCCAGCCCCTCAGGGCTGCGGTGCCAGACCCATGGGACGCCTCCTGGGACCCCCTATGCTCCCCCTGCCATCCTTAATTAACACGGGCTGGGCTGAAAGCCCACAAACCAGCTCAACTTTTCTGCTCCAGCTGACCTCAGACTGCACTTGGATATGCAAAAATCTTTGGGCAGAGGAGATTGCAATTGCTCCAGACTCTGCCCTCCAGACCACACTCCCCTGAGCCAGCCAGGCTCCCTGTCCCCTCACACCCCACTGCCTGCAGGACATGAACTGTCTGTCTCCTTGCAGCCACTGAGAACTGCACTTTTCCATAGGAAAAGGATAAAAGTAGCATCTCCAGCTCCACCAGCATGTGGGTATTTGTTCCCTCTCCTCAGGAACCCCGGGAGGGCTGGAAAATCCTCAGTTTGCAATAACCTTTGCTATTTATACAGCACTTTGTAAACTCCCCGTCACAAATATTTCTATGTGAGACTCAAACTTGTGCTTTCTGTAGGAAGGACACAAGACTAAACCTGAGGGGGAGAGTAAGAGGGACTTCACAGAAAATCAGCATCATTTAAAGGTGCGGATGAGTCCCTGACGGCCTCGCTGTGAGGAGGTGCTCCAGGGGGCAGCCTTTACGGAAAGACAATGGACACCACACTGGCACTGGGCACAGGAAGGTTTACCGATGATGCACATGCCCGACTCATGGAGGCTAATCCACCATCCAGTGACTTGAACTTCCTGAGCATGCCACCGAATCAGGCCCTCAGGGTCTCACGACCAGATCCCATTTATGAATTTACACCATTTTGTAATAAGCACATTGGAGACTTCCAGGGCTCTTCCCCACCTCTGAAGCAAATGACTTCCCAGCTTTTTGAGAGTCATAATATCCCACCAAAAAGGACAACCCTTTTCTGGCTCAGTTAACAAGATGACTAGAGCAATTAGGCTACAGAAGGTTTACAGCAAAAAATACCCTCTCGCCTGCCTCCCGAGATCCAGGTAAGCGCTTCCCACGAAGAGCAGAAGGTGCAGGGCACCGTCCAAACGGCTCCCGAGCCCCGCTCTGCAGTCACTGCTGGCTCCAAGGCCTCGTGTGCAGCCACACAGCCAGACTTTCCAGGAAGCACCCCCAGGACGCCAGCGCTTCACTGCACCGTCACGGCTGCCCATGCCCTCTCTGCCCAGCTCCTGGCACTCACAGCACAGCTACAGCCACAGGAGCGTGACCCAGGGACACCCCGCAGCAGAAAAAGCCAAGGCAATGAGACCTGGCATTCCAAGCATCGCAGCAGCACTGGCCAGAGGCATCTCCCCGCCACCTCGCCCCAAAGCACAGCCCATTGCACCTGCAGGCAGCCCCAGCAAGCAGCCTCAGCATCATCATCCTCCTCCCCTCTCACCCACCCATCTGAGCTGCCCTGGTGCTGGCTGGGGCACAGGACGGGTACCCCCGTTTCACAGGGGCTGCAAGCTGCGATGCCCACTGCCCCCATGCAGCTCCGCGAGATCGGGGTGATGGCTGCGAGCCGCAGCGGTTGCAGCACTACTTCCTTTTACCTGGTCTTGCAAAGGAGTTTCCAGCGTTCACCCCGCCGCCGTCGATCCGCAGGCTGACACACGAGGCAGACGGTGTAGGCAGAGCCCAGCAACTAACTCATGCTAATTCCAGACGTTTGCCTTAATTAAATAATTAACCTGTTGAAAGGCAGGCTGGGAGCAGCAAGGATGCGTTTCTCCAACTCCCCACAGACAAACAGCCAGGAGAACGCTCGGAATCGCTGCAGATCCCGACGCTCCCCGTGCGTTTGCTGCCGACCCCACAGACCCCAGCAGAGAGCAGTGCGTGCAGCACCCCCGGACCTCCCGCAGGGACCCCGTCCCCCAAATCAGGGGCTACCAGCAGGAGCAGGCCCCGCTGCCCCCAGCCCCCCCACGCCCACGCTGCCAGCACTAACGTGCAGGAGCGACGGGCACCGCCGCCAACGCCGCGCGGCCTCTTCCCTCCAGATGCTTCCAGCTGCGGAGCCTGGAGTTCCTGCCGCATCCCGGGACCGGCGGAGCAGCCCCGCTTCCCAGCTCCACCCCGGGGCCGGGCCCCCCCGGACCCCCGGCACGGCAGCCACCCAGCGCCGGGCGGGGCGGGGGGCGCTCCAGCGCCTGCAGCCGCCCCGAGCCCGCGGAAGCCCCTTCGCCGGGGGAGGGCTGAGAGGCAGCGCCGGAGGGAGGAGGGGGCAGCGAGGCCCCCCTGCCCACCCCGCGGGGTCCTCCAAGAAGCGCCCGAGAGGGGAGCGCTGCGCACGGGCGGGACGGCGGCTCCGCGGCCACGCGCAGCGCCCCGCACTCACCCCGCGCTGTCCGTGGGCTGCGCCCCCCGCGCATGGCCGGCGGGGCGGGCCGGGGGCTGCGGCGCGGCGCGCACGCCGAGCGGGGGGGGGGCGGGCGGAGGGGGTGTGCCCCTGGCTCCGCCGCCGCTTTTTTCCGGGTTAATTACGTCTGCCATTAGCAAACCCGGCCCCGGATGTGAGTGCGGGGCGCGGGGGGGCGGCCCGTGGGGCGGGGGGAGCTGCGCGCCCCTGCACCCCGCGCACCTGCAGCGGCCCCGGCGCCGGGCTGGGTGCGCCCCCACGGGCAGCCGCCGCGGGGGTCCCGATTGGGGCCAGCCCGGTCCCGCTGCCCGCCCGGAGCGCTGCACCTTCGCCGCGGGGTGGGCGAGCTCCTCCGAGAGCCCCTGCCCAGCCGCAGGGCCATCCAGGCAGACCCCCACCCCACCCCACCCCCCGCAAACTCGGCAGAAAGCTGCTCGGTACATCTGTGCCCTCCGAGAGCTCCTGCTCCGACACCGGGACGCTCGGGCAAAATGCTTCCCAGGCCCCCCACGAGCTGCCCCGTGAGGAACGGCTGCATCCCCACCACGTGAAACTGCCCCCCCCCACCACCACCCGGGACCCACCACCCCAACCGAGACCCCACCTGGGCAAGGGCCAGCCCGCAGCGGGGCGAGCAGCGCCTGCGCCACCAGCAAGATGCTCAAAATAGCAAGTGGCTTCGCATGCAAGGGAAGTCAAGGGTGGGCACGCTCCGGTGGTCCTGCCGTACAGTTAGGCCTCACACTGACACAGAATCCCAGGGCTTCCAAACCACACAGGGCTTCACTGCTGCTTTACAGAACCTTGCTCTACTCCCACGGCCTTATTATGGGGTGCAATGTCAGATACAGCAGCATCAGGGCAGATAACAGGCACATGACCGAGAGCGGCATGCGTCTCGGGTGAACTGCCCCAGCCTCTGCATCAAACCAGAGCAATCCCCGCTGGTTTTGTTTGTGGTTCAGATCCAGGCTCCACCAAGCCGACTGCCCCATGCGTTCCCCCCTCCCCAAGCAGCAGTTAGAGCACTCACACGCTTTCACACCAGCCCAAGGATGCACACGCATCTCTGTGGGCACATGCACGTGGAGTGGCAGAGCTCAGAGCTGGCACCGCAGGAAGGGGGGGAGGCTGGAGAGGATGAGCCCCCATCCGGACCCTGCAAAAACACCACAGCACTGCGGGACAGAGCAAGCGCCCGATGGGGTTGGCACACCAGCCTCGCAGGGGGAGAGGGGCAAACCCTGCCAGGTAACACAGAGGTTATGCTGGGTGTCCAAACTGAATTGCACCGCTCACCAAAACACCGCAGACACCCTTGCAGCAGGTGAGGTCTCTGGGGAGCCAGCAGTTAACCCTGCAAACAGTTATTCGTGTGCTCGTGGAGCCCTGGGGTTCCTCCTCACCTGAGGAAGCTGCAAAAACGAAGCCTGGAGTTAATAATTGATGTTTTCCAAGAGCAGCCACTGCTCCCCTTTGTGATGTGGTCTCAGGGTCCTTGCCATCTTCATGAACCTCCTCCTTTGAAGCCCAGGGCAATCAGGCATGTGCTGGGCTTGCAGGCACTGCCTGGTCACCCAGAAAACTTCACAGTTGCATCAACCAGTCATTTGTTTGTCAGTCATCTGAGCCCATTACCCACACCCCAGAGGTGCCTACCTGGCTCAGCCGATGTAGCCCAGACAGTCAGTGGTGCTCACACCCAGCCCGGGGGATCAACTCTGCAGAGCTCTGCACCAGCTCTACTCGCCTCCAAGCAATGCCAGTGACCCCAGCCTCCAGCTCCATGCCCCTCACTCATGCTGTATCGTCAGGGTCTTTCCTTTATTTAATTTTAAGTGCTGAGGATCCAGTGCTACACATTTGCAGATTTTCTTCCCAGAGCAATTGCACCCTGTTCAGTGCTTGCTGTACACAGTGTTGTTAAGTAAACACATTGCCTCAGCCCCCAGCATTTCCTATGGCCTGGGTCATTTTTAGAACAAAGAGGTTCTCCTCCCCCCCCCCCCCCCCTTTCCATGTTGCAGAAGATTGCCCAAATGCTGTTACTGAAACCATGTGTGTTCATTTCTGTGTGACTCTGCTCCAGGCCCATGTCACCGCCCCAGGAGCAGATGAAACCACAGTCTGTCACAGCAGAGCAGCCTCCAGCCCGCTGCAGAAACAACGCGCTGGAGCGGGGCAGGCGAGGGCCCGGGGGGGCTGTGCTCACCCAGCTCTTGGGCTGTGCCGGAGCGTGGCACTGACCGGACATGAGCCGCCGTTCCTGCAGGAGCATCACTTGGGAAAGCTGCTGCTTCAGTGCAGGGTGGATTTGGGGAGCAGGAAACACTCGCCTCCCCCCACCCCATGCCACCCAGAACAGCGTGGGGTCCCTGCAGCTGCACCCTCAAAAAGTCCCTGCTTTCTCCCCGGAGCTGCATCTGGCCCTGAAGCGCTTTCTCCCCGTGTGGGTGAACCTGATCCTGGTGCTGCTGGCACTGCAGAGGGTGCGCAGGGAGCCTTGCTGTCACAGACAGGCACCATGCAAGTGGTGCTTTCCTAGCACTTTGCACAAGAGGTTATTTTTCTCTAGAAATTTCCTGTTGGACCCCGACAGGGCTGTTGGCCCCATCTACCCTCACTCAAAGCTCAGCGTTCAGCACCATTAAATAAATGCACCGTCCAGCTCTGCAGTCGCAGCTGCTCTCCTCGCCGTTGCCAGCCGACCATGGCCACCTGTGGGAGAAGCATCTTCCCTCCCCACTCTTCATCCCTCCCATTTCCCCGCTGGGGGACGGTCCAGCCCCACACCCTGCCAGAAGCTGCAGCCCAAACTGCATCATTTATTAATTACATCAGGAGAAAAGCAGCAATGACCTCCCTCCGCATCCCTCCTGCCAGCGCTCCCAAGAGCCCCGAGGGAGCATGTACAGCTGCAAGCCGATACACCCAGGGTGACCCTAGCCTGGGTGCCCATTTTGCTGTGCATGACAGAGGAGGATTTTGGCACTGCTCCTCATGTACTTTTTCAGGGAAGAATCATCCCTCAATGCAGCTGGTGAGTAATTCTTCGCACTGCCTGGCTCCCCCATGCACACAAACCCTACAGCCTGCCCTTGCCCAGCTGCAAGACAGTCTGATGGAGCCAGAGTCTGAACGTGCCGAGCACTCACTATGGGGCTTTTGAAGGTGCTATAAGGGAACCAAAACCTGAAGCATGAAAAACGCACCAGTTATGGAAATGCAGGCCACAGCAACTGGGTTATACCGAGAATTAAAAATAATAATAATAAAAAAAGACAAACAAAAAGAAAATGAAGAAGTTGGAAAAGCAACTTTCCTGCCTCAAAGCAGGGCTGGCCACTCCATCGGGTGAGGACAGGGCTGTGTCCAGGCAAGCTCTGGAAGCTCAGCGGTGGATGCCCACCAGCCTGCTGCAGCACAGGCCCCTTTAAACCAGTGTCTGCACCTGCATGGAACAGGTCACCACACACAGGGAGCAGCACACACACACTGAGATGTGGGCGAGAGGCAGAGCTTCAGTGCCAGGATTTCAGCACAGCCTCACCCACAACCCTTGTCCATCCCACACGTGTCCTCTCCTTCCCACTGCTCGCTGCACTGCCTGCCTACCAGCCCTTCTTGCTGGAGTTCTCTACCCTCACTCTGCCAACCACTGTCTTTCCCCCCCCTCCTCATCCCTCTCTGCTTTGCAAAGACTAAACTGTTCCATGGAGTATTTTTATACTGGGGCATCTCCTGCAGACCTTGTGACTTGCGCCAGAGCCTGGATCTGAAGCAGCTCTGTTTTCTATGGGCACAGTCACATGGCAGCTAGTCACACTGCTGCTCTTCCTTTATTCCGAGAGCCTTTCAGTTCTCCTCCTACATGTTTCAATATATTTTGCTGCTGTAGCCTGCCTGGGGGTGTGAGCAACCCCTTGAACTTGCAGAGACACCCTATTAGCAGACACAGGGTCACAAGGGGATCCCCAGGGCAGGGCACCCTCTGTCCCAGGGCCTTTGGATGTCCTACAGCAACCAGGGTCCCCTGCAGGAAAACATCCACATGTACTCCAGGGAAGGAGCAGAGCCCACAGCAGACACAGAATAATCTGTTTTCTAGAGGCCTTCCCTCCAGTGGCAGCAGCCAAGCATCCTTCTTGGCTGGTTTTAATCCTCAGAAGACTCAATATCCATCTTCTCCAGAACTTTTGACCCTCTCATCCTCCAGCACTCACTGAGGCCTCTTTCAGCAGCCTCTTGTAGCAGGGAGCTCCACAGCTGGATCCAAGCATGCTGCATTATTTATTTTCTTCTGTTTGAACTTGCCCTTTTCGATTTCAGTACCTGTTCCCTTTTTTCTTGCGTTATGACTGAGGGAAACTCCCAGCAGATTGCTTTGCTAGAGGAGCAGCAGCTGGGCTTCCAGTCAGCAGTCTGCTGGCTTGCCCCACATTGTTTCCTGCAGTCAGTTTCCCACTCTCCTCCCCATGCTCCCAGTCATCCTTCTCTTTCCTCCCCTCATCATCCTCCTGTCTTCCCTGCTCGTTCCTGTTCACTCGCTTTTACCGTTCTCCCTTACAAAACAAAGCAGCACCGAGTGCTCCTGGGGCGTCTTTCGAGCAAAGCTTTGAGCTGTGTGAGCGCCAGCCATCCCAGACCACCAAGCAAGCCCCACATCAGCACTCCCCCCTGCAAACCACGCACTGGCAGGAGTCACCCAGGAGCTCAGCGAGTGCTGAGCTGCGCAGGGGGGAGCAGCCTCCCCATGCCTGGCCGATCGCTCCTTGGATGACTTTCCCCCAGCTGCTCTCAGCCACTGCAGCAAGCGGAGCACTGGCGTTTGCTTGGCTCAGTGGGGACGCTTTCACATCCATAAGCATCATGCATTGAAAAAAACAGGAAAGTGGTTTGCTTGCCTGCTGCCCGGCTCTGCGTCCCACAGTGCCATTGCTCCTTGCGAGCCTCAGGAGCCTTGCTCTTACCCCAGCGTGCAGCTGACTTTCCCACAGGGCAGCTCAGCAGCTCTGCTGAAGCCCCCCATGTCTTGCATTCTCCCCAGCCACCCCACACATCACATCTCATCTCCTCCTTACCTCAGCCCAGTACTGTTTTTCTCCTCCTTAGACTGCAAAATCCCCAGGGCCAGGTGCCCATGCCTGCATCGGACCAGCCCTAGGAGGTTTCTGGGCTTCAGGAGGACTTTACATAAAATCACTCATTAGCAGGTAGAGACAATGGGCACCTGTGGGACACTCCCTGTCATGAGGGGTTCAAAGGGAAAGCCTGGTGGAAAGAGGAAAAGCAAGATCTCCCAGAGGTGGCAGTGACCACCAGGGGATGAAAGTCACCCCAAAGTTTCATCTCCTTGCAACTGCAGACATGCAGCACCGCTTGTCTGGGGATACCCACCCCCACCCCATGCAGGGTGGCCAGGGCTCACTGCAGAGGCAACGGGGTCCCAGTGGATGGTTTCCTCCCACAGAGCAGCACCAAGAGCTGCACCAAACAGGCTCGGCCAATATTTCATGCCAAATGTATTTATAGTCTGTCCAGACTTGCATATTTGTAGCCACAGGAG
This sequence comes from Falco rusticolus, assembly GCF_015220075.1. Classification (NCBI taxonomy): domain Eukaryota; kingdom Metazoa; phylum Chordata; class Aves; order Falconiformes; family Falconidae; genus Falco; species Falco rusticolus. The sequence goes on along the minus strand of NC_051206.1, from coordinate 5,618,384 downwards.
GGAAAAAACGTCTCCTCGCAGCCATGATTCTCAAGTTAGCAGAAAGCAGCCCAAAAGCATCTCTGTCAGGGCAGCACGCTGGGAGCGGGGCTCTGCCCTGGGTCCCCCCAGGCTCTGCCTGACGAAACCTCCCAGGGTGGCTGCACTCAGGTGAGCTCCCATCCCCACAGGGAGCCAAATCAGTTCGGTTTGAGCCGTTTTCTCCGAGGTTATGGTTTTCCTGTCAATGAGGAGCAGCGGCTGCGAACACAGTTTTCAGCTGCAGCGTTTATTTGAGTGATGGTGGCTCAGCCTCCCCCACGCTTTAAGCAGCAAGCAAACCCACCGGTGTGCATAGCGCGTACCCCTAGGCTATTGCAGCAAGCAGCTACGCCGGGCCAGCCGCCCCTTGCCTGGGACCCTCATGGCCAGCTCAGCAGCAGCTTCCCCACCAATGCAGCAGCCAGCAGGCTGGGGAGGGGCAGCGGCGTGGCCCCCCCACTGTTCCTGGAGCCCCGGGGTGGTCCGTTGCAGTTGTCGCTGAAGCAGCATTTCAGTGTGGCCCCACCAGAGCTACCACGCTGGTCACAGAAGGACTTGTAGGAGCAAGACTTAATGACGCTGTCTGCAAGGAAAGGCACATACAACACGCGGTGTCAGGCACCCCCGGGTGTCGGGGGCTTCACTCCTGCCCTGCTAAGCAGGGGGAGGAAAGGGAGCAAGCAGAGCCATGTCCCAGCATATTGCGTTACAGATGTGGAATAAAACGGTCTCTGTCCTGCCCACAGAGCTGCCAGGAGAGCCGAGCAGCGGTCCGGTGGCCAAGGGATGCCCCATGGTCACACCACCCCAAGTCAACGTGGAGCACATCACACAGCCCTGCTGTGGAATAGTGACCACATATTTATAACCGCACGTGAAAGTACATATAGCCCAGGCTACGAGAGAACCTGGGGCAGGAGCGGGGCTGGTTTTGGGAACCATCTCTCCCCATCTCACTGGCCATGCTGCTGCCTCGCACTGAGGGTGGTGAAGCATTGCTGGAGGGTGGGAGCAGCATGCCACTAAAAAGGGCTTTCCTTACGCCAGCAAAGGGCTGTGAGCTACCCTAGACCAAAAGCATGTTTTTGAGGTCTAAAAACTCAGAAAAAAACCAAGTGGCTCACCCCTGCTTCATGTGGACAAGAGGAAGCCAGTTCCTGGTCTTGCCTGGTTGGCCCTTTGCTTGTTCTCGCCCTCTGGTCCCCAGGAACCCCCAGTGTGTGTCCCCTAGCCCCTCCAGTAGCCTTCAGCCCCTCCAGTGCCCCCCAGAACCCCCGGCCCCCCCAGCCAAGGGACTTACTGGGTGCAGTGATGGTGAGGCAGGCGTCGGCGTACTGGGGGCAGCTGTGGGAACCTTGCTTGTTGCAGTCGTTCTCGTTGGACGCAATGCATTTGTGGCATTTCAGTGCTTTACCTGAGCGAAGATGGGGAGGAGGAGGAGTGAGAGTGGCAGTGGTGTGCCATCTGGTGACCCCCAGCACTGGGACGGGGAGTCACAGGCAAGGGTTAGCACTGGTCAGAGCCGAGCCGCTCTGCTGGCTGGGAATCGGCAAGGCCACGGCACGCAGCAGGCTTTGGGATGCGGGGTCTCTCCTGTCCGTGACATTCATGAAAAACTCTTCCAAGTGTGAATCAAAATGATGAGTGCTAAACTGGGCAGGCTAGCTCCCCTGAGTCCGTGCTCTGCAAAAACTTCCTGAAACTGAGTGTCCTGTAATTAATTCGCTTTACAATAAAAATAGGTAGATGTAATATTTAAAAAAACACCCTAGATCTTTGTTTTCTTGTGCCCAATTTCATTTTAATGAGCATTTTGGGGAGACAAGGGAAGACTCATCTAACCTGTGGAAGCAGGTTTTGTGCATTTGTGTGCCTGAACTGCAGCAGCTCCCCCATGCAACGCTCAGAGTGCACAGCCCGGGGGCACTGCCCAGGGGGACAGGCGCAGTGACAGGCAGCGAAGTGCTGGGCAGACGTGTGTGTCAGCAAGGACAAGTCATCTCCGAATGGTTCTCAAAGGTGGCCACGGGCACGTTAGATCACAACCAGCCCATCACCTCCGCCGGCACTCTGTGCGTCAGAGCCGATAATAGGTGCAAGAGCTGACTGACCCTTTAGGAGAGGAAAATGCTCAGCTGCCAGAGGTCCCTGCTTGGTTTAGGAACCAGCTGAGCAAATGTGAAAGCATTATTATCATTTTATAACAGGAAAAGACTTTAAATAACAGTGCTGTTTTAAATATCTGCAGATGAAGCACCCTCCCCCCGAAAAAAGGAAAAAGAACAAATCTGAGGTTCCTGCTCTTGCCTGAAATTATGAATACTTGATTTTGATGGTGATGGTTAAATTACCACCGATGTCGGGAGTAAAATTTGTCTCTGCTTTGCTGGCGGAGCAGAGCCCTCTCGTGGCCCAGCTCCGGGTCCGCAGGGTGGCTCCTGCACGGAGCTCCCAGTTTCATCTCATGGGAAAGGAGGAAACCCATGTCTCAGGAAAACTGGGATTTCATGGGGTCAAACGCCAGTAAACGCCTGCCATTAACCCACACTGACCCTGACTTCCACAGTGGGATTGCTTGTCTCCTGCTTCTCCTTTGCGGTTCTTTGCAGCATGGCACAGCCTTCATTTACCCGTAGCTAAAAACGCAGTCATGGTTCGTCTCGTCTCGGTCCAAAGGTCCTGAAACCATCCTGAGGTGACCACAGCAGCATTGCTCAGAGCAGTGCAACCACTCTCCCGCCTTTTAAGATGGCTTTTTGTGATTCTGCCTTTGAGGAGCCAAGTTTTAGCTAGGAAACACGGCTCCGGCAATGAGAAGCTGCTGTTCGCCGGCTCAGGTGCCTCCTCAGCTCCATCAGCCAGAGACCGGAGGCTCTGCAGTCCCGGCTGGGCACCTCACACCTGTGCTTTGTGCAAGTGGCAGAGAGTAGGCGAGGGGCTGGGTGCTTCTCTGGGTGCCTCTAAGAGGAGAAAGCCACCATCCCGCCAAAACACCATTTTTCTGCAGGGAAGGGAGCAGCAGCAGGCAGGGGCGCAATGGGCGCACACAAGCCGGCAGGCAGGCAGCAGGGCCGGGGCAGCAGCAAGCAGGAAAGCAGCTACAGCGATTTACCCCACCTTGCCCTGCCCTGAGCTATAGGACACTTACTTTCTCCGGCCAGGGATGTGATGACAGCCAGGGCCAGGAGGGTCTTCAGGGCGAACATTTTCAGCAGTGTGCAGCACAGGGCACGTATCCTCTGTTTTGTCTTAAGGTCTTACAGCTAATCTGCTTGGGTGATTGGATCACTGGGCTGGGGATAACACACTTACTGCAGCCCCTGCTAATGCCATCTTAGCTGGGGAGGACAGGATGCAGGTCCCCAAGGGCATGGGCCAGTCTGGGGCATGGGATCAGGGCAGAGCAGTGGTCCGGTGCCTGTGGAGTTGGCCAGACCTGCCCACACTTGCTGGGCTGGGCTCTGCACTGCATCTCACTGGCGCCTGCTATGGGAACCCTCTCCATCTCCAGAGTACCTTGTGGTGGCTTTCAAAGATCCTGATCAAGCCCATCTGCTCCATCCAAAGAATAATCCCTTCCTTGCCATTTGCAGCAGCCAAGTTGGGGAAAGACCCTCCAAAGTTTCCAATCCACCCAAAGAGAAGTGCAAGAGAACAACTGAAAACCCATAAAGGGCTGGGAGTCCAGTGGAGCCGCCCCTGTGCTCACCCAGCCCTTGGCTGGGCAGGGCAGTCTCCGTCCTTACAGAGGGGTTTACCCAAGGCCACGGAAGGTTATCGGGGTCAGCCCAGGGATGAAGCAGAGTCCCACTGCCCAACGTCCTGCCGCAGCCCTCAGCTCTTCCTCCTGGCCAAGCTCACTGGCGCACAGTTCAGCAAAACCTGCCGGGAGCATCATTGCGGCATGGTAGGAGTCAAGGGGGCATCAAAGTCGTCTCAGGTCTGAATTTCAGAGCTGATGAACACACCCCTCAGGAACAGATGATAACAATGATTATTTGAAACCAACTGCATTGTAAACCACATTAAAAAGAGGCAGAATAGGGCCCATCCTGGAAGATAAAGCCAGCTTCTCCAAAAGCCCTTCACTGACCTTACAAACACCAAGGAAGCTTTCAAGAGTGATAAACACAATTTTTATTCAGGCAATGAAACATGGAAAAAATATATTAGTAATCATTATAATAATCTCATTTGTGTGAGTATAACTCTTACAAATATTTACCTGACATATAAAAGGGAAATTATTGTACATATAAAATTGATGGCGATGGCAGTTACATACATGGTCTGGAGCGATGGGGATAGTAGTCAATGCAGAGAAAGTTCCTGCCTGGGGTGGGGGCACACCGGAGGGATGGGTGGGAGGGATTTGCAGTCGGGGTGGTTACTTCTTGGCACTTCACTGCAGACAGAGATCTGCTGGCAGATGCACACTTGCAAACAGCAACACTAGCGGCTTACAGGCAGGCACCCACCACTGTCAGAAAGGGGTATTTAAATTCTACTGCAAGAAAAAAGACAACACACACAACCAGGCTGCGGTCCCGACGCGCAGGTACCTGCAGATTTCCCCGCGCTGGTTACACATCTTGGCTGGAGCAGCCGGGCAGTGTTTGAATGCCGTGCACTGCTCCTGCTGCCAGCTCCCAGCTTGGCCCAGTGCTGCCGGTGAGCCGGTGCCGGCATCATGCCTCTGCGGCATTGCCGAGCGGGAGCTCCAGGGCCAAGCCAGCCCCAGTGCCACCAGCTCCGCACGCGGAGAGTGGCACACAGGGGGCAATGGCCCTGCCCGTTGACAGTTACGAACACACGCCTTCTATTATATGTAACTATAACCATTATATATATATATTTATATATGTAACTATAACCATATTATAGTTAATAAATCATTCCTTAGGAATCTTCTTTGCCCAGACTGGAAGTGCATGCTGACAGGCACAGGAACGCGACAGCACTGGGGTGAGAGAGGCAGCGAAAGCGGGAGCAGGAGACACCAGGAGCAGAGACGGGGCGCATGCTGCCCGCGGGGAGTATGGACGTGGAAGCTGCTCCCCGCAGGCAGCCTGGCCTTCCCGGTGGCTTCGCTTTGCCAGAGGGGCAAGACTGCAGCACGGATTGCACTGTACGCAGGTTGGGGTTCTGGGGAAGTGCCGAGTGGTGAAAACCAAACTTCTGCAATCATCTGCCACCTCCGAGGGCCAGAACACCCCTGACTAGAGACTGACCACCAGACACACTCGGGTCAGGCTCCCAGCGAGCCCAATGCCCCGAGCCGGTTGCTGTGCTCGGTGCTGACCCTCCGGCTGAGCAAACCTGGCCCTGGCTGGCCACGGCGCACACAGAACCTGAATTATCCCTTGCGCTAGGGCGGCAAGTACACACTGCCGCAGAGGGGCTGGGGCATCACACGGTGCATAAAGCCAGCACGTGGTGCAGCATGCCCCCACGCAGAGCCCAGGGCTGAGGGGCTGCCACCGTCCCTGCCCAGGGGCTGCCACCTGCTCTGGCTCCATCAGCCTCATGCTGGGACCTCAAGCGCAGCTACGGGCACGATGGCAAACCCATGTGCCAAACCAGAAGAAGCCCTGAGAGCCTGCACAGCGCCCTGCTCTGCAGTGACCTGGTCCCTTCGGTTTCTGAAGGGCTGCAAAGAGAAAAACCCAACTCCCAAACAAATCCCTGGGTCTCAAGGGCTTTAATTTACCTGCACAGACCCTCAGAAGGTCCAGAGGGGCAGCACCTTCCTGGGGTCACTCCCTGCTGTCACCACCACCCTGCTGAAGCCTGGCAGCCAGGAAAGGGACACTTGCATCCAGGCAGGAATGCTGCCTTGGAGCTGGACACAGGAGAAGTGAGCAGTCCTATGGTCTGCAGACCCCCAAACACTGATGAAATTGGAGGGGAGCCACACTCCAGTGGGCTGGGGCTGGCATCTTTGACTCCCCAGAGTCTTCGTAGATCATCTGACAGATGCTTTTGTACCAGCTTATTAGAGGGAAGTGTGGGGAGGACAAAGGGGGGGCGCAAAAAAAAAAGAAAAAGGAAAAAAAATGGGGAAAAAAGGTTTTTCCTTTCAGCCAGCATAAAGCCACAGGGGCACAGCTCTGAGCGGGGTCAGCCATCAGCTTTCCCACCACCCAGCTACTAGCCTGTTCACTGGGATAACTGGGAACACGGTGAACAGTCCTGGTCTGTGTACTAGGACAGGCTACCAGCTTCTTTGTCTGCTTAAGTGTATAATAAATTCTCTCTATACATAATATAACTAATAAAATATATACCAATTGTATGGCTCTGATTTAAACAGATGTTTGCACTGCATGCTCAACACAGGGAATTAGAAAACAGGAGGAAAACAGCTGGATTCTTTTACAAAAAGGTAGCAGCAAAAAAGTTTGTGAAAGTCTTAGAAAGGCTGGGTAGGAAACAGTCCAAACAGCAAATACTTCCCTTATTTGATGCTTTATGACTATCAAGGCGACAGCAGAGAATCCTCCACCACTGCAGCTATTGCCTGGTCCCATTGATCCGCCCTTCTGCAGGACAGGACGGTCCTGCACTGACCCCAAGGGGCATCACCCACAGCCCCCAGCACCCCCAATACATTAGCCACAGGTGCCTGCTGGCAGGCACCATGGCCAGGAAGATGTGGCACTGCACAGCGTGCACAGCAGCAAAACTCACCAGGCAAGGCTGGCTCGTGCAATGGCGCTACTGCGAAGGCGCGCACAGGACCCACGCAGGGATTTAAACACGATGCATCACTCCAGAGCCCCCTGGTCCTCAGCACAGTGCAAAGGCAACCTCAGCAATTCTGCTGGAGCTTGGTGTGTCCAGAAAAGTAAACACCTCTGAAACAGAGCAGGCAGCCTGCTGGCGGGGAAACTCAGACTTTGGGCTGCATCCAGACAGATTTCAAAGTGTCTTTTACTGCTGTCTGGATCTGCCTTTGCCTGTAAAGATGGCTTTTGTTTAGTTCTCTTAACATTCAGTGCTGTAAGGGCATTTTTGACAGCAGTGCAAGACCGCGGGCAGTACTGCACTCCTCCTTGCCTTTCTGTACCAACTGGCGAAAGGACCCTGAAGTCAGCAGAATCGTGAAGCAGTTCAGGGTTTGCTTCCTTCCTCCTGCACCATCCAAAGTGGGGAACTAACCTCACTAGGTGTGGGGAGCCAACAGCAAGGGGCTGGGCTCTGCACATTTCAAAGCAGACTAGAAACTCTACCCTAACAAGCCTCAGGAGGTGCCAGGGCTGCGGGCAGGGTGGGGAAGGTGGACGGACAAGTCCCAGCTCTCCAGAACCAGCATTTTCCCCTGTTTCTCCAATACCTCCTGGGGCAGAAGCCTCCTGTCCTCCCCTTGGCTAGGCTCTCCTTTGAGAGGATTTGAGTTACTACTGGTTAAGTGGCCATATCCATGCTCCCGAGGAAATGAGACATGTAGCAGGACCCTGCCCGACGGGAAGAAGTGAGAAGAGAGCCCAAGTGCTCATAAATGCTAATAAAGTGCACGAATGCAGAGACATTGGCTTCCTTCCTCCAAGGCTGGCACAGCCAGGGATGAGGATGTGCTGTGCTGTTTCACCCATGTACCAGAGACCAGGACCAGCTCCGGCAACACCACCGCCTCTCCCAACACCACTCCATCTACCAGGAGGCTGCTTCAGCCCAGGGATCCAGGCTGGTGGCCCCAGACCACCTGTAGCAGGTGCCTGGGGTCCCCAAGCCCCTTCACTGCCTCCCCAGCCGTGCACGCACGGGCCAGCTCCTCTTCCCAGTGCAAGGGCCAGTGGCTCCAACCCTGGCATCATCCGCATCCCGGGGCAGGACCTGCTAGGCAGGGCTGGACTTGTGCAGTTGAGCACGTGAGGACAGTAAGTGACAGCATGTGTAGGGGCACCACTAGACCCAGCCCAGCTGAGGGGGACAGAGCCCAGGGTGTCACCTCCCAGCTGAGAGCTGGCATCCGTGCAGATGGACGGCACGGCAGCCACTTGCTACGGACACCAGGAGGGACATGCATGCCCAGCCTGACGACAGGGAACACAGCCCCAGAGCCCTTGGGAGACACAGACAGGGACAGCGCAGGGACTGGCTCTGCACGGGGGCCGCAGGGTCCGGCAGCCGAGCGGAGCAGGCAGCTGGACGTGTGTGCTTCTCTGCTGGGGGGGGGGGGGGGGGGGGGTCCTGGGCAATAAGGCAAGGTGCTTGACGTTACAAGAAAAGCAGCCAAGTGCAGAGTGCTGGACGAGGGGCGGTGAGACTCAGTCTGTCTTTCCCAGCTTCGCTATCAGCTCGTCACAGATCTTGGTCAGCTCCTCAATCTCCTGGTTCTGGAAGAAAAGCAGAGCTTGAGGACCCCTGCAGCATCACAGATGGAGGATAACACTCGGGACCATCTGCCACCGAGCCAGCGCGGGAAGGGGCAGCTGGCTCCTGCACCTGCCCCTGCAACAGCTCTCTGGTGCATCATCCAGATGCTACGGGGAGCCCTGGGCTCAGCCCTCCTCACCCTCAACACACCCCAGAGCTGCACAGACACCCGTCGCTGCCCAGCTGCAGCCCACCCTGCTCCGCACAGCCCACCCTGCTCGGCTCAGCCCATATGTCTGGTAGTGGGCACCTGTGAGCAAGCTCTGCCTGTGCCCCAGGACAGCCAAACACATGCCAGCCCTGAACCAGCAGCCACAACACTGCACACAGCCATGCCTACGCCTGGTCCTTGCGAGAGGACACAGCTGTACATTTTATAAAAAGAAAAAAATAAATCAACCCACAAAACACGAACAAAACAAGCAAAGAAATACCCCCAAAACCAAAACCACAGACACTTTCTGGGCCAAAATCCTGGAGGACCCCTCCAGCACCCACAGGATGCTCAGGGCAGCAAAATGGAAATGCAGAGCACAGCCAGCACGGCTGGCAGAGAGGAGGCAGGGCAGGCGCGTTACCTTCTGCTGGAGGGCTCGCTCCAGGGACTCCACCTTCATCTGCTCCTTGCGAAGCCCAGCGTGCAGCGCCGCGCTCTCTGCCTTGGCCTTGGTGCGCACCTGGGCGATCTCCTCGTTGGCTCTGCGGTGGCGTTTGGAGAGAAGGGGACAGGGATCACACCCAGGTGCAGGCAGGAGCAGCACCGCGGCACGTCAGAGCACGTGGTGTCAGCAGAGCCCAGCTCCTGCTTGCCTGGATGCATCAGAGGTGGTTTTCCCATAGGGAAAACCTGCATGAAACTGGATTAATTCGGCCCCCCCAGACTCCTGTATGGAAACTCTGCTTTCTCAGAGTGAAGCTAAACCAGTTCCTCACCGACTTCCCTGGGGGCTACCATGTGTTGGCGAGCTACTGTCAGCTGAGCCTTGGTAGCTGCACATCCCCTACACCACAAACGTGAGCCCTCAAACATGGACCTTGCTAAGTGACTGTAAATAGACCATGAACCTCAGTTTCTCCATTAAAAAAAAAAAAAAGTAAGCAGAGATCAGAGAATCCATTCAGGGATTTGTGCTGGCTTACTTACAGCCATTTAAAGTCACTTGAGCCTGAGGTTGTAAAAGGCAGCTTTTCACATCAATAAGCTCCTGCCTTCCAGCCTCAGGAAAGCCAAATGAAAACACTGCCCTACAAGGTCTTTAAGCACCCAGCAACCTCATGAACCTCATGCATGCCCTTACTTGTCTAATTTTTCTTCTGCATGGACTTTCAGGGCCTGATACCGCTGCTCTTCTTGCTTGACCCGGGTTAAATAATCTTGAGCACACTTCTTCAGAGCTTCTTCATTCTGGGAGAAAAAAAAAAAAAGTACATCCATCTGCATGGGGACTGAGCACAGAGATGCTGCCCTGATGAGATGATACAGCCTGAGTATCAAAGGAAAAGGCTTTAAATAGAATCAGCTTCTCCCTTATGCTGGAGCCCCTTATCCACCTTGGCAGCATGGAAAAACAGTGTGTAGATGGAGGCAGAGTTTCTTGGGGCACTTTGCCCTGGCACCTGCCTTCCCTTGGCCGCAGCTCTGCCCAGGGCAGGATGCTCCAGGGCCAGCAGCTCAGCAGGAGGGTGCCAGGGAGGAGCGCAGGAACAGCCAGCTCCCCGTGAGCCCAGCTCCCCACACTCTCCCTGTGGCATTTGAAAGACTCTTTGCTCATTTTATCAGAAAGTGCACAGATGAAAGCAAGCAAGAAGCCCTCCAAGCAAGGGCTGGGGCATCTGAAGCAGCACCGCATGGGGCGGGAGGGCCACAGTGCTGCAGTGTGGGGCAAAGTGGGGCAATGCTGCACGGGAACCCTGTGTCTCAGGACCAAGACTACAGGGAGAAAGAGGAAACCAAGGTAAGGACCTTCTTAAAGCCTTCTAGGACGCTCTTCAGGTTCTCATATCTCCTGAAGAGATCTGACAAGGACCTCTCCACCGAGTTTAGGTCTGCCAGAGCCTGCTCCTTTTCCATCGTGAGCTGCTGCATGTTCTTCTGAGATGTCATGTTTGTCCTCTGCTCATCCTCTGTGACAGAGAATAAACAGTGGGGACATGGTGAGTGAGGGGGGACAGCTGTGGCAGCCAGCTCCTGGCCCCGCACGCCCGGCCAGGCGACGGCACCTTACCTATCATCTGGGCAATGGTCTTCTCATACTCAGCCACGATTTTCCTAGAAGAAAAGGAGAAAAAAACCCAACCACAGGTAAGAGGCAGCAGTTTTTTGCAGACATGCACCTACAGCTCTGTTGCCAGCAAGCCGCCCCCTCCCCCAGCCACACAGGCAGCCCAAGCAGCAGCCTGTCTGCACAGCCCCAGCTGCAGTGCCCATCATCGCTGCTCCATGCTAAGCTCCATCTCGAACCAGCACAGCTAATGGGATTTTATTCCTGCAACAAAGAAACCGGCAGGCTTGACACGGCACAAGCACAAAGAGTACATGTCTCCTAACACATCCCACCCTGCCGATGCCAAGCCGTATCATCCCATTACGGCCCCGCTAACCCACCTCCGGATGGGGAACAGAGCACAGCGCTGCACCGCACAGGGGGCTGGCAGGCGAATGTGCGAGGAGAAAACTTTTACCTCATCTCTAAGACTTCCTGGCGGCTCTCTTCATATTTCTTCTTCCACTCGCTCGCTTCAATCTCCTTTGTGATTATCTAGGTCGCAGCAGACACAGGACCCTTGGGATGTGCTCTGGGTGGTCTCTCTCCTGCCCCACGCCTGCGATGCGCAGGGGACCTCCCCGGGGCAGAGCAGAGCTGCCCCTGCTCCCCCCAGCAGCAGCCAGAACGGGGTCCAGCGAGGGGCAGCCCTGGGGGGCTGCCACATTGGGGTGCACCCGGGGAGGACAGGGTTCCCAGCAGTTACCTCCTCTCTGATAAGCGTGAGCACGGCTGTCTTCTCGGATTCACTGAGGCAGATGCTGTCCAGGGGACTCTCACTCCTGTTCATGCTGGTGATGGCTGCAGGGGACTTGTCCAAGGAGCACAGCCCGGCATTGCCCTGAGGGGGAATCACCCAGCTGGGATGCTGTGTGCATTTTCTTTTCACACCACCTGCCCTGTTTGGTGTGTTCTCCCCCATTTTATCAGCCTCTGTTCAGGCACCAAACCTCTCTACCTGCACACACCGACAGCTCAGTTTTAGTTTTAGTGCACTTTAGTGCCCAGTCACTTGTTGGGAGCTGGAGTCAGGCTGTGGGACACCCACAGGCTACCCTCAGAAAGCAGCATCCTGAAGGCAAGACCCAGTAAGAGCCCATTTCGGAAGGAGGAGACCCAGCTCTGAGCAGAGATGTGCTCACATCTGACACCCCTTCACCTTCCCCGTGGTTGGTTTAAAAATATCTCCAGCCTGGAGGATCTTTGCTGACTGTGAGCCACACACAGGGGGGCTGCACGGGGTCGCCAGTCTCCATCACCTCCAAGTCAGGTGGAGACATCACTGCAGCTGACGCATCCACATTGCTGCCAGCAGCTGCAAGGACATTTGCTGGGCCTTGCTGATTGCCCCGAACGCACAAGGGAGCTGGCAGGGGGAGCAGGCTTCACCTCCCTGCAAAGCAAGTGTCCGGCTGACCCAGCTGTGAGGCTGTTCCCACTCCTTCCCGAGGGACAGCCCCGCTCATCCCATGCTCTGGAAGAGCTGCAAAATTGGAGATGGTCACACAGGGCTCCCGGCATCCTCGTTTCCATTATGGGTACTCCTACAAGGGTAGAGGTGGTTGCACCCCCATCACTCACGGCTTTCTCCCCCAGAGCCCAGCTCCTTTGCACTAGCGCTGCAGCTGCAGGAACCAAGCTGTGGGAAGAGCTGCCTGGATGCTGGCCGCATCCCTTCCCTCGGGGGGTCCTGCGGCCTGAAAGGCCTCCAGAAAAGCATTCCTTCAAACCGAGGCTTACACCACCGCCTGTTCCTCCTTTTATCATGCAAGCCGAAGTGACAGCCCCATGCAGCCATCTCCTTGGGAACCAGCTGCCAGGCCATAAATAGAGAAGTGCTTTGCAGGAGGCAGTCTGCTTTTGGAAACGAGAGCACTAAAGCATTTCTTGCCCTCCCCTCCTCCCCTGTGCTTTGCTGCTCAGGTTCAAGCACAACCAAGCCCTTCACGGCTCTCCCAGCTCTGCTGCCTGCAGTGGGCGAGTGATGGCCAGTGGCAAGGGCCACCCCCAGCGTCACCCCCAGCTGCAGGTTTGGGTCCGGGCAGCTCAGCACTGGGGAGGTTCAGCCCTGTGTGGTTTTGGCCACAGCCTCCCACCACATCTCCCAAAAGCAGGTGTGCACCTGGAGACCTGCAAGTACCTCTGCCCACTGCCTGTCCCACCGCAAATCCTCCCATGCTGGGAGTTTTTGGGATGACCTCAGCTCATCTGCAGGAGCAGAGCCTGCCCACGCTCTCCCCAGCACCAAACAAAAGGTTCACTTTGCCTAATGTCCTTGTGGGGCTTAGCACGGTTAAATCTGTCTCAGAGAAGCTAATTTTGCTGATGTTGCTAATCTCACTGTCATCTGCTTGTCACTTCCAGCAGCTTTGGCCAGGGGCGGCTAAGCTGGTACGGGGTCCCCCCTACAGTGGAGGAGTCTTGGGGCTACACCAACAGCTCCCATGTGCCACTGCCAGGGTGCCAGGGTCACCGGTGGCGGCAGAACCAGGGGTTTTTTTTATTCATCCCCCCCATCTCCGCTGTCAGCTGCCCTCCTGAAAGGCAGAGTTTGAGGATGCCTTGCAGAATGCACAGGCACCAGCTGGCCGTCAGAGCCAGCCCTGGATTCCTCCACGTGAGGCACAGCCCCTGTCCTGCAGCTGAGCTGTCTTTTCACTGTCATTCATCCACTTCCAAACGCCACATTTGCTCTCGTTGCCCTCCCACAGCTACAACCCTGGCTCCTCACCAGCCTGGCTCCCTGCCCAGCATCTCTCTCACAAGCAGCAGTGCCCACCCGGGAGGGAGCCATCCTCTGCCAGGCTCGTCCTGGCCTGCTGGGAAATCACCACTATTTTTACCAAGTCCCTGCATGGACTTTTCAATAATTCTAGTTCTCACAGAAACTCATTTCAAAGAGGTTTTGGTAGCACTTCTAGGCTGAGCAGCAACGCGTGCCGCAGCTTCCCACCACCGCCAGGCACGGCGGGGCAGGCAGCAGCTGGGGTGCAGGGGGATCAGCCCTCCCACAGCCCCACCGCCCTGCCCAGCATCCCTGCAGGAGCGGGAGAGGGAAGCAAGAGGCACTTACAGGGAAGATGCCAGGCCCATCCTTTTCCGCCTGCTTGGAGATCTCCTTTTCAAAGCCTAGAGACAAGGAAATACAACCTTTTAGCTACCTGGAAACAAGATCCTGGCAGCACACACAGATTTGCTGGGGTGCAGGCGGATACCCCTGAGCCCCTACATCCCCTGAGCTTCCCCTCCCAAAAGGTTTCTTTGCCCCCAGCTCTTGCCCTTGCTGGGAGGATGCATCCTGCACCCCTGCCAGCCTCTCCTCCTGCACTCCCTGGAGTGGGAGCCAACACTCCCCTCTGGTGGCAGTTCAGCCGGTCCCTGTGTCCCCACAGCTGCCACCCATGCCAGCCATCCTGGAGCCTGTGGGGGAACGAGGAGGATGGAGGAAGATGCACGGGACATTCTGCACTTTGCTGGCCAGCATGGGCAGGATGCATCCCTGGAGTGAAGCCCAGCTGCTCGGGCCACTCTGGATACCACAAGCCTCAGCCCACGCCAGCTGGGCCCGGCACCCAAAGGAGATGCCACATGGCCCCTGCTATTCTCACCAGCAGCAGAGAGAAGAAAAAATCTGTCTCCTCCCTTCTGCAATGCGCAGGACACCATGCCGTCTCACATAGCACGGGAGGTAATTTATGGACCTCACTCAAACAACTGCAGACACGACTGGCTATGCACATGTTAACTGGGCACAGAAAAGTGTGTCGCAAGAGCCCAGCTAGGAAAGGAAGAGGCAAAGTAATGCTGGTGTCTGCACACCTCCTGCTGTCTCCCCCCATTCATCCCTGTGCCTGGTCAGGGGCTGCACGCCACAGCTCACAGCACCAGCCCTGCAGCCGGCCCACCCCTGCCTGGCCCTCTGAGGCCAGCAGCAATAAATAAAACCTCCCAGCCTCTCTGCTGACTGTCAGATTTTTCCTCCCTGGAGAGATAAAGGACTGTTTCCCTCTCCTGAGAGCCTACAGCTCTGCACAGCATTCAGGAGAAATGATTAATAGGTCCTTGCGCAGGGGAGAGCTGCAAACCTTCCATGCGGCCATTTCTCCTGCTTGCACCTATAACTTTGCTATTGATTAAATGTCATGTTGCTTGGCTTTTAATTATTTTTTAATGGATTGGTCAGAGAGGCTAATTACATAGGAGACGGACAGAAAAATACTGCCAGGAGCATTAGTGGAGATTTTCTGCAGCCACACTGAGATCTCCATCCAGCATAGCCCTTGTGCTGGGACGCAGAGTCCTGGCAGCTCTGCTCCTGGCACAGGCTTTGTGCAGGGCACGAAGCTGGAACACCCCAGCCAAGTGGCGTGATTGCTCAGCCCAGCCCTCATCCTGGCTCACTGGTCAGCACTGGTTTCAGGAGGGCACCCACAGCACGGCTGCATGGCAGCCTGCACCACGGGGAGGGAGCCTTGCCGGCCGAGCCACGTCCTACCGTGGGAAGGGTGCTCTGCATAAACACAGCCTGCACCGTGATTTTTCCATAATGCAAATACTGCAGATAATAAACCATTGGCAGTTTCATTATAATTTATGGTAGCCTTTAGCTCTGTCAGTGTAAATAGTGACGAAGCTGCGTCGCCTCAACAGCACCAATTCACTGCCAGAGGCTGCAGAGGTGGCCTGGGTGCATGCATGGTGCATCCCCAGAGCCAGAGGCAGTGGGAATGCTCCTCACCTGCCTCCGTGCCGTGCTTCGCTACCAGCACAGGAACATTCGAGCACTCGAAGTACTCCAGGTCATCTTCTGGCTCGCCCTTCTTCTCCAGCCCGGCCGGTTTCTGCGCAGAGGTGGTGGAGGCCAGCTTCTCCTCATCAGTGGCGTGTCCATCCCGATTTGCAATATCTGGGATTTCTGAGATCAATACTCCTTCATCCTGCAGGATCAAGGCATGCAGTTAAGTAGGACGGAGCTAATCTGTGGGGATCAGGCACCCAGGTTGCTGGACAGTCTGTAGAAGGCATGGGAGGCTTAGCATCAACCAACAAGCTGCTCCCCACCAGCTCCTCAGCAGTTTTTGGCAGAAGGAAACACATGGTGCCAGGGACAGAAGCAATCAACACACAAAATCTATTAACCTGACCACAGAGCTCAGTGTTTTGCTCACACTGGGGACAGCTCACACAAGGTCCCTAATGAACCATATGGAACAGAGAGCATTTACTGGGCATGAACAGGAACCCCACTGGGACGGGCTCATCCTGATTCAAGCACAGTCTCCCTCCCTCCCCACCAGGAACCACCCACGGGGAAGATGCTCTCCCCCCGCTGGGAGCTGCTCCTTCCAGGGAACTGGCCCTTTGGCCAGGCACGGCTGCAGGCACACAGCAGCCCAAAGCTCAGCCAGCCCAGCTCTCCCCGTGCACGCCGCTGCCCAGGCCGTCGGAGCATCCCCACGCCCAGCCAGCAGCTCCTGCGGCCAGACCCCACATACCTGAGCGCAAACATCCAGGACCAGGGGCTGTGTTTCGTATTGCTTCACCTTGCAGCCGCTCCTGCAGGGGAGACAGAAGCAGCCAGCTGAGGTGTGGGCTCACGGGGGCTGTGTGGGAGGGAAGCAGGGGCACGTGTAAGACAGCCCAAGCAAGGGGAAGCAGCCCCAGCGCTAGCATTGCACCCCGCCGCGTGCCAGCAACCCCGCTCACCAGTGAAATATCGAGGCAGAGCAAGTTTGGAATGAACGGGAGGAACAAGCAAGTAAAACACACGACTACAGAGCAAATTGGGTTTGTCTTTGAGGTGTTTATTCCTGTTGAAGGTGAAGATCTGACAAAGGACCCCGAGGTGCTGAGACGGCGAGAGATGCAATTGCCAAGAAGCTGGCAAAGACAGCTTTCCCTTGCTGCACCCTCACCCTGTGCATCCAGCATGATGGCATCCTGAGGCCTCAGTGCACACTGATTTTCTACAGGAAGGAACCATTTCCAGGCTGTCTCTGCAGCTGGCGGTTTGTCTGGGACATGTCTTCCGTGTGAGTCGGACCTGCACGGCTGGGGCAGATGGCTGCTGGGCAGAGAGCTCTGCTTTGCTTGCAGGACAGCCCCAGGGCAATCCACTCTGCCTCCAACGCTCCATCTGCCAGGTGCAAACGCTGTCCCAGGGAGAAGGGCCTGCAGGTGGGAGAAGGTTCTTGCAGGGGGGAGAAGGTTCTTGCAGGGGGGAGAAGGTTCTTGCAGGGGGGAGAAGGTTTAGCTCAGGTTGATCTTGCCAGTGGTCCTGTGGCTGGATGCTCTCCAGTGAGGAAGCTCTCCCTGGAACTTTGTTCCTCATTCCTCAAAACGTGCCATCCTGGAGTCCATCTGCGCAGGGCTGCAGGCACAGCCGCATCCTGACACACCAGGCATCAGCATCCTGGATCAGCTCTGGCAGCGGAGGGACGGTCCCGGTGGGAATGGCCATGTGTGGCACAGGGTCTGTGCCATTGAAGCCCATGGGGGCTGAGGGAGTCAGCGATGAGACGACACGCACCCCGGCATGCGAAAGAGAGCACGAGTTCTCCTCCCGCATCTCTGCACCCTCTCCCTCCACGTTTAGCAATCTCCCACGGCCCACCGCCATGCCCGAACCCCCCAGGAGACAATATTTGCTGAGCTGGAGGCAGCTCGTGTGACACTGCAGATACTCCTGGGGAGGGATCTCTGCCCAGGGACACGAGCAGAAGCTTGAGCAGGATTGCAGTGAGCTCCTCCTAGGTTTGAAGAATCCCCCCACTCACTTCACTCTCCAGTCTCCCCATCCCATTGCACATGTGTACCACCACAGCATGATGACCAGCATGGCACAGCACATGGAAATTTTGTTTGTACACTGACACACACACCTGGGTCGCACTGAAAAATCACTCTTGACTTTTTCTCCATCATGCCCTAACGCGAGCAGCTAAACCGCAGCTCACCGCGTCCTTCTCCACCTCTGCTCTGCCCCATCTCCTGGGGCCGGTGTTACCACACCAACTGGTAGCTGGTTTGCTCTCCCCCCACAACACCAAGACAACAGCTCTGTAGTTCAAGGGGACGGGGAAATGGGAAGAAGACAGCCAAGGCTGACAGCCCCAGCTCCGCGCCGCAGCCCCCGAGGACGCACAGAGCCACCCATGCAGGGGCCACCAGTGTTTACAGCTGGACAAACCCGAAGGCAGGCAGCACTGCCTGGTG
The DNA here is from genome assembly GCF_015220075.1 of Falco rusticolus. Lineage (NCBI taxonomy): Eukaryota > Metazoa > Chordata > Aves > Falconiformes > Falconidae > Falco > Falco rusticolus. The sequence continues at coordinate 5,600,505 of NC_051206.1, read as the reverse complement.
CACACATGGACCCGCCGGGCTGCAGGTCCCGTGTTAAGAGACAGCATCCACTGTTGAACATCGCGCTGTACAAAGGCGGATCCATTCTCGGCCGAGACACAGATGTCAGTGCTTGAGCCCAGCTCTAATTCTGCTCGTGCACATGGCAGGCGGCACTAAGCGGACAAGAAGAGCATTGGGATGGACAGTGTAAGATCAGGAACTAAGCCCAGCACGCTTCTTCCTCCAACTCTCCTTGCACAAGAGCAGAGCCCAGATGAGGCCAGAGGGTCTGACAATCTGCAAGGGACACCGAGCATCACCGGGAGACTAAATGGGGGTAACCCCAGCCCCTCCTGCGTGCCCTCCCCACGGGATGGAAGTGCAGGCCAGCAGCAAGCCTGGGATGGCACAGCACGGGGCACTCGATATTTCACTGGCGTCCCACCGCAGGGCTGCTCATGCTGGAGGTACAGCATGGCCCTGCTGCAGCAGTGCAGGTCGCGGGGCAGCGAGCAAAGGCTGCTTTACTCAAGCCGTGCTTTCTAACCCATCCATGATCTTACAGATCAGCTCTGGCACCCCAGCTCTGGGCACAGGAGGGATGCTTCAGAGGAGAGCCTTAAGCAAATCAGCTCTGGCAGCCATCAAAGATCTAACAGAGAGCCCTGCTCGGAGCCGGCTGTGAGGGCAGAGCTCCAAGTATCTGGCACATCCCAGAGCTGGAGGAGATAGCCCCCCTGACTCTCTTGCCTCCCAGCTGATGCTTTCCACCCTACCCCTCTAGAGCAGCTGCCTCCCTGGTGGTTTTGCGTGGGAGGGGGTAAAAGACACTCTCATCTCCAGGACTAAAATCTACCCATCTTCACAGGGACCTGGACTGTACAGAAACCTGCTCCCCCTCCTTCAGCTGACGCGCTGGTTTCGAGGACTTGTGCATCATCAAAAGGTGTTGCGAGCCGGCATGCTGCAGGAGCAAGCACAGGCGCACGCCTCCGGTGCAGCTCTCCTCTCCTCCCTCGCTCCCAGGCACTCGCCAGGCTCAGCTGCCCCGGGGGCCTGGCCTGGGAGGTGCTGGGCACAAATCGGACAGCGGAGAGCACGAGTCAAAGGGCAAGAAGGAGCCTGCATGCCATGGAGACGAGTGGGGCCAGCACACACCCAGAGAAAGGACAAAAACCAGCAAAGGAAAAGAAGAAAGAAATACAGAAGAGAGTACTTACAACAGAAAACAGAGAAATTTCACTTGTTCAGTAGTCCTGATGCACCAAAGCACGGACAGGGAGAGAGACAGACAGATGGAGAGAAGAAGAGTGTGTGAAAAGACCTGGATATTAACTCTCATCTGGAGAAGCACAGCGAGTTGCCCAGCTCTGCCTTTTTGGAAGGAACACACAGATAAAGGATGCTCTGATTCTGCATTTGCTATTCGCAGCAGTGGGGTGAGATTCAACCCCAAATACCGCTGCCAGGGAGGTGACCACCCGGAGCAGCCCAGGTGACAGAGAAGGAGTCTGAAAATTCCCCCCTGCTCCCCCTCACCGCCAGCTCTTGCTCGGCTGCGGTCACACACGGGAATGCCGACTCTTAACAAACCCATCAACCCTCTGCAAAGTATTTCTAGGAGAAAAACACCCAACATGCCCCTACTTTTGCCTGCCAGGCTTTATCTGCTCTCTCTGTAAAAACCCATTCTAGTCTTCCCACCAGAGAACCCATTAGCAGAGCGATGGCTTGTTTCGGTTTTACTGCCAAATCAGCCACAAGCTCTGTGCTCCTAAAATTTCCCTTTTTAACCTTACTTCTTGCTTTTGCTTTCAACTGGCTCCAATTACCCATGTTAAGTGTAATCACAAATTATAGTGGAAAGACCCAAAATTGACTGGGCAATTATTCCCTCGTGCTACTGCTTTTATCCCCTCTGCTTTGCTTCCCTTGCCTGCGGAGGGGGGCAGGTGGAGCCAAGCCCAGCTGCTATCTCAAAGTCAGGCTGAGACCTCAGCACTGCCCAGGCGCAGGTTGGAGGGCGTTTGTGATACAACAGGTGAAATACCAAGAAAACAGCAAGGTTTAGCCGTTGAACCTGTTCCCAGAGGAGGGGAGTAATGCTGTGTACATTCCCAGGAGGCACTGTGAAATGTCACCATCTGCACAGGGGTTTTAAATAGCACAGTTCAGGAAGTAAAAAAGTACCTAAATAGTTCAGCAAGGCACAACAGGCTCCCTACCCCCTGTGCCGGTATGACAAAAGCAGTAACAACCTGCCTGCTCAGCCTCTCTTCTCTTCCCTGGTTACAAAAAGAGAAATTCAGTGGCAGCTCACAGAATGTCCCAGCAGCATCTGATTAACCCGACCTGCACCCACAAGCCCCAGAAGACCTACAGACCCCCAGGGGCACTCAGCAAACCCCACAGGCTCAAGCCCCCATTACAGGTTTGCTCTGGCTCCATGACCCCACAGCAACTGCACCTCAACCCCACGAGCTGGAGCCCCGAGGGTTCCCCAGAGAGGTGATCCTGCGAAGCCAGTCCCGGGATCTAGCCCACCCCACTCTGTCTGGGACCCGGGACACCAGTGCTGCTCTGGGACACCCACCCCTCCCATCCGCTCCTGAGTGACCGGGGTGCCGGCAGAGAGGGGAGCAGCCCCTCCGCCCGGGATGAGGGGCAGATAAAACTGCGGTGGCAGCAGAACCTGAGGTGCACGCCGGTATTTCAGGCTCGCTCAGAAGGCACAGGGACAGGAGCACCATCGCCACCGCCATCGCCACCGCTGCTCTGCCCGCGCGGGGGAACAGAGGGGGCTGCCAGCCCCTAGCTGCCCGCCCGCTCCGCGCCCACCGGCACTCACGTTATCAGGCGCGACTTGGGCTTCTTCGGGGAGTCTCTGCCTTTCACGAGATCATCCTGCACCTCCAGCGTCTGAGACTCGAGGATTTCGTTGAGGCTGTTATCGGCAGTGGGGCAGGAGTCAGCGGCGGTGCTGGTGAGGGTCTTGGTGGGCTTAAATGGATCCACGGAGTCAAAGTTATCAGGGTCAAACTGGTAAGAGCCCTTGGGGAGAGTCGGCAGGTTTGAGCTGCCACCAAAGGGGCTGAGCCCTGGGCTGTCCCAGAGCGCGGGGCTCAGCCGGGGGGAGCCCCGGGGGGGCAGTGGCTCTGTGGGACCCCTCTCCGCATCCTCGCCTGGTTTTTGGGGGGGCTCCCGGTGTCTCTTCGGCGTCAGCTTGCTGGCCAGGATCTTGCTGCCCTTCCTGGGCGTCGCTCTCCTGGCCTCCGTGCTCTCTCCCCCCTCTGTAAAATCGACCTCGGGTTTCAGGACCTGCCCTTGGGGCTCCGGGGCCAGGTCCCCCCCCAGCTCGCTGGTGCTGCCGCCAGGATGGGGGAAGCGGTGCAGGGCCGCCGGGGGGGAGCTCTGCAGCCGGCAGCCCCCTGCCACAAAGGGGTTTACGCTCTCATCGTACTGCTCAGGGTCAAACCGGTAGGATGCTGGGGGCACCGGGGTCTCCTCTGTGGATTCTTCTGTTTTCTTCCCCAGTGATTTTCCTTTCCCGAGCTGGCCCCGGCTGGGCGAGGACTCCTGGGCTACGGCATCTGCCTTCGGCTCCACCAGCCCCGTGCTGGCATCCACCACATCCTCTCCTGACATGACCCGTTCCCGGGTGGCTCTGCCCGCATGGGGCACCGGGGCCAGCTCTGCAGCAGGCACAGCGGCACAGCCAGCGTCAGCCCTGCTTCCCAGCACAGCTGGAGCCTGGGTTTCAGCTGGCGGCTGTGTCAGGGAAGAGTCTTCGGAGTTGGTTTCCCCTTTAATATCCAAGCTGGCTTTAGGGGCTCCGATCTCTGGTTGAGCCTCATCTTTGGGGTGCTTCCCAGGCAAGCTGTCCCGGATGGCTTCCCCTACCAGCAGGTCACCATGGCCACTTGGCTCTGAAAAGATAAAAGGAGCTGGTTAAACCCCCACCTGCCATGCACGCCCTTCCAGAGGGGCTTCTCTCCCCTCCTCACAGCTGCTCCAGGGTCAGATTTTACAAGAGACTCACTGACCCAAAGTTCAGCTTCCCCACCTGCCAGGATGACTGCGTAACTCCAGCTTCAAGCACCTTCTGTAAAATTTGAAGCCCATGAATGCAGGGGAGGGAACGTACATAAGTTGCATGCCAAGGGCATTTTCTGCACCACACCAGCAGACCAACCAACATCTCCATTTATGCCTTTCCTCTCCCTGCCGCTTGCTCCTACGCAGGATGGCAGCAGTGCTGGGGGGCTTTGCAAAGCCCAGCGAGGCTCCTGAGGGCCAGATGCCGGCCAGGACCAACCCTGGGGTGGCTGCTCCCAGGGCAGAAACATGCACATCCGAGCGGGAGTGGCAGTGACAGGGAGTCACTGCTCACCTGGGTGGAGAGTTAAAAATCACTGAGAGGAATTCAGGGAAGCACAACATGAGAAAAACACTGCAAGATGTGAACAAGCAGGCCCTGGGGTGAAAGGGAACGGGATGCTATGCTGAATTAATAAGCATGTCATGGGCTGCAGAGGGGATGTGGGGATCAGCCGCGGTGCCATGGTGCAGGGCTGCGGAGCTGGATGTACACCAGGCAGAGGGAAGCTGCCCAACGCAAACCGCTCCCCAGGGCACAGCTGCCGCACCGCCAGGTGCAGGAACGGGTTTGACAGCACTGCTGCTCTCCCCTGACGCCCCAGCCCTCACCCTGGGAGGGAAGGGGGGCACAGCAGAGCCATCAGACCCCCAAAGAGCAACAAGCCCAGAGGAAAGGGCCTGCCAGCAGCAGGGTGCAGGTGCTCGGAGCTGTGCGGCTCAGCACCACAGCTACCCGTGATTCACATCCTGCCCACCAGAACTCAGCCACATGCTGCCTGCATCTCTGCCTGCAGAAATCCTGCCTGCACATTTACAGCTCACCACACTGCTGTCAGAGTTCCTTAATCACAAATCCTGATCCATGACTTAATCACTATTACTCCAATCCCTTCCCCTAAATCCTTTTACTGTTTAATCTTTTCTTTGCTGTCAGAGGATGGGGAAGCTCCTTAACTACAGAGGCATCCTGAAAGCTACACCCACCAAGCACCTACAGCCAGGACCTCAGCACAGGTGTGCAAAAGGCACAAGAGGAAAACACCTGGTGTCACCTCCGCCGAGCTCATCTGCAGCTCTTCTTCCACATCTCAACCAGGGATGCTTGCACAGACTCCCAGCATAAGGCAGAACGAGATGCTGGGGTGCTCAGCACCCATCAGGGAGTGCACAGGATCCCAGCTCTTGCTGGTACCTTGCTGGGGAGGCGCAGCCCAGCCAGTTCCTCCAAGGGCAGAATGAAACCAGTGCTCACCTGAGGATCAAACTGGTTTGAAAACCTGGCTGGGAACAGCAGCACGGGTGATGCAGAGCTTGTGCAGGGGAAACCGGCCTGTCCCCCTCCACTGCTGCAACACTGCCCTGGCACATGGGTGACAGCCCTGGAGGGGGACCATGTCAAGCGTGCCCGTGTTTTGCAGGAAGGAGGTCTGGCCAGCGGATGCCAACAACAAGCTCCCACAGCCCCACATGCACCCACAGCCCTGAGCGCATCTCCCTGGAAAGGCTGTTCCTGTCGCGGGGCATCTGCAACCAGCTCACGTTTGCTTGTGATCAAGCCAGTCACAGGCTGGCAAAAGAAGAAAAGTGAATCAGGCAAATATCTGGTCCCAGGGCTAATCCAGGACACTGAGCCAACCACCCTGACTCAGCTGATGGCTCGTGGTTTGCATAATTGATCTCCAGGATGCTAAAAGCCACGGAAATGAATCATGAGGGGCTGTGTGCTCCCTGAGATGGCAAAAAAGCTCCCTCCAAATAGATGTGGTCTTGCTGCCCCAGAAAATGCATCAGTAAACACAAATCCAGTGGATACGTACTTGGAGTGCAGCCAGAAAACAGTCCAAGGCAGCGCCTGCCAGGTCTTTCCATAATTAGGAACCAGGAAAACCTCCTTAACAGACTCAAAAAAATTGTTTATTACACTTGCTGTGCTGCTCAGATGTTTTAAACCTCACTGAGACAGCCCTGAGTAGAACAGACTTCAAAGTCAGGGCAAAAGGCACCTTTTAAATGCATTTTACATTCCCACCAGAAGGTTTTGCAGCTGCCGTTCTCACAGACATAAGCCCATCCTGGTTTCTAACCCAGGCAAAGAGCAATTACTTCTTGAATAACAAGCAGCCCGCACGCAAACCACCTCTCCTTGCTGTGGATGCCTGCAGGGCCGGCAGAGAAGACGGGCCGGCGCATGTGATCATCACCCAGAACAATCATTGCTTCACAAAAATTAGAAGAACCACCCGCCCAGGTCTTCCAATTTTGTGATTCACTCATTTTCTGCACCCAAGTCAGCTCTGCTGCTCCACTCCCTCTGCCTGCAGCACAGCCCGCTCAGCCAGTCTGAGACCTGAGGAACTGGAATATACTGGGAGACAGAAGGTGCGGGGGAAGGACAGCTGAGGAGTGCACCTGCAATTCCGGCAATCTTCTGAAGTAGGACTGTCCCTCCCCCAGGCTTGGTGGGGTTTTTCCCCTTGTCTGGAGAGGTCCCAGGTATGAGACAGGTATTAATCCCTTGTGCGAGTTAACAGCCACGCTCAGTGCGACAGCCCGAGGGAACCAAGAGGAAGGAATAGGGGTGGCGAGGAGACTGCCACCTCTGCCAGAAGAACCCTATTCCTGCCCTCCCCGCACACTCATGTAATGCCCCTGAGTCCCATTTTCAGCCCTGCTTGGGCTGAGGTATTCACCTCCCTGGGGGACCACAGCCTCAGGGGCTGAGGCCACCCCGGGATGGGCTCGCACTGGGACAGAGATGGCTCCGTACAGAGCAGAAAGGCTGGCAAAGCTTCAAGGTCAATGGGTTCTCTGGAGAGCACTGCCAGGATGAAGACTGTGCCGGTTTGCAGGGCAGAGCCCTTGCTGTTGGACCTGCCCAGACCACGGGTGCTCCTGGGGCACCACCCAGCACTTCAGCTGCCTCTCGCAGGAACGGAGAGCCTTGTCTTGCTGATGAGAACGGGACAAAACCCCCTCCTGGAATGGTGATGGCATCCCAGGCAAACCCACCCTACATGGGTCCTTCAGCCCAAAAAGGGCTGGGGGGACAGCCTGGCCCCAAGCCCCCCAGCCCCAGCCACGGCTCCTCCTCCTGTGTGTTTCCTCTGCCTCCAACACAGCCTCCCATCACCTGCCAAAACAACCCAAGCGTGTGTTCCTGCAGGAACAATTACACAGGATGCAGAAACTAGCGACCCGAAGGGCCTCAGGGTGCTTGAGAAGAGCCAAGGTCTGCCCTCCAGACCCACAGCTGCCCAACTCTGCTGGGCACGAGCATGGTGATAACCTCGGTGCAGCACTGCCTATTCCCAGGGAGTCCTTCCCAACCGCTGTGAGCTGAGCTGCACGCGGCTCTCCCTGCTCCTCCACAGCCTCTGCATGCATTTACATCCCAGAGTGAGCGCAGCTCCCCACCACCCCCGTGCAGTCATGCTGGAGAGCCGTCGCGCCAGCTCAGCACACGCTCCCTCTGCTCACGTCTCCTGCCAGGGAACCCAGCCTGCAGAAAGAGCCAACGCCTGCCCATCCCGGCCGCCTCGCTGCCCTAACCCTCCTCCGGGACCAAACCGTGCTGCACGCCCCTGGGTACCCTGGGAGAAGGCAGCCAGGCTGCCATGCATGCCGACCCACCGCACGCAGCTATCCCCTCAGACCAGCCCTTCTCGCAGGCATCCCAGCGAGTGCCTCTCCGACGCATCCCGAGCTCTCCAAGGTGACCCTGAGCTCTCCCGTTTCACCTTGGGCACTGTGCCCTGCAGGTGGGGACATTCTACTCCCGACATGAAAACGGGCACTGCCAGCAGCACGGCAAGCTCGGTGACTCCAGGATCCATCCCAAATAGATCTGCGAAACAGCACTCTGGATCCCTGAAAACAGCGGTTGTACCGGCAGTGCGCAGAGTGCAAACCTGCTTCTGGTCCAGCCAGCGTATGTGGAGGGATAGTACAAAGTGAAAATGGAGATTTTATACTCTCTAAAGAAAAACATACAGACAAGACAGTCTGGCACTGCAGTAATAGGCGTGTTGTGCGTGTACATTATAGTTGTTATTATGCTTGTCTTCCTTGGGCTGAAATTAAACACAAACACCAACTAACTAAACAGCTTTCCTAGATGCCACCCCTTGCTCCCTTAAATGAATCAGAAAAGCCTGGCAGCAGCAGCGCTGCGATGCAAAGGCTCCGCGCCCTTTTCATCCCACATACAGCAACCAAGTGAAGCAGCAATGATCCTCTGCACAGCCCTGAATGCCAAACGCCGGCGAGAACAACCCCTCCACTATCTGCAGCCTTTGGTTCGGCTCATGCTTTGTGCACAGCCTGAGTCACACATTTCTCCCTTTCCTGGCTCGCTCGCACACGCAGGCTGAGCACAGGATATCTGGCTGGTGCATTCAGCTTCGGCTTACGTAGCTAACGACTTTTTTCCTCTTTTGGCTTTCCGCTTTTGTTTAACAGACGTTGGTCTATTTTTAAATCTATTCTGTTAAGAATTAGCATACCGGCAAACGATGCTGCCACTAACGCACCGGAAAACACGTGCCCTGCATCAGAGTAACAGAAGTAAAAGCTGATGAGCCTGCTCTGTCACTGATGGTTCCATATTTGTTGCTGCTGGTTTCCTTGCACAGAATATCTTCTTCTCACAGGTGACTGAAGATAACTTTAGCCTGAATGGGACAGAATTACAGCTTCCACCATCCGAGGTGGCAAGAGGAAAACTGTTTGAGTGATCCTGAGTGGGCATAAAGCCTCACTCCAGCCCCCTCCCCAGGGCGATGGGACTGGCTGAATTTTTGTCCCCGAGAACACGGCTTAATGCATCCAGGACACCTCTCAGTTGCACACTGAGCGGCCAGCCCCTGGAGTCACAGCTTCTGTCATACAAATTTCCTAACCCTGTTTACTCCCAAGTAAGGGCGAGACTGCAGCTATAAAACAGATGTGTGCTTGTTCCTCCCGGTTGCTCTGAGCCCGGGAGATGCTGTGCCTGCCCACAGGTCAGGGCTCCTGCAGCTGCCCCGCTGTGCTGCCCCAGCTGCACGTAAGCACTGGCAGCAGCGATTCCCCAAGGACTGCAGGGCAGCAGCTCCCACCTTAGGCGACAGCTCGGCTGTCTCAGTGCTGACAAGCAGCCATTACACTGGATCGCCTCCGATCACAGCGTTTGTTACCGCTGCAGCTTCCGAGCCGCAGCCAGACAAAAGGGCACATGCTGCTGCAGAACAGCGTTGCAAAGATGAGGCCTTAACACAGTGATTACCTAAGGTACAGTGATTTCACATGCCAGCACACCGCAGACTCACAGCTGCACCCGGGTAATCCCTTCCCTCCACCATTTCAGAGGTGCTGAAGAGATGCAGCCGGAGCCCCGGGCAGGGATGGCATGAAGCTGGGCACAGTGGCACTGTGGGTTTGGCTCTGCTGTCTCCAACATCCCGCTCTCCACCAGCCAGCATGGAAAAAACAGCTTTTGCCAGAGATCATCCCCTCGGCCCCACAACACTGCGACCTTTGTGTGCCGGGAGCAGCCGGCTCCCTCGCTGCTGTGTCAGGCTGGCCTCGAGGAACTGCTCGACCCAGGATGCAGGGGCACAGGCACGCTTCGGGGATGGTGACACCCTGATGTCTGAGGCAACATGCTCTCCTGAGCAGGAGCTTTGGCAGAAAGGAGCCTCATACCTACTAGGAAATCCTTTATCTCCCCTCTCCCCAGGCATTATCTGCCAAAGTAATGTCTCTATCATCCCTTCTTAAAAGGAAGGATTACTCCAAGAGCTGGGAATGTCAGAAGTGTGAATCGAGTGCTCTCTCGATTAAGGCAAACAAACCTGTGTCTTCCACAGGGATGGATGGTCGGGCACCCAGAGCTATCTCAACAGGGAAACAACACTGCAGATGGGGAGCCACAGCACCTCGATAGTACCAAGGTCAGGCAGTGCTTGGGCTCCTGCATGGGGAGGCCCCAGGCTCTGGTTCAAGCTAGCACCTGAAACCAGCTAAGCAGTAAGCTACCAGCCTGCTGCTGTGGGCATTCAAGAAAAGCCCAATATTGCAAATCGTGTACCAGGGGCCCTGCAGCAGCGGGAGGCAGTCAGGCAAGAGAGGGCAGAAGATGCTCAGGATGGCGCAGCTGGGACCTCCCAGCCCCCCACGTGCTGCCCCATGCCCTGATGCCCTCCTGCAGACACCCCGAGGGTTCACAGATGTTCTGACATTGCACAGCCACCCTGCTCTGCTGAGAGAGCAGAGGAAAGCGGAGCTGTCCCCCCTGCGCTGCCCTGATAACCTCCAGCACTTAATGCAGAGGTGCCAGAGCTTCAAAGCCGCCTCCCAGCAGCATGAAAACAGACATAAACACCAAGACACAGACCACAACCCCAATTCCCCCTGGAGAGAAGGGTACAACAACGGCAGGAGCTGCTCCCCAAAAGGCCAAGGGTTAATGGGGAGCCGCGTTCAGAGAAGCAGCAGCTGGCGAGAAACACAAGGACAAACCAGCAACAGCACGGGACCTGCCAGCCAAGGGAACTCCCTGAGTTTTCAGCAGGTCCCTCGCAGTTTCTCAAGAAACGGGGTTTAGCAGCATCAAGCTTTTGCATCTTTAACAGCAGCTACATAGCAAAGACACCTGGCCACTAACGCCAGGGAAAAGAGACATGCAACGAAACCTCCACCACCGACCTGCCCGGGGGGAGGACAAACCCTGCACCGCGTCAGCTCCTGCGCAAGAGCCAAGGGCGAGTGGCATGCAAGGCACGAGTGGGGCAGTGCCCACCAGCCAGCAGCCCACTCCCCGCAGCTGGGGAAGTGGCAGAGGGCAATTTAACTGACAAAAATGATTTGACAACATCCCTGGTTCCTCTCAATCAATCCATCGCAGCGGTCCCGGCTCCAGTCTCTGCATCCCTGGACACAGCCTCAGCCCTGCTCGGCAGCTCACAGAGCCTGATGTGCAGAGCTCTGCCTCCTGCAGTCCTTTGCTTTCCTGGCTCCAGCGCAGCAGGAGGGTGCAACTGGTGGTGCAGGAGAGCACAATGATAATTTTGCACTGCACAGGCATGAGCCAAGGGGGGCAAACTGACTTTTCTGAGCCTGCAGTGCAGTCCCCTCCCTCCAAAGTGATTCAATAAAATCAACGTTTCACGCAAGTGAGAGAATAGCCCTTCACAGAGCACACAGCCCGGAGTACTGGCATTTGAACTATCCAGGCCTTTAACCACAAAAAATGTGGCAGGCATTATTCAAAACAAGCGACTTCTCCTCCTTGACCCCACCCTGCCTTTCCGCATCCGGAGCGGAGTGCCGAAGAGCAGAAGGTGCACGCTGGCTCTTTACCTTGGGTCCTGGCCTCGGGCTCCGGCAATCCGGGCAGTGGCTCGCAGAACTCCTTTAGTGACGAGCGGGTCGGTGTTTCTGCTTCAGGGGTCTCAAAATTACCTTTGGAGTCCGAGCTGCCGAAGGGGGGGAAAAGAGTGAGGAATTACCACTTTCAAGGCTAGCTCTGACATCCTCCACACTGCCTACATATTCAGCCAGGCCGGCTCCCAGGCCGGCTGGCCGCAGGCATCCTGCAGCAGCCGCTCTCCTGTCCAGCGGCACACGCTAGCAAACGGAAAAGGGAGAGCAGGTGAAACAACATCATGAGCATCCCCCCGCACGCCCCCAACCCTCCTCTCGGCCCAGCCACCGGGCTTGCTTCTGCCAGGTCCTTCCCGAGCTGAGCATCCACCACGGACCGCTGAGGGCACGGCAGCCCTGCCGGCATCTTCCCAAAGGGGAGGCTTCGGGGGGCGCTGCCGCCCTGTGCCCGCCAGCACCTCCCCGGGCGAGCAGCGCCCAGTTCCAGCCAGCCCCCCCCCGTGCCCCGCACCCGCGGCGCAGGCGGCGGCCCCCCTGGGCAGCCAGGCGGGTGGCAGGGACCCCCCGGGCAGCCAAGCGGGTTGCAGGGCCCCCCCCCCCCCGAGCAGCCAGGCGGGTGGCAGGCAGCGAGCAGGCAGCACGAGGGCCGGGGGGGGGGGGGCGGGGAGCACACAGGGGCGCAGCCCCACACGCCGCGCGTGTCCGTCCCCGTCCGTGGGAGCCGGGCAGGGAGCGCGGGTCACTTGCCTGAAGCCGGGGGCCGTGCCCTCCGCCGGCGCGTCCTCCGCCGCACCGCCGTCCTCCCCCTCGGGGCCGCCCCCTCCCCGCACCGCCGACCAGGTCCAGCGCGCCCACTGCACCGGCGAGAGCAGCTGCCAGGCGCTGAACGCCATCGGCCCGCTCCGCTCCCGCCGCTCCCGCCGGGCTCACTGCGGCCGCGCCGCCCCCGCCGCCGCCAAGGGCCTCCCCCGGACCGTACTACTCGCCGGCAGGGAGAGCGCCCGCCCCCGCCGCCCCCCGGCACCGCCCGGCCGGGAGGGACCGGCCCGCGGGACGCCCCTGGCCCCGCCGCCGCCCGCCCGCTGGCGCAGGGGGTGCGGGCAGGGATGCGGGGGGCGCCCCCGAGCCCCCCCCCGGGCGATGCTGCCGGGCCGCTGCGCCGCCCCCCCCGTTCCCCTCCCTTCCCAGCAAACTCCCAAATCCACCGATTTCTGCTCAAACGCGGGGCTCAGGCGCATCGCCCCCAGTGCCCCGCCCGGCGCCAGCCCCCAGCCCCTCCCGGGGTGCTGCGATCTGCCCTGCCCCCTCCCCCCCGCGCCAGGGAAGCCCCAACGCGAGAGGGCGGTGGGCTGCAACACCAGTAACACCCCCCGCGACACCAGCAGCACCCCCGCCCCGGTCTGTCCCACGCTCGTTCCTCGGGGCTGCACCTGTGCTGTAACGCAGCCGGTGGGACCGCGGGGTCCTTCCACTAGGGACGTGCCAGCAAACGCCCCGTGCTGGCCGGGGAATGCCCACCCGGGCGAGGGGCCCCCCAGGGCAGCCCCCCCGCCCAGAGCCAGGCAGAGCGGATCGCTCCCGAGGGGTTGGCAGCGACGGGAGAGGGGCAGAGGGCAGGGAAACACCTGCCCCTTCCATTTTCCAAGGAAATACCGACTTCAACAGCCCCGGCTGATGCTATATCCTTCCGTGGCAGCAAGTTTATTTATTTATTAAACTATTGTTATTTAAAAATAACAGCCAGCAGTCCCTGCAGAAATAAACACTGCCATGCTGGCCTCTCTCAGGAATCTTCCCCTTGATGAAGGCTCCCACTCCCAAATCCATTACCTCCCACACGCTTGCTGGAGAGAGGAGCATAACGTTACTGATGCTGCACAGCATCCGAAGCGCTGCAAGGAGTGGCCGGGGCTTTGGCAGCAGTGGCATTACCGGCTCCGGACAGTTGCTGCCGCAGAGCTGGCGGCTCCCCGAGCCCCAGGCTGGCTCACCCCACTGCCAGCGGCACATCCCAGGGATGACCTGGGAAAGGGCAGACAACTGTCCTGCTGCAAAACCAGGCCGGCCCATTGCAAAGAAGAGCTATTGGCCCTCAATAACCACGCAAAGTGCTTACGTGGCAGGCTGAGACCACAGCCCGATGCTTTCCTGTGAATCATCAGCCAGCTCGAGCACAAGGAATGCCTTCTCATGGGCAGAGAGGCCTCTGGGTCAGACCAGACCCGTCCATCTGGTCTGGCTGCCTCCAACACCGGCCTCTGTCAGAGGCTTCAAAGGGCTCATTCCTCACTGCGGAGCATCTCAAATAACCTCCCTGCAGGGATCCTTTCTTCCAAGCCTCCATCTGTTGATGTCCTTATTAAATATATGTGTCATTGCTGCATGCTTTTACCGTCCGGCCTCTGTCAAAGACAACCTCTTACCCCCTTACACAATGCTTCCAAATGTCCCCAGAGATACCTCTGATTCAGCTAAAGCAAAGGTGCTGCCGCCAGTTCCCACCGCAAGTCAGTGGCAGAAGCAGCTCACATGTCCTGACCCCAGGGAACGCCTTGGCCGCAGCACAGCGCTGCCCTCCACATGCCCAGGGTCCAGGGGACAAGGAGCCCTGCAAACCTCCATGCTGCTGCATGGAGGACACTGAGCAAGTGGGGACTAAGTGACGCTTATCAAAGCTGAGCCAAAAAACCAACAGCAAAAGCAGAAACTCAGCATCCTGTTGCCTATGTCTGCTGTGAACGGAAACGAGCAGCCTACCTCCCACCATCTGAAGTGGCAGAGCTGATTTCTGCAGATGAATTTTATATAAGGAAAGCTCCAGCGTGAGCTGCTCTGCAGCACCGCTCGCTGCAGCCTGAATGCCTCCTGCCTCTCCTGCTTCCCACCCGCTGCTGCTCAGATCCCCGCTGACCCAGAAGCCAGGGTGATGGCATCACCGCATTTCAGAATGGCTGGTGGCTGCCAGGGACCACACAGGGAAAGCAGAAAGGTGAACGATGTGGGAGCAGCAGCTGGCGTGAGTGCCAGTGGCAGGAGCAAGCTGCCGCTGCTGCTGAGGGGAAGGAGCTGCACTGGATGAAGGACAACGCACGGGCTGACTTCTGTAGCCCCCCCCCCTTGTTGGACAAGGGGAACTGGGGCATGTGAGCAGAGGAAATCAGCATCTTTCCATTGTGAAGGCTGCACACACACAAAGTGCACACAGCAAGGACCCCCCTGCTCTCACCCACCGCCCAGGGGAAGGAGACTGGCAGGCAGGAACAGCATCAACAGAACTGAACCACATCAGCACCAGCACCAGCTGCAACGCTCCTGACCTGCAGGGCCCTGGGGTAGGAAGATACCAGAGCAGTACAAGAGCAGAGCCTGCTTCCATTTGCTGTTTATGATGAGCAATTAAGAAAATGCCTCGAGTGGCACTTTCCAGCTTGGCACCCAACCCGGCCTGGCAACAACACTGGCTGCAAATCAAACACTGAGGAGATAACCTGACTTTGTCAGTCACACCGGTGCCTCTGGCTGCCAAGTGCTGCTTGGCATAGTCAGCAGACACATTTTCTGCAGAGAAGAGAGGACGCTGACCTGGTCAAAAAAAGACCTGCCAGCAGTTTGCATCCGCATGGTGGGCTGCAGCCTGCACACGCAGCAGCTGGGTGAGCTGTCCTTTGCACTGCACTCACCTCCCACCCTGGCCCAGGACTTCACTGTGCTAAGCACCACACAAACACAGTGGCTCAGGGCTAGACAGCAATGTACAGCCTACCGAGGTACAGCCAATGTACCCATGTACCACCTGTGTACCAATGTACAGCTGATGTGCTGACGTACAGCCTACGTACTGATCAATGTACAGCCACCCTGCCCAGGCACCCAGCCTCTCCCAGTTAGGGTCCATAAAAGGGCTGACCTGTGGGTGAAGGAGGAGGGGTTGATGTGGCAGCACAGTGGTCCCCAGCCCCAGGAGGCTCTAAACATGGGCACTTGACCTTGCATAGGAACTATTTTTCCTGGCTTTGCCTCTTTTTTAAACAAACACTGTGGGTTGCATAAGTTACCCTCCACCTGCTCTGCAAGCACACGAGCAGCAGATACCACGAGAAGGGATTGTTTGGCTCCTGCAGCCCTTTCCCTGCAGATCACCAGTCTGGGTGGCCAAGGGCTGTCCTAGTTGCTCCAGGAAGGAGAGCTGGGAGCAAGGCAGCACAGCACAGCGCCTCTGGCAGTGGCAGCACTGAATGACCTAGAAACCACCCACAGCTCACAGCCTGATTTGGCTTTCCAGGGAACAGGGGAGCAGCAGCACTCCGCTGCAGAGCAAACAGGTGGAGCCCCAAGGATTTTGGAGCTAGAAGAGCCCTGGCGTCACAGGGGCTGCAAAAAGATGTAAACCCTTGCTCACACTTCTTATGCTGACCCTTGCAGGAAGCCAGCTGCATGCAGGGATAACAGCTCTGCATCCAGATGCACCTCCTCCTGGCTGGCTGGCAGTGCCTCTGCCCGGCCTCATGTCCCAAAACACACCATGACCCCATTCTTCTCGCAGTTACCACACCTCAGGCCCCGGGAAGGGTGAGGGAAATACACTGTATTTCGGTATCACACAGCCACCCGTGCCGTGTTCGAAGCTGCAGCGCTCCAGCTCAGAGGAAGACACGCACCTGGAGTTTCCATTCTTGGCCCTTTCGTTAGTCAGGAGAACATCTATTTCTGGCTGTGGAGCTTTTCTGGGCATGGCGCAGCAAGCCAGCACTTCCATTTCTAGCTCAGAAACAGATCTTTTGTGGGTTTTCATTTTTCTTCTCGATTCCTGCCACTTTGCTCCTCCACGGCGGGGCCTTTCACTCCCCCCACGGGGACAAGCGTCCCCGCAGCCAGCCCTGGGATGGGGCACGAGGATGGCACCAGCTGTGCCCCGGTGAGAGGAGCCTCTCAGCAGGGGATCATGGAGACAGCCTGGAGATCAGCCCATGGGTAAAACATGAATACATATTTCACTGCTATATAAGTCTCCTTAAGAGCTTGTAATAAGCACTTTATCCACAGATCATTTACCTCCTCCAGAAAAGAAGGTGCAAGGTGTTCCATGAGAATATTTTTCTCTTGTTGTCTTTTACACCACCCTATTATATTTATCATGTTTTCCTTAGTTTAAAACAGGCCTATGCATCAGTAAAAAGGTAAATTGCTCTGTCATTGCATTGTGAAAAATGCAAACTTTGGGAGTTAAGGGAACTATTCACACCACAGCTTATGTGCACCAGTGACGATGTGCAGTGAATGCTGGGGAGAGAGATGACTTCATAATGTTTCCTGACCTTTGCAGTGACACTGAAAAGATTAATGCTGGTGACTCCAGTCTGCGACTCACCTGCTCAGGCCACAGACCACATCTGAGGAGAGGCTTAACCTCTTTCCCAGCAGCCCAGGTTGGAAAGGGAACCGGGCCCTAGGAAAGGGCAAGCAGAAAACCAAGGCCACGGAAGGAGTGGCAGCACCCGACGAGGGCCTTGGGGTCCGACCCTGTCATGGGCAGCAGCAGCAGCAAACCCCGGGCACGGCAGCATCCTGGAGCACCCCCCGGGTGTGGCAGTATCCCAGAGCAACCCCCGGGCATGGGAGCATCCCAGAGCATGCCCCAGTTGTGGCAGCATCCAGGAGCAACCTCCGGGCACAGCAGCATCCCGGAGTATCCCCCGGGCACGACAGCATCCCAGAGTATCCCCCGGGCACGGCAGCATCCCAGAGCATCCCCCGGGCACGGCAGCAACCCGGAGCATACCCCGGGTGTGGCAGCATCCCAGAGCAACTCCCGAGCACGGCAGCATCCCAGAGCATCCCCAGAGCATCCCCCGAGCACGGCAGCATCCCAGAGCGCCTCCCGGCAGCTCGGCGGGGCCGGGCGGGCGCTGCTCGCGCTAGAGGGCACTCCAGGATGGGATTTGCAAGGGCTGCGGAGCCTCTCCGGCCCCTCGGCAGGCGGAGGGTCAGGGCCCCGCGGCTTCCCCGGGCCCGCCGCGCCCCTCGGCCCGCCTTGCGCCCCGTCCCCGGCCGTGGATGCGGGAGCCGGGTGGGCGACCTGCGGGAGCGACCCCCGTGGATGCAGCGCGGGACGCTGCCGGGCAGAGCCCCAGCCCCTGCCCGTGCTGTGCTGCCCTGCAGCTCCCCAGCCCAAACCTCCTCCGCAGCATCCCGCAGCATCCCTGCGTGCCAGCGGGCCCAGCGCAGCCTCATACACGGAGTTTTGCAGCTGCCACAGCCACCTAACGCTTTGCAGTTGCTGCAGCTGTGTGGTGGAAAGCAGCAGCTGGCCAGACCCAACCCTGCTGGCATTTTGGGGCATGTCCCCACCATGGCGAGAAGACTCCTGCCAAGCGACAAGACAGGGTGGCAGGAGAGCAAATCCACAACAGCAAAGTCCCCGCATTGCTTTTGCTTCTCCTGACCTTGGCGGAGCCGCAGCCTCCGTACAGGTCACACGACTGAGCAGCACAATACTGAATGCTCTGGAATTCAAGACAGACAAAATGTGATTTCCTCCCACCTCGGGCTCTGCCACTGCCATCTGCTTGCCAGGGCACAGCGGGAACCTGGGCATCACAGGCTGCAGCAGCACCTGGGGGCAGCAGAGCAATGCCCAGCATGGGACAGTGCTGCTGAGCAGCTCAGCTCCCCCAGGACCCTTCACAGCCCTTCGATGTGACAGTTCCCATCGCTATACATTCCATCAAAATAGCTGTACAAAAATAGAACACAACTGTCACACATGAGCCCAGAGACCACCAACCAGCCCCTGGGCTCCAGCTGTCTTTTCCCTACCATACTGCCATGAAATTAATAAATACAAATATTTGCGGCTGCATGAAAAAGGACTGATGCAAAAATGAATGCCCTGCTATTCCTGCATTTTAACAATGACAACCACAGCTTAATCTCACTGACGCTACCCATGTGAATGCGAACTTATGCAAAGCAATTCAATAGAAACAGGCTCAAGATACACAAGTTCTAGCCTGATTTTCACACTGATGCTTTATGAACACAAGCATCTGCTTTCATCTTGCTGCTTCTTTACTCCCCTATCAACTCCTTTGTTCTGTTTGCTAAAAATATCAGTGCTGCATGGCGGGAATGTTCTTATCAGGTGTTTGCCAGGCCTTGGCTCCCTGATTTTAGTCGGGACTCAGTGATATTGGGAAATGCAGGAAGCATCGCAGCCACATAACGTGGGGTGCTGGCAGGGACGGTGGACGGGCAGTGGGGAGCGAGGAAGGTAGCTGGTGCTTGGAGCAGCGCCAGGGAAATTATATAGGGTTGGAGGGGAACAAAACAAAATTTGCTGAAGGTGATGCAAACAGGTGGGAAGGAGAAGCAGCCAAGTCCAATGGGGCAGAAAGGAGTGGCTCCAATCCACACAGTAAACAATAGAATGTTTTTTCTGCCTGGGAACACCTCTAATTTGTATTTAGGAGACCTTTGCAGGGAAATAAAGGCAGGACTCAGCAGTTACAAGGGGGATAATGCAGTTGTTTCCCTTGTTTGAACCCAGCATTTGCCAACAGAGGGATGTTTATGAGCATTTAGAAAAGCAGCAGCCTGGCTGCAGGTCACCCACCCGGTAAAGCCTGGCAAAGACTCCAGGACAAACGCAGCACCCAGTCGGGCACCAGGTCCCAACGCAGGGCCGGTGTCCCTGCAGCACGGCACAGCGTTGGTTAGAAAAAGCAGCAGCAAAGCTCCCGAGTACGGCTATCTCTGCATCACAAGGTGGCTCACTTGAAATATTTCTACGTTCCAGAAAGTGTTTTGGTTCATTTACAGATAAGATGCCTCCAGTTTCCCCTTTGATCACAGCTAGCATGCTTTCCCTTTTGTTTATGGTGTCCAAGCCGGCCTGGGAGCAGCAGCTCCCCCAGCCCCAACTCTGGCTTTCACCAGCCACGAAACCTCAGCCAGCTCCCACCTCAGCACCTGGTTTTCTAACGGCACCGCAGAGAATCACACTGCTGGGTCCCCGCTTCTTGCACCCAGGTTTATGCTGTCAAACGAAGGGGTGCCTGCGCTGCCCCGACTTCCCACCACAGCCGGGTGTGAGCTGCAGCCTGGGAAATCCCATCTGCTGGGAACGGGGATGGTGTGCTTGGCTGTAAAGCTGAGTGTGGCTGAAGGAGGAGAGGGGAGGGAGAGGGGTAGGAGGAGAGGAGAGGTGGAGAAGCAGAGAGGAGGAGAGGGAGAGGAGGAGAGGAGAACAAGAGGAGGAGTGGGAGAAGAGGGGGAGAGAAGAACAAGAGGAGAGGGAGAGGAGAAGGAGGGAGAGAAGGAGAGGGAGAGGAGCAGAGGAGAGGAAAGGGAGAAGAGAGGGAGAGGAGGGGAGGGAGAGGAGCAGAGGAGGAGAGGGAGAAGAAGGAGAAGAGGGGAAGAAGAAAAGGAGAGGCAAGGGAGAGGAAAGAAACTTTTCCCCCCAGTTTAACCAGTTAAGGCTCCGTTTTTCTCCTCCACCACCGCGGCGAGCCCCGGGCCAGCCCCGCGCGCCGCGACCCCCGCCCGCACTCACCGGCGCTGCGGGGCCGGGCCCCCCCGCGGCTCCGAGCCCCCCCGCGGCTCCCGGCTCCGGGCCGCCCCCATGGCCGGGCCGCGCTGCCGCCGCCGCCGCCGCCGCCCCGGCCGCGTCCCCGCCTCTGCAGGAGGGCGGGGGGCCCCGGACAGCGGCTCCCCCCGCCCCGCGCCCACGCACCGCCCCGCGGGACGCCGGCCGCACGGCGGGGACCCCCCGGGCAGGGCGCAGGCAGCTGCCTGCCGGGCAGCTCGGCAATGCCACCGGGGAACCGACGGGCATCCCCCCGGTTCGGCCGCGGCAGCGCCCCGTTAGAGCCGCCGCCGAGCCGCGGCAGAGCCCCGTTGCAGCCGTCGCGCCACCCCGCAGCCCGGCTCTGCGTTTCGGCCCGACGCCTGTCCTGGCTGCAGCCGCTCGCTGCCTTCATCAGCTGCCCCCGGCTCTCAGCGGCTTCTCCCACACTGGGCCCGGCTCCAGCTGGGCACAAATCAGTGTGACCCCCGGGCTGAAATCTCCAGCTCTCAGCAGGGCTCCCCTGGGCTGCTCCAGGTGCCCATCACCGAGGCATCTGACCACCTATTCACCAGGACTCCCAGTCACGCTCCCCACTCCGGAGTGCAATGCCAAGGCTGTGGTTTCAGCAGCAAGGACGCCAGAGCCCTGTCCCACCACAGCGACGGAGCTGCCGGGATGTAGCTCTGCTGCCAGGTTATTTAATAACAGGTCAGCGCATGGCCTGGTGTCACGGCACCAGCACCCCACACATGTTCACATCAGCTCTGTTGGACTTTGTCTCCTTCCCTCCCTTCGTTCACCCAGTGATTTTGAGACTGCACAGATTTTAATGATGCAAATTCGCTCTAGTCCTGAGACCAGAGTGCTTCATGCTGCACCCCAAAACTGCTTGCAGGGGCTGAATTTCCTCACCTCACGGGGGTCTCACCAGACCCCAGCCACCAACACAGCCTCTCATGCTGCACATTCAATGAGAGAATGGGGTCCGAGCCCTTTATCTGGGGCACTCAACCTCGGTCAAGCAGCCCTGATAAAGCACCGATGATGCTGTCTCTCCCCTTAAAACAGCCTCTCCCCAAATCATCCCTTGAAGGGGAAGCCAGACAAACAGCGAGCCCCGATGTCAGGCAGCAGCCAGACCCCTTAAGGAAAAGATTTAACACAGCATTTTGGAAGCACAGAGGTGACCCTGCTAAGGAAACGTCCTTGTTGGATTTATTTTAATTAAAGTGCCTGAGAGAACATAGCCATTTCTGACACCATTTGAGCTTTTTACTTCTGAGAAACTGAAAACTCAAGTATTAATCTTTTCTTTGTCGGTCAGGCTGTTCTGGCTTGGGTTGCATTATTTTTTGGCAAGAAAAGTGTTGACACCCTTGAAAGCTTTCACCTTCCTGAAAAAAACCACCACACATGCACAAAAACCAACCCAAACCAACCAAACCTTCCTTGGATGAAAACATATCCTGACAGGCTCAACTGCCCCCTTGCCTGTGCAAGTGCTCAGTGTGCCCGCAGCCACGCACACCGACGCGGGCCCCGGAGGGGACCCCCCTGCTTGCATGGGGGGTCCCCCAATGGCCACAGTCATCCGATGGTCCCCACTGCCCCGAGCTACCCAGAGCCCACCAGATGCATCTGATAGAAGGGAGCATTACCTCTGCTGCCGGTGTGCCGGGACAGGAGCTGGAGGCTGCGGTCGGTCACCGTGTCCGAGTCAGGTGACAACCGTGTGGGACATGGCGTGGGGCCCTGCCTGCTGCGTGTGGCTGCATAATCCCTGGCAGCGGTGCAGGCAGCACTCCTGAGCCCTCTGGGAGGTGCTGGCAGCTGCCAGATACCTCCCCTGGCGTGTCTGCAGCCTGCCAGCACCGCACCACGGCCCCACGGGTGAAGGAAAACCCAGCCCAGCAGCAAATGGCTCTGGGCATGGCCCCGGAGGAGGTCAGCTCCAAATCCTTCCCTCACAGCCTGGCAGCCCGCTCCAGCCCCTCTGCTTTCCCCTGCCAACTGCTGCAGGGGGAACCTGGCCATGCCGGGAGCGCATGGGGGCTCTCAGTCTGGAGCACAGAAGCCCAGAGCTTGTGGCAGGTAGGTGAGGGAGGTGATGAGATGATCTTTTGCATTCCCAGGCTCAAGATGCAGAATTCAGAGGGGCCTTTTGGCTGTTCTGATGTTCTGCAAGTGTTTGAAAGACCAAACGCCACAGATGTGATGTTCTGTGTCTTGTGTCGCTGCCCATCTTCCCCCCCCTCACAGCAGAGGGCAAGCCCTGCCTCTGCCAGCCCTGGCATCAGCAGTGACCTCCGTGCAAGGCTGTGCGGTCCCGAGAGCTGCAGTCCCCTGCGCAGCATCCATGTGTGGGGGCGGCATACCCAAGGACCGGACTTCAGCATGGCAGCCTTCCCGAGGGCTTGGTCCTTTCCTTTCTGTGCTTTTGGTTTCAAAATAATTTCCTGCAGCCATTTTCAAGTAGTGCATTTAGAAATGCTGCCCTTCCTAGCCTTGGCAAAAATCCCAGCGTGCCTGCAGATGCTGAAACGCTGCGGTTTATAGACACATTTCAACTCAGGCCTCCCAAAACAGATGAGGGGCCTGCCTGGCACCTGCACATACGGCAAAGCTGGGATGCTGTACCCAGGCTTCAGCAGTTTAATCTCAGAAACAGGCTTTTGTGAGGCCTCGCTGAGCTGATGACCTCTGCCAAGCGGCAGGAATTTGGTATTTCCTAAGAAGTCCAGCCTATCGGATCCTCACCAGGCTGCCCCAGCACAAGGCAAGGGAGCCATGGCTCCAGCAACATACACACATGTTGGTAGACAAGTGCTAAAAACACCAGGCAGGGCTGATGGATGCTGCATTGGATGCTGAGCAAGCTGGGGGACGCGCAGCAGGTAACATGCCAGCGCTGCTGCTGCTCCATGCTCAGCTCTCACTGCAGCTCGGCTATTTCAGCTGCATTTGCAGCCCCAGCACTCCTTGGCAAGGGGCCCCCTCCCTGCGAGCAATAAATACATGTAGACCTCTGGGAAACTGCAGGCTTTCTGGTCAGAGGCGGCAAGAGAAAATCAGGAGGGGGAAGGCTCCGAAATTAAACGACAATTACGTAGCGCCCTAGGAGAGAGAAAACTGGTTTCCAAACACCAAGAATCTCAGGGACACAGAGTGCCATCCCACACCTAGAGCTCCCTCAGCCTGACAGACTCTGGCAAAACGCTAATTAAGCTTTCACAACTGCTCAGGACAACTTCGAGGGTCAGTGTCACCATCTGCAAGCCACAACCTCAGCCCCAGAGTAGTGACAGGGCTTATTCGAGACCCCCAGGAGCCCCAGTCCTGCCCCCAGCCACAGCACACCCCACTCTGAGGGTCTGGAGGTGAGCAGTGCACACGAGGCAGCTTTGCTTCCCAGCTGTGCAAAGTGTCACAAGATTTTAAATAGTCACACACAGCAATGCCACGGAACTCTGCCGGGAAAGCCATTCCCCTGAGGGCAGGGACTGGCAGTGCCCAGGGAGGCTGTGGGACAGAGGCACAGCAGGCACACTGCAGAGAGAGGCAGGCAGGCATCAGGCAGGGCTGCAGAACAGCCAGATGTGCCCCAGATGTGGGTTCCTACTCCAAGGGCAGCAGCCAGGACTCCAAGGTTGTCCTGCTGCTTCTCTGGCAGAGCTCGGCTCAGGTGGGGCTCCCACACCCCCTGCCCATACGGCACCCCGAGGAGCACTGGAGCTGACTGGCGGGGTGACTGCTGTCTGCAAGGAGGCAGATGGTAATAATTACCCTTACGCTAATTCCATGGAAATTTCCATGTGTCTGGGAAAGAGGCACGCCAAGCTCTTGCTGCTGCCCGGGGCAGAGGTTCACTGTTGTTTCCGGGGACTGTGACTAAGAGCTGGGTCTGTCACATGGATGGTGTTTAAATGCCTCCTTGGAGCCTCCCATCTAAATTCCACCAGCTCCAAACCTGCCCGGAGCCAGCACCGCTGGGCTGCAAGGTGGCTGGAGGGGAGTGCCCGGAGCACCTTGCCTCTGTGGTGGGCTCCCCAGCACCCCAACCCGCACCCACCCACACCGGCAGAACGGCAGCAAACCACCTTGGATGGAGGATGCTGTGCTTGAGCCCTTCGCCACCTGTGGCTTGCTCAGAGCACCGATGGCATCTCCCCTTCCAGCTTCCCAAGAGGGTCCTGAAGGAGGGCAGCCCCTGGCCCAGCTGGGCAGGCAGAGCGGAGCTGCATGCCAGCACACAGCATCACATCACGCCCTGGCAGCTCCTCCTTGGCAACACAAACAGAGCCACGACATGGACCTGGGTGGCAGATAGCATCGCAGCCCGGCGTGAAGGCTCTGGCAGGGAGCCCAGTGTGCCCACGCAGCCCTGGCCGGCTGGCAGGTGCCGGTGCCCTGCTCTGCCTTGGGAAAGCACCGCTAGACTGAGCTCTCTGACAGGGCAAAGTGGGGAGAAGGTTGTGCTATTCAAAGGTGTCTTCCAAGGTCTGCCGTCGCAGGAGGGCTGATGGGAGCTGGATGCCAGCTCCGCACCCCAGGGTGGCTGAGGAGCTCTCAATCCCTGCTCTCCTCCTCCCTCCAGCCTGATGCATGCAAGTGCCCCAGCCCTCGGCTCCCTTCTCCTTCCTACCTTTGCAGCCGCAGACCTGTTCCGGGCTCAGTCACTCTGCTACCTGTCCCAGGGCTCCTTCAAAAGCTGCCTGCGCGAGCAGCTGCCTGGAAAAGCAGCAGGGAGGAAGGAAGGGGATGGACAGCGTGGGGAGGGCCAGGCAGCAGCGGGGTGTCTCAGAGCACCCTGCAGCCCGGGGGAAAGGAAGGAGGATGTTTTGTAATATTTGGCGAGCGCTTCCACGGGCAGAGAGAGGAAACTGGTGGGGCAGACGGTGCTGGGTGAGCCATCCACGCATGCCACTGCTGCGCCAGTACCAGAGCCTCTCGGGTGAACGCCTGGATCTCGTGCTGTCTCCTGTCGGGGCCCCACTGGTGTCATGCTGTAAAAATGTGCTCTTGGCTGGAATTTGGCAGCCTGGCCTCTGATGGGGAGGGAACATCTCTGCTTACAGAGGGAGCGCGCGGGGAGCTGCGGCCTCGGGGCTGCAGAGAGAGGAGATGGGGAGCTGCTCCTGAGCTCCAGCAAGGCTGGGGAAGGAGGGCTGGGAGTGGTGGACGTGCCTGTGGATTGATACCCAGGGAGGTTGCTTTCCCCTGGCTGCCCCGCGAGGGCAAGACGTGTGGACAGGGACAAATGGAGCCACTGCGCTTCCCAGAGAGGCTGAACAGGAGGCAGCATCGCCCAGCACACAAGGTACGCGTCTGGGGCGGTGCTGGGACAGCCAGGAGCTTTAGCTGGATAGCAAGGGACAAGTTTTGAGCAGAGGAGAACTTTTCCTTTGCAGTTTCAAAAGCTTTGTTTTGGGTTCCGCCCCAGCAATGCGTTTTCACAGCTGAAGGCACAGAGGTCACTGCTCTGGTAAGCATCCCTGCATCCCACGGCCCCTCCTCTCCAGCCAGCTCCTGTTGTCCCCTCTGAAGCAGCCCCCCGCCCCACCCCATTTCCTGGAGCCCTGAGGGCATCACCCCCCTCCCAGTTTGCCCAAACTGCAGTCTGGTCCCCAAACGTCACACCGGACAGGACCAAGCCCACCACAGACACAGAAATTAGCTCAAGCATTTCAACAAAACAAAGCCCTGGCCTCACCCCAAAGGGTTTGTGTGAGAAGTGCCAACCTGGCTTTGCTGTGGACCCATGGGCTGGATGCGGCCCCAGCCCCCGGCCCACGGTCAGTTCCTGCAGAGGGAGCGCAAGGAGCAGGAATGAGCGACGGGCCGTGCCGCAGCCATTTCGTCCTCGGGAAAGCGTCAGGCAGGGGTGTTGCTGCCCAAAGGGAGGAGAAAACTGCTCAGACAGGGAACTTCCCCTTGCAAACAAATTCTGCAGTCTGCATTCCCACCTCCTGCAAAAACCAAAAAGCAACAGGAGGACGGTGACTGGGAAGGATGCTGCTGTGCCTTGCACGGAGGTTCACGCCTGGGCGAGCAGGGTGGGGGGTGATGGCCCAGGAGCCCCCATCACCATCGCCTTCTCTAGGAGCTTCCTGTCTGTGCACCCTCAGACGCCTGAGCACCCTTCCCTGTCACCCATCACTCCCTCCAGCCAGACGAGCAGAGTGCAGATACCTCGGGAAGGACTAGAGGTTCCGCTCCACCTTGCTTGGATGGTCCTATCTGCTCCGGAGCCCATGCTGAGCCAGACTGGGCTCTGTGAGCGGGCAGCCCCCACACACAGCCCCTGCCAGCCCCCAGGCTGTGGCAGCCGCATGGACCCTGCCGTCTGCCCGGGCTTTGGGGCAGGAGGGGGCTCCGAGCTCCCCGGAGCTTGCTTCGGCACAGGCCAGTGGCGCTCGCCCAGTTGTCTCATCGCTGGCCTGAGTCCAGCCTCAAACTCCCATCTCCCAACTTGCTCTTTCTCTTCAGCTGAAACTTCCTGTTAGTTATCATTTCAATTCTTTACCTCTTCAGTAGTGCAGAAAATTGGCACTTAATTTGCCCTCTGAGGCTGCATGGTGGCAGCTTAATTGACCCTCATTGCATCACCCTGGCCACGACTCGGTCAGTGAGCTCAGCCTTGTGCCACGTTAATTTCCCATCCACGCTTTGTTTATCCGCCCTTTTCAAGGACACTGCCCGCATTCAGCTCCAGGCAAAAGTCCTGAAGAAAAACCCGCTGCCATGGGGCAAGGGTGGCCCATGCCGCCCAGCAAGCCGCAGGGATCCCTCCTGGGTCTGCAGTCAGAGAAATCTGGTTCTTTGCACCTCTCCACCTTCCTTCCCGTCCCCAGGCCCACGCCTTCCTCAGCTGTTCAGCTGGTTGCTCCAAACCCAGCACATTTCAGAATCCCACCTTTTATATCGCATGTCGCTGAACGATGTGGCAAATCTGGGAGCTTCCCCAAGCATTGAAAATCAGTCAGAAACCTGAGCCTCCGGTTGCAGCCCTGACTTTGCCAGTTGTTTTCCAAGGGCTGGTCCCAAGCATCTGGCTTTGCATGAGCTGGAAGGATCATAGAGTGCATCAGTCAAAGCCAGAGCAGCGAGGACTGAGTGGCACACTGACCAGAAAGCTTATAATAAAAAGAGATTTATAGCCATCACCCAAACATAGTCTCAGCTTAGCTCCAGTTCCCTTATTGCATCATTTAGGGCAGAGATTGCTGCATGAGTACCTGAAATAATTGGTATTCAGAGCATAATAAAACTCCACGTGTGGTTCGCAATCCAGGCAGGACTGCATTATGGCAGATGTCTAGCAGGGGAATAAAATTTTCCAGGTGAATGAAGGAAGTGCACATAACTCTTGTTTCGGGGTATTTCTGAGCACTGCTGAAGAGGAGTGGGCTGCTCATCCACTCCTCCGTGGTGCAGCAGCAGCGAGAGCAGGAGACCGCTGCTGCCAAGGCTGCGCCCAGCTGTCTGCTCTGGCGTGGAGCCAGCCGAGCGCCCACGGGGCTCAGCAGGATCCTACTCACCCCACCACCGGGCTCATCAGGATCACACCAGCAGGTCCCAGTGGATCTCCCTGGTGTGCAGAGGAATGCGTTTGGATGTGGGTTCCCAGGGCAGGGCTAGAAGCAGCACCTTCAGCACTGTGCATCCTGGATGCTCTATCAAGGAGGAGGGCTTTCTTCCTATTTAATATATTACCACTCAATTTGTGTTGGACCATGGAGTCCTTCCAACACTCAGAATACAATGAGTTAGTATCTGCTGTGCTGGAGTTTGTATCCAGGCTGAAAACCCAGCCAGCTGGGAGCACCTTGGGACCAGGCTCAAGTACAAAGAACAATGGGAAGGCATGGTGAGGAGCGGGTGGAAAGGGAGCATCCAGCCCTCGGTGGCAGTGCTGCATCTGGGGCTGCTCAAAGCTCTCTGATTCTCCACCTAGAGAGGATCACAGCTTCCAGACCCTCCTTTTAACTCTGCATCTTGTCCCCTCACGCCCCTTCATTGCGTTTTCAGGCAGTGGGTTCTGCGTGCCAAATGGGATGCTGGAGAAGGCGCTGCTGCCTGGATGGGCTCCAGATGCAATGCAGCTAATCCATTTTTATAGCCGGGAGCAGGTGCCTCATGCATCACAAGCAGCTAGTCTAAAGGCCGCTCTTCATTTGGCCACAAACGCTGGAGAAGTCCAAGGGCACTGGCCATGACTCGATGTCCACCAGCTCCAGAAACACCCTTCAGGTTCCCTGTGGGGCCATGGTCCAACACGTGCCCCTGCACAGCTGCATCGCCCGATTCTCACCCATGCAGCAGGGAGCAGAGCAGGGGGGGCTCTGGGTGCCACTGCAGCATCAGCCATCGCACCCCGGCCGGGGACACAGGGCTGTAGGTGTGCTTGCACCTTGCTTGTGTCCTTCCAAGCTGCTACCTTTGGTACTGCAGCAACCGATCCTGGGGTGTGCAGCCTCCCACAGGCTTTAAAGCCTGACCTGCACGTGCATAAAACAAAGCATATAGGCATGGGGCTGCGCAGAAGCCCCTTTGTGCCCATACTTTCCCCCAAGTCCCATTCCCATGCTCACCTTCACAGCACAAACAGGGATGTGCAGGAGCAGAGAGCACCCATGTGTCCAGGGGCCACGAGCTCTGCAACATGCTGTGGAGAGTTGGCACCTGTGGGGAGGAAAAGACAAATATCTGCTGTTGGAGCCGGAGATAGGAAAGGCCAAAGGGTTTGTTTTCCATCCCCAGACTGCAGCAATGCGGTGAGTGGAACCCAGTCAGGAAACCCTGTCCAAACCCACAGCTCCTGAGGCTGCTCTGGGCAAACAACAAATGCCTCAGAAGGGACCTCTGTCCCTGCCTGCCTCATTTCCCACTCTGGGAGGGAGAAGGGACCCATTGCCAGGGCTTCAGCACTGCCTCCCCCTGCCCAGGGAGCTGTGGCTGTGCCAGGACTGACATGCAGCCCCAGCACTTGCCACGTTGACAACCCCATCCCCAAAGTGGCAAGAAGCGCCTGGCTCCCCGAAGAAGCTGCAGCTACAAGTCCTCTATTCTCTGCTGAAGGCAGCAGGTCCACGGGGGCTTGGGGAGACCCCAGGAAAGGGGTGTGTAGGGCCCTGGCAGCAGGGAGCTTCACCACAGCCAGCTACCGGCACGCCTGGATGCGATAGCCCTGCTGAGACAAAGAGCCATTGCTGGATTCAGCTGCCCTGGGTATTTTTTTCCCTCTTCGATGAATCACCTGCTAAAAATATTATAAATTGAGTCGCTGGCCAGACCTTTCACTTCTCTGGAAGCAAAAATATTTATTTTACTCAAGCAGTGCCTGTGTTTTAACAGAACTTTATGATCAATTTCTGAGGAATGTGCCATGCTGTATATTCAAATTACAACTTTTTTTGGCTCGCAGTGTAAATTTAAAATGTCTTGTTTAAGATGTAACTGTTGTGCTGCCAGAAAAATGCGGTTTCAGCTGTTTTCTGTGGGTTTTTTTTTCCCAAAGCACCAGTTTTGCCTGGCTGATGGTTATTGTCACTCCAGGTGTGCGCCTGTACCAGGGGTTGGTGGCACCAGCAGCTATCAAGGGGTGCAGGCTTGGCTTGCTTAGACTAGGAACTTTCACTTCCATGGGAAAAGCACCACTTAATTAACAGTGTTGCCACAAAGATGGGGTGCGGGGAGCTCCAGAGCTGCCAGCTGGTGGGGACAACTGCTGTCCCCATCGCACAGGGCTGTATTTTTGGGAGCTGGAGCAGGACATCTCCCTGCCCAGGCTCCAGGCTGGTGCAAGCATCATGCAAGTTGTTAGACAGGTGCCAGTGTAACAAGATCCTTGAGCTGTCTTCGCAGGTAGGGTATAATCACAGAAATGCCTGGGGCCAAAGGAGCCTCAGGAGGAGGTTGCAGACAAGTCACACCGCGGTGTTGGGGCGCTGGAGCCAGTGTCCGTGCTGCCAGCCCACCCCCGGCAAGCTCCTGCATCACTGGCTCCCATGCTGGCTGCTGTTGCCCTTGCTCCTGTGCCAGGTGCACCTTCCCTATAAATCTCTCCCTCTCTCATTTGAATTTAGGAAGGAAACAAGAAATTTCTTTTTCTTGCTTCAGGGCAGAGAGAATAATGGGATCTTTATTCCCCAATAATTAAATTCATTTTTGCATAGGCCTAATTTACGCTCCCTTCCAGCCCGCCCTGCAAAGCGACGCCTCTTGCAGGAGTGTGGCTTTTGGACGTGTGGGCAGGGAAGCAGAGCACAGCTGGGCACCGGGCACCTGCCAGGGGGATGCAGGACCCTGGCAGGGCTGTCCCACACGCATCAGCTGTGATGCTGTGCAAGGGCTGTGCACCAGCTTCAGCAGGCAAAGCCCAGCCACTGCTTCTGCAGCGGCAGAAAGGAATGTCAGGTTCACTGCAATTGGGAAAATAAAAGGCAGGAGCTCACAGCCGGCCCTAGCAAGCACCAGGGCTGCAAGGCAAGGTCAGTCCCAGCTGCAGCTTCTCCGTGCCAGCCCGGAGCAGCTCTCCTGGCAGGTCGCAGGTTGCAGGGCTGGCATCTGCCCAGTGCCAAATGCACTGCCTGGCCTTGCTCCATCCTTCCCGAGAGGCGCCAGGGAGACAAACATGCCGCTGCAGTTGCACATGTTATTGGTGGTTTCTGCAGGGAGGCCAGATATTTCCCTAAAGCCTGTGTTTAGGAAGGGGCAAAGACATGGTGCAGCTGCAGGACCGTAGTTACCCACAGGAGCCCTCTGCGGAGGGCTGGACATGAAGCTGGAGATTGCCTTGGCCTGCACCAATCCTCTTCCCAAGGGAAAGGCGGCGGGCATGCATGGGGGAAGCTCCAAGGAGCCGCCTGGCGAGGAAGGTGGGTTTGGCCCTGGGGGTCAGGACAGCATTGTCACGATGGCAGAGCCAGGCTGTTGTTTTTCCCATCACAGCCAAACAACTGGAGATGCTTCACTACAGAGTAAACTATGGGGACCACATACCGGGGAAGAGGGGCTGCCGAGCTCGCTGTCCTCTCTACCCGGGAGCCAGGCTGGGGGCCCTTCGTCAGCAGCTGGGATCCTCCTCATGCCAGTATCCCGATCCTGCAGATGGGAGCTCTCCTCATGGCTGCTCCAAGGTCTGCCACTCCGTGCCAGGCACCTGCCCCATGCTGCTGCCTTCAGTGCTGCTGCTGTGGTCTCAGCCCTGCCACCAGGGCTGGGGAACACATCCCAGCTCTTCCCCACAACCGGCTGGGTGCTTTCCCTGGCAGAAGGTCTTCCAAAGCCACACAGCCCCCAGCACAAGAGCTCTGGGATGAGATTCGGCTCGTCCCCTTGGCTGCCACGTGAAGAGCAGCCCACAGCCAGCTCCCCCAGGAGCAGGACAGGGAGATGAAGTGAAGCCCCAGGAAGAGCATCTGGCCTCGTGGTCCTTTTGCCTGCTCTGGACATCACAGCCACGTTGCAGAGCAAACACGGCACATGTGGGATGGGGCTCCAGCCTACCTGGCAAGTCCTCACTGAGTTACCTGGGCTGAATTGAAGCGGCACCGGTGACACCAGGGCTCAAGGGATCGGCCACGCATGCAACATGGCAACTCCTACCTCCAAGGCAGGGAAGAGGATGGGGGTACAGGAGCATCCCACAGCCCTGACACCAGCAGAGCCAGGACATCCGCGCTGTCAGCCTGCCTGCCAAAGCAAAGAGCACGTACAGATCTACACACCCACACAAAATTCCCAGCAAGCAGGGAAAGAGGGAAAACAGTGTTTTGCTCATAGATTTTAACAACAGAAATACATGCAGCTAGAAGCTGACGCTGCTGGGAAGGATGGCCCTTAGCTCATATGGGAGACCGAGGGGTCCCGTTGCTGAGAGCACAATCTCCCCAGCCCCTCTCTCGCTGCAGGGCAGATGGCAGAGGAAAGCGATGCACACACAAATGAGAAACTGCTGTGTTTGCACAGCACTCTGGTGGGCCACAGAGGGGGAGCGACACCCGCTGCACCCAGAAACACAGCCCTGTCATCAGGGATGCAAAACCCGCGACAGCAGCCACTGAGTTCCCCAGGCAGGGCCGCTCCACGTCCCTGCACTCAAGTGTTCATCGGATGCGGCATGAAGAGCCCTGTCCCTGCAGAACAGGCTCAGGAAGTTTCTGTCCTCGGCTGAAACCTCTTTGGTGTGGGAGAGCCTGGAACTTATTACAAATCGCTTAAGTAACTTTGGCTCACTTGAGCTAATTAAATTGGTTACCCTGGCTATTCTGGAGGCTTGAAACCACCAGCCAGCTCCCAGGCTCGCTGTGCGAAATTAATTAGAGCAAATGATAACTTGGCAAGGACAAAAAAAGAAAGTCTCCATAGTAGGGAACAAACCCAGCGTGAGGGGTGTCTGCTGAAGCACGTGTCTGTGTGCGCTGTAAGGTGTTTCAGATACACCATCGCACCGGGATGGACTTCAGCTCATGTGTAACACTATGTTCAGGCTTAAATGCTTTGCCAAATCTGGGCATAAAAATAAACTTGGAAGTTCAGTACAGAAAGACAGAGTAAAGGCAGGGACCTCTCATTTCCATAGGAAGCAGAATTAATAGCTTGGCAGAAGGGGCGCGTTTCCATTTTTATACAAGAATTTCCTCCTTCTCCTGCAGAAAAAAGGGCTTTTAAGAAATACGAATTGGGACAGTTCTCCAGAACCTGGCAGCAGACTCCGAAGCATCCCACGAGGCGTGCACAGGCCAGCGGGACTTCCAGGTTTCCGACAAAAAAATAAAATATTAATTAAAAAAAAAGTTGAGTGGACCGGCACACTGCACCTCCGTTCCTCGAAAGCACTGGTGAGGGAAGCCGGCAACAGCCCTTCCGTACCGCATCCCGGGCGGATGCGCAGGCCCTTTCCTCCTGGACCAGAGCTGCGAGCTGCAGAAGGGGAGGCTGACTTCAGGACGCCTTCACCCCCGCCAGGCCCTGCTCCGCAGGGCTGTGTGGCTGGGGGAGATCCCCTAAGCCCCCCTGCAAGGGGGCGGGAGGGCTCAGTGGTGCATGTGCCTCGAGTTAAGCAGCGGCCCCGGCAGCGGAGTGGTGCCCATAGGACAGAGACCGAGGCCGGCCTTCTCCCCCCGCTTCCCCGGCGCGATCCAAAACCATAACCTTGACTGGCTGCAGTTTTCATCCATCTGCAAAAGCACATTAAGGAGGGAGAGAAACGTTGGCAGCTGACCACAAACTTACTCCCCGGAGAGGTCCTTACCTGACTCTAACCAGATGCTGTTTATCAGCCTGAGCACATACTACATGCCCGATGTGACGGAGACAGAAAAAATACAAGAAATGCTTGTTATGCTCGGGGCTTCGGGGGGTTTTCATCCTCAGGCCGGATATACAAGTTCCAGGAGAGGAATATGCGTCCCTGGAGTCCCAGGCTGAATCTGGAATTCATATACCCTGTAAATGTACTTTATTTAATACAGGAATCAAGAAAGGTTTTGGAATTATTGCACTGGAGAGTTTGATCGCATAGTTACAGCTTGGAATTAAGGAATAACTGCAGATCTGTAACACAATGCGTCAGCCCCACTGAAAGGGCAGGACGTTGCATTTTGGCTGCACAGTTTTGTCTTTGCTCTCCAATCGCTGCCCTGAAGTGCACTGAAGCCTGAGGGTAGGTTCCAGCAGACCCTGACCCAGCCCTGCCTGCATCCCACAGCAGATATCCCTTCAGATGAAGCCAACAAAACCCAGCAAACTGGGAAGTAGGCAGCACAGGGGCCCAGAGCTCAGGCCCAGCCATTGATGTGGCAGAACCAAGGAGATGCCGCCTGCAACCCAAGGTGGCACAGCCAACACAGTGGGGAGGAGGAGGAACCCCTGATGCCCCCATTAAGCTCGCCGCTGGAGCCACGAATTTAGGAGCCAAGTTTTGGCCCATGACACTATGTGAAGATGGAGGAGGAGCTGCCTGGGCAGGGATGCAGCGTGCCCCCAGCACGTCGTGGCACTTGGAAGCCATGCTCGGGGCGCAGAGGTGGATTGCCAGGTCCGAGTGCTCACAGAGCCCAAGGAAGCTGCTCAGAGCAGCACGAGAGCCAGGGCCAGGCTGGGAGGTGGGAGAGGACGTGCTGCAAAAATCAGAGCAGGAGTAATGTGGAACATGGTAGTGATCCAGCACAAGCAAAGACAGATGTCTTTGCTGCAAAAACGACGATAGGACTCCGTAACAGATACGTATATATATACATGCAAGCACATATCTGTATGTTTATATAGATGTACATGTATCTTATGTATTCTTACTTGTTTTTTAAAGATCTAGCCAACATGTTTTTGCTATGCCAACATGCTTTAGTCAAAACCTGCAAGGTCTTGGAGAAGCATCTTTCCCCCACGTAGCCCAGGTCTCCCCTGAAAGTGGCCTCGTCCCCTTCTGTGTTGCATCGCTGGTTCCGTAGAGAGCAGTGCTGGCAGCTGCCTGTCGGTGGGCAGCCATGGCTGCAACACCTCCGCCGAAGCTGCCGGCTCGGGAAGAGCTGCAGCACCAG
This sequence comes from Falco rusticolus, assembly GCF_015220075.1. NCBI lineage: Eukaryota > Metazoa > Chordata > Aves > Falconiformes > Falconidae > Falco > Falco rusticolus. The sequence continues at coordinate 5,565,954 of NC_051206.1, read as the reverse complement.
ACCCGGGGTGCCAGGCACCTTTTGGCTTTCCAAGCCAATGTTCCCTGCTGTTGCACTGTGCAACCCAGGCTTGCTCTTCACCTGGTGGCTGGCCCCTGACCACCCTGCCAGGGCCCGGGCATGCCCAAGCAGAGGGTCACCCTGCAGCAGTCCCCACTCCCAGGAACCTGCCCACTCCAGGGACAAAAGCACAGCCTGTGTGGAGTGGTGCCCTGCCCTGGGAAAGGCTTTTCCACCCCAGCTCCCCCAGCTCTTTCTGGGCTCATTGTCCACTCCCACTTGCTCCCTCTGTCACCCACATCTGGCCAGAGACACCACAGCAAGGAAAGCAAAGGCAATACCAAAGAGAGCAGCTGGACCACACTGCTGGTAGCCACAGGGGCTCACTGGTGCTCTCAAGATGCCCCACAGCTCATGTCTGCTCCTCTTACCTGGGCAGAGCCAACGTCAGAGGCAGCACGTAGGATACTCAGGGCTGCTCCTTTCGGGGTACATTTGGGGCTGTGAGGTATTTCATTCATGTCTCCTCCAGCCACATCCTCAGGCTGGTCCTGCTGCACTCCCCTGGAACTGGGCAGGGCTGGAGAGCATGCAACAGGCATCACAGGGCCTCCGGGCATGGTGTGGTGCTCCGCCTGCAGAAAGCTTGGCTGCTTTGGAAAGCATCCCAGTTCCTTTGGCTGAAAGTATTTAGGCAGAGGCCACTGGAAAAAGTGATGAGCTCTCCATGCATACGTGCCACCAGCAGTCGTGGTCCAGCAGTGTTAATCACCACATCAGGGCACCAACAATTACACAAAACCAAGGCAACATCTTGCTGTAGCTCCCCAACTTGTAAGGGGAGTGCCCTGCCCTGTCAGCCCAGTTCCCAGGGGTTCCTGATATCCAGCACCACATACAGCATGAGCACATTCACTTTTCTTTGCTGCTTACTAGGAGATCATCTTAAACAACCTGCAGATTGTCCTTTGCCGGCACAAGACACAGAGAAAGCCACGTGCTGCTGCTGTCAGTACCTGGGAAGGTACACATGCATACACACAGGTTTGCATGTAAGAAATGGCCATACATAACACACTTCCACAGGCACATGTGCCTCAGAAGCAGGCATTTCAGAGCACCAGCAGCACTAACTCACAGCCCCCCAGTTCCCCCATTTCACTGCAGTCACATCTCACTCCAGGACATGCAGCTTCTTCTGCTCCTGAGCATCTTACGTGAAAGGCTGAGCTGGGAGCCGACAACCTTTCCTCCACAGCTACTAGAGCCATCACAGATCACTCATATCTCTGTTTCTCCTCCTGGGGCTGCTTCCTTCTAACTCCACCACTGGGAGCTGGCTGTGCTCTCCAGGAAACAATATTCTATCTTGCCTGTAGCCAGCATCCCTAAATACACTATAGCAACATTTCTCTCTGCCACTCACTTGTCTGATTGCAGCTGGGATCACATTAAGTCCTTGTAGTCCCTCCACACCTTCCCACTTCCCAACTGAGCAGAGAAGAAGAAGAAAGAAAAAATGCACAGAGCACCACTCTCAAAGCCTTCTAGCTGGGTTTCTATGTTCACTGAGGGCTTTTATAGCCTAGAGGTAACTGATTGCTAGTTAACTCTGAGTAATTAGCACCACTGCAAAAGGTAATCTGGTCACTCCCTAAACATGTGTTCCTAACTGTGAGGTTGATTTTTTTCCTGTGCTGAGGTCTAGAGAAGAACTGCCCATGTTTGCGTGCTTGGACTGACATCTGGAGCACCTCTGGAGCAGCCCCAGCCACCCAGAGCCAGGACATTTGTCCGGGGCACTCTTCTCCCCATCTTGCCTCACAAAACCTGGGTTAGAATTCTGCTGGGTGCTTGTGCAGAGCTGTAGTACTGAGGGAAGGGAGGGCATCCTGGGTGCCCCTTGTCCTGCCACCTCTGCTCCCCCCTCCATCACTTCTTCCAGCAGATCCACAGGGAAGGACCACCTGCCCACTCAGCTTCAGACCCTGCTAAAGGCACTTGAGCATCTTGGGGATGATGAATAAAAGGCATTTCTTGGAAGGGCTGTGAAATCACCTGTGCCATGGAATTTGGTACGTGGATAGTGTCATGTTCCAGAAAATGCCCTGGCCAGCTGATCCCAGTCGACAGGCAGGGCTAACTCATGGGGAAGGTGCTGAGGAAGTGGGTGCAAAATGCTTCGCTGCATGTCGGTGCATCCCCGCTCTGCCAGCCGCTGGGTAAATTACATCGGCTTTAGAGCCTGCTGGCAAAACGTAAAGCAGTCTCCATGCTCCAGCCACTACAAGGGTATTAATCAGGATGAAAATATAAAAACAACATGAAAACCACCATCTATGGGGTGCGCAGCATCGGACACTTGGTCTGGGAGCTGGGCCAAGTGCTCGTATCTTGACTCTCTTATAAATACACTGCTAGGAAAATGCATTATCTCTGGAGTGCTGTAAGACCATTTAGATTTCAGAGCAAAACAGTCCAAGACACCTGCTGCATTTTAATGATTTTTCTCCATCACCTACACAGAACTGAGACTGAAATAACTGCCCTGCAACCACCCTGACCCTCCCACCACAGCTCTGGGAAAGCCGGTATCAGCAGTGCCAGCACCATACAGGCGCACCTGGTGTGTTTGCACAAATCCTCCTGTTTTGGAGCATCAGAAGATGAGCAGGGTGGCAAGGGGTCATGTACCTCGCTCTGCATGGTGTCCTGCATCCCTGCATTCAGGAAAACACTGCCTCCCCCGGCACAGCCACAGCTGCCCAGGCAGGAGCTGTCGGATGTGGCAGCCGTGTCCCCCAAGTATTTCCCCTTCTGTGGGCTGGGTTGTTTGCACAGAGCTTCCCAAGCACCTGGGGACAGCAGGTCTTTTAATTGGGGACCATCATTACTGAGAAAGCACCCGGGGTTGTGCGGAGGGTGAATTCCCTGCTGCCCAGGCACTTCTGCTCCATCCTGCCCAAGCAGCACCAGTCACTGGGCCCCTGCCGAGGAGGACAGGGGAGCATGGGCTGACCCGGGGTGAACGGATGCACCCTGGTAAAAGGTACAAAGACTTAGTCATGCTGGAGCCCGAAGAGCAGACTTGATGAAGAAAACATGCCCTTCGCTTTGCTATTCCCTCCCCATAAAGCTATAAACTCCTTTCAAATACTTCATCTCCCTAACTTTTGGATGTCATTAAACTCTTTATTAATTTACTCCAAATGTCTTCGCTCGTATTCCAACACAGCTAACCCCATCAAAAGGATAAAAGCACAGTGCTTAGACAGCACTTCTTCTCTTCAAAGCCTGTTACTGAGATTAATTGTTTCTCTCAAGTCCTCTGTGAAGGAGGTACATGGGGATAATTGTTATTAGTGCTGGGTGCGAGGTAAGCATTAGGGTCCAAGGTAAAAGCTGGGACCCAAGCTGTCACAGCACCGGCAGGAGTGGGTGGGCTTGTGGGGGCTGCAGGCACAGGAAGGCGAGGGAGCTGCAAGGGAATTCCTGGGACCACGTCTGGGTTCATCGCTGATGGATACTCCCGCAGCTCCTCAGGCAGTATGGTGCCAGGGCAGAGCCGCAGCCCCGGGGTGCCTGGCACCCCCCACCTCTGAGCATCTTCTCTCAGACGAGTGCTGAGCGTGTCCTCGGGCTCCCCGCTGCTCTTCCCTAACCGCTGCTGCCTGCCAAGAGCCTTGTGTGCAGGCAGAGTCCCTCCTCCTTCCCGATTTATCCCATGATGTCAGCAATCCCAGTCCTTCCTGACATCAGCGGTGATGTCAAGAGTTCTTCCCCACATCCCTGATGCGGCAGCGGGGCTGGGCAGGGGAGGACACGGCGGTACTGGCCAGCCATGCTCTGCCCCACCAAGCAGCTCCAGGTCCTGCTGGGAGGGCATTAAGGAGTGGTCAGCAGAGCCAGGGTGCTGGCCCGCAGGCTGCACAGCCCCCTGAAATGCTGCCCATCAGCCCTGCCGGTACCCACGGGATGGAGGGTCCCGCGGGAAGAGCCGCGATGCCGGCTGTGCTGTGCTGCAGGAATACCAGCCGCTAGCTCCGGCGGTGCCCGCGCGTTGGGGCCAGATGTGTGCGTTGCTGAGGCTGACACGGTACATCTGGTCCGGGTTTTGGTTTCCATCGCAGGGTTTACCACATCCCCCCCAGCCGGCTGGAGGCGAGGAGGCGCACATCTGGAAGCAATTGCAGCTGTCACGCTTCAAGGAGATACTGCACCGCAGAGAGGAGAACCCGATACCTCGCCCCAGCAGCCTCCTCCCGCCCTCCAGCTCCAGCAGATGAGAGCAGCACAAGCATCCCCCGCCGCGAGCCGGATCCTGCCAGGTGCTGAGCCCTTCCCAGCAAGGGCAGCGTGCAGTGCCGGCACCTCATCGGGAAGAGGGATGGGGCTGAGCCCTGCAGTGGGGAGTTAGCTCAGGCCAGAGGCACCCCCGGCTCTGTGCCTGAGCAGGAGGGATGCTGGAAGGGGCAGCCCTGCGGGGACCTGGCCCTCTCCCCACTGTGGCTGGGCACCTCCGGGAGCCCGGCACAGCCACACACCCTCACGGTGTTTGTTTTTAAACACTCTGGCAACCCAGCAAAGCCCTGAGCTGTGCTGTGGTAGGCTTGTCTACACCATTCCCCCCAATGCCCGGGAACGGGATTCCTTTCCATTTAATTAACTGTCCCACGCTTTCTATAGCTCACCAGGTCTCGGGAGCACAGTCACCATGGAGCGTTTCTGGCAGGGAAGGAGCACTTGTTTCTATACGATACAGAATAGTTTCAGCATTAGTTACTTCTAAATCATTCTGGTTTATGAGCAACCTGACAATTTGGCAAAGGCAGCAGGCCTGGGTCTGTACCAGGCACTAATAAAATCTTGAGAAGAGCTGTAAACCCGTGCTGGCAGCAGGGTGCTGGGGGAAGGGGGATTACTAGTGGGTACCTCTGCTCCTGCCTCCTCCGGAGCAGCGGGCAGCATCAGCAGGCACCATCAGTGGGCAGCCACGTGCCTCTGCGGGAGGGGATAAGCATCCCAGCCCATGCTCTTGGCAGCAGCGAGCTCCTTCTCCTCATCCATCTCCCAAAGCATCTCTGGGTACCACCCTGGTCAGCCCCAGGTCAGGGGGAGGCTGGCTTATCACCTGAGCCAGCTTGGAGACTGCAGAGAAGGTGAGACAAGAGCTGCTTGTTCTCTGCCCAGCATTTTCAGCTATTAAAGGTTATTGGGGGGGGGGAGGTGGGGGGGGGCGGGGAATACAATACTGAAATGGGGAAGAAAACCCCACCAGATCTGATCGGAAATAAAAACTGCCATTGCTGGGTAGCTGGCAAGGTGGTCTCAGCAGCAGGGCAAGCCAGCCACCATGGTCCCAGGCTGTGCCAGTTTGTGCTTGAGGGCAGAGGGGCTTTGTGCATCTCTGCACATGCATGTGCTTGCATGCACCTTTGCTTTAAGGGATGGGGACCAGTATTTGGGGAAGGTGGCCTGACATCAGGCTGTGTTTGTCCAGGAGTCAGCTGCTCTTCACCAGATGATTTGTCTTGCACCATTACTTTGACCTGAGAGCTGCAACCCCCCTGCTCAGCCAAGAGAACGTGCACTCTGGAGCCTACAGATGATGCTCCAGACTCAGCTGCTTGTGTAGGAGGAGGAAAAGGAGGCAGGAGCCTCCCCAAATGCAGCACAGTAGCCTCTAAAGAGCACCCAGCCATGCTGCATGGGCAGGCTCTGGGCTGCTGTGGGTCCAGTCTGTAGTCCCAGCCCAGCCCTCAGGAGCTCTTGCAGCAGCATCAGACCTTCCTGCCACTGCGGGCTGTTCGTTCAGCAGTGGGAGGGTTTGGAAGGGGAAGATAAATGGACCTGGTACCATAGAAATAACAAGTGCTTTGTGGAAACCATGAAGAAATAATGAACAGAGGATTTATTTTAGGAACGCCTGGCACAGGATCTGACCCAGAAAGCCACCTGTAAACCTGGCCAGTGCCGCTCTTCCCTGTGCTTAGACCCGGCCAGCTCTGCTCCAAGGATTGAGGGATCCCTGCCCCACTGCAAGCAAGGTGCTTGGCGGGGCTGGGAAACACCACTCAGCACTGCCCCTGTCCCAGGCAGCAGCCATGGGGGCTTCCTTGCTGCAAGCCTCCCCCCAGGGGGCTCCTGGGGAGAGTGGGGGCAGCTTGGAAAGCCTTGAGGGATATGAGGGCTGCAGGAACAGACCCTCCACTATTTGCATGCTGCATCCAGTTACAGGCCAGGTCAATAAAAGAACTGATTTAAAACTGTTATGGCTGAAATAATTGCCACTTGCACGCCAAGGGCTTGTTAGCAGGGGGCAGCAGGTGATGCCGCAGGTTGCACAGCCCCCCTCAGGCTGGGCATCACTTACTGCTGGTTCACTCCTCCCAGTATTCCTGCTGCCACAGAGAGAGGGTGACCGGGAGTCAATGGCACAAGCACCCGGTGACCCGTGATCACCAGTCCCTTGCCTGTGCACCAACCAGCCTTCCTCCTGCTTCTTCTCCCAGCTTTGCTCCTGAAACCTCTTCTTTGTCATGGAAAGTTCTGCAGCTGGAAGACTCCAGGGCTGGGACCAGGCACAGGGGCAGCTGGGTCCCCTTGGCATGGGCCCTTTGTGCCACGTTCGCTTTGTTCCGCGGTGCTGGCAGCTCAGTGTGGCAGGGAGCAGAGCGTGCCCTGCTCTTGCAGGCAGCTGCCTGCTTTTGCTTAGCAGTTAGCAATACCATGGCTGCCTGTGCCAGACCCACCTCCTACCCCAGTCACTGTGCATGTTTTCAGCCAGTCACATATGGAACGGGTTATGTTTTTATAATCATCTTTATACAGTCTTTTTTTGTTCAGTCCCAATATCATTCCATATAATTCCTCCCCTCTCCCCTGCAAAGGTCTTTCAAGCCTGTGTCTACAGGAGTTTGGGCAAAACCTTTCAAATGCTGCTCTTCCCCATCCCTTTCTAGGGGAGAGGCCCCTATCAGATCCTTCCACCTCTTGCAAGGTCCCTCCTTTCTTTTGCTGACTGCTGCAAATCGCTTCCACAAAGTCTATTTCCAGCAGGAAATCAGAAGCAGAAGGAAGGGGCAGGCGGGTGGGAGCAGCCCTGCTTCTCCTACAGACAGCTCCCCAATTCCTGGCGCTCCTCCTCTCTGCTGTGCCTCCTGGCACAGGGACTCACCCTGAGGTCTTCTGACAGGGACCTGGAACATGTCCAAAGCCTCCTGCTCCTTGCCATCAACCCAGACATGCTATACTTGTGCTGGGCATCACTGTTTCCCTTCCCACGCTCGCTCTTCACCTCCTTACGCAGGGATTCCTTGGGCAGGGAGAGCCGCCCTTAGCACCTCGTGCATAGGCAGCATGGCTGCAGGGAGCTGCAACTCGACTGCCGCAAATACAGCAGTGAACGAGGAGGAGTGGTTCTGGGCTCAGCCAGCTGGACTTGTGTTCCTCTTTCCTAAGGAGAAAGGGGGGGGGGGGGAAGACAAACCCTTTCCCATGCAATCTCTGCTCTGATATCTGAACATCTGAACCCACTCATGGCCCCACTATTAAATTTGTGATGAAAGAACAACTTACTACAGGATTTTACTATTTTTTTATTCTACAGAGAAACTACCTACAGAGCCAGCTGTGGGTCCTGGACCTTTTTGGATGTGTCTTCAGGATGTTTTGCTGGCAAATGCAGCCCTCTGCCTCCTTCCCTGTGAGGGTCCAGCTCAGTGCTACACTACTTTTTGCCAGGCAGAGCAAGCATGTACTTGCCCTCAACACCACATTGATATCTGCAGCAGCAGGGACATGCACAGGACCCCAGGCTGGTGGGAGCTGCATCAGCATGTACGGCTCTCCAGGCAGGCATCAGTGGGGTCCAGGGAGCGTGCTGATCCTGGAGATGAGAAGGGCAGGGGCAAGCAAACTTTATTAGGCTCTGGGCAAATATTTCCTTCTTCAGAGAGTGCCTAATGCTTGGAAGTGAGCTAGGAAGGGGTCATGGAGACATCTGTCCTTGCAAAGGGTGGTAAGAGAGCAGTCCATGTACCAGCAGCCTTTAATCCTGCCTGTGGCTTCTCTAGCTACGACAACCCAGCCTTTTGCTGCCCAGGGCAGTGAACTCATGGAAAGAAAGGGGAGCCCCAAGCTGCTGCCCCTATACAACAAACTGGGTAGGAGAGCAACTGGTTGCAGCAACGCCTGGGTCAAGCTGAAGCACCAGCCACCCCACCCCCCCCAAGCCGTGGCAGCCCCACATCTCCCCTCCTACCGGGAGCTGGAGCCGTGCCGGGCACTCACATCGCACTGGCCATAAAAGCAGACGGGGCTTGTGATGCAGGCAGGGCAAAGGCAGAGTGCGTGTTCTCACTGTAAATAAAGTGAGATGATTAATTAAACTGCAAGCCTGCTGCCAAAAGGAAGAATGGGGCTCAGGTGGCTAATTAAACTCAGGCTGCAAACCCAGCCAGAGAGTTTCTGCCTTATGGTCTTGCACAGAACATCTGCTTCTTTAAGATTTCAAGAGATAAAAGCAGAAGAGGTACAAGAATGTAGGAATTCCACGAAAGCCCACAGCAGACCCTCTGCCACCCAGCACCTGTCAGCCAGAGGGTGTAGAAGGCACAGCCTGAACTCCACAGGGACATGGACATCCCTGGAAACCCCTCCTCAAACCCGGCGACGCACCCTGCTAACTGCCGCCTCGCCCAGAAGCGCCTGCAGTGCTTCTGGGGGAGGGGGGGCTCTGCTTTAATATGGTTTAATATCATATCATAGTAAGCCAAGTGCTGGGCTGATGGGACAGTGCATGTGGCCAGCAGCACACCTGCACCTCTCCTGCCTGGGTCTCGGTGGGGCCGGTGCTGGCCCGCAGCCCTTGGCGAAGCCAACACTGCTGGGACTGCGAGCGGCAGAGTGGCACCAGCAAGGTCACCTCAGGGCTGGATCCCCCCTTCTCCTCTCCCTCCCCAAACATCTGTGCAGATGTTAACAGGCATGGCAGGGCTCGGTTTTCGATACGAAAGGCAAAGGGTTAGAGTTGAGCTTTTGGGTAAGCGACACCAAGAAATTCAAAGTTTAATGGGCATTCCTGCCCGGGATGAAAGCCCGTGGCTGCCAGTGCCGGCAAAGGCTAAGAGGGGCCATTGGTCACGGGCCATAAAGGCCACACACAGGCGGTACTGGGGCAGGTCTGTGCTGGAGGGGGCTTCATCATCGGGGCTTGGCTGCAGTGCTCCCTCCTCACATCCCTCATGTGGAGGCAGCGGTGCCAGGAGCATCCCTGCCTGTGCGTGTCCCCCGGCAGCCTTTGGTCCCCACCTGCCAAAGGGTTTGGAGGAGGTTGTTGTCCAAAAGCCTCTTTGAGCAGCGCAGGACTCATCACACCTGTCTCGCCTCAGGGGCTTTCTGATATAAATCTTCCCCACCAAACAGCATTCAAAACCTGTCAAGTTTGCAATAAAGACCCCTCGCAAGACAGGTCAGCTAAGGACCTAGCAGCAAACACTGCGCAGGACAGGAAACCCGGTGCTGCCAAAGCCCAGGAGACAGCAATGGAGTGGCTCAGACCCCTGGGCAGCACTGCCCCGATCCCCGTCCTCGCCTCCCCTGTGGGGCTGGATCCTGTGTCTGCTGGACACCCTGCAGCCCCTTGCTGGGGCTCTCCCAGGTTGCAGAGAAGCCGGGGGCTGCATCGCCTCTGAATGTCCATGAGCAAAACAAACAGCCGCAGGCACCTGCGCTGCCGGAGGGCTCTGCCATGCGGAGGAGGTCATGCACGTGAATTACAGCGAGGGGCATATTTACAGACTTCCCAAACTGCCTGAAAACAGTTATTACATTAAATGCAAAGTCTGGCAGATGCAAGTCAGTAATTTCACTTCTGATGTAACTTGTTCACAGTACCGATGTCACGGGGAGGGAACTCAGTTGATGTTTCCCATTAGCATGGGAGCCCCTGGCTTCGCTGTAAGCCCTTCCCACTTTAAATGCTTCACTGGGAAAATGGAGCCACTAAATTCAGCTACGGCCTCAATCCCTTTTAACTCCTGCATTGTAGGGGAGCTTCAGGCCCCAGGGGAACTGCTGTGACTTGTTTTGGGCTCCCCAGAGAAATCAAAGCAAACAGCAAAGCATCTTATTAAATCAATAGAGACTTGCAGCCTGCTAGGGGGGAAGCACAGGGATCAGACCCAGCACAGCTTTTCCTGGCTTGCCCCACTGATCCAAGGCTGCTGCAGGAACAGCAGGTCACGGCATGGCTTTGCCTCACTGGGGGACCTGCAGCAAAGGCGAGAGGAGCTGGGCTGGGGCTGCTCCCCTGGACAGGGGAGGAGACAGGGCATCACAGGGGTACAGCTGATCATCCCACAGCAAGACTGGCCAGTGGGAACTCACCCACCCTGCTGCGGGGCTGTATCCATACCAAAATAAAACTGGGCAGAAGGATGCACAGCCCCAACTCACTGCCACCCCCAAACCCCTTCAGAGTCAGCAACAGCGTGCAAATCCCTACACAGCACCCACCTGCACTGTGCACCGTGCTCAAGCACTGCCAGGCACCAGGGCTGGGGAAGCAGCCTCCTCCCACCAGGCCCACACTGTTTTCAGTTTGTTAAGAAACAGCAGAGCATTTAGTCCTCGTTACAGAGCCCTCAACTGCCAAATTCTTTCATTCAACTATAAATCTGTTTCAGAGCTGCAAGAGACACAAATACCTACAGGCTGCTACTTTCCCCCTCACAGCCCACCACAGCAGGCAGGGAAGGAGCAGAGAGCAAGTCCAGCAGGGATGGAGGTGGCCAGGCAGAGCCAGCCAAGGGGAGTAAACCCAGCCCTGCCCTAGGGTGGCTTTGCACTGGTGTACACAAGCCAGGGAGGGCTGGTGGCCAGGGACTGCGGGTCCTCTGTCCCACCTCGGTGACAACCAGAGCACACAGAGACAAACCAGCTACACACAACCAAGCCTGAAGGGCTGAGCCCTGCTGCAGGCAAGCACAGCCCTGCAGCACGCTCACCCCAGCAATGCAAGCACAGCCTTGAAACCAAGATGACCCCCCCCGTGCTTGCCAGAGGTCCCTAAGAAAGCCCAGTGACTGGAGTCAATTGTGGTCAGGTGGTTGTTATTATCAGTAGTTTTCATCGTAATTCAGAACGGCTGCCACTTGCCAAGCGCTTTCTGCAGCAGCCCGTTATTAATGGCACATTGAAACACAGCTGAGCTTTGCTTTTGCTGTCAGACATGTACGTTTGCTGTCAGCTGCTCCTCACAGCCTGACAAAACTTTGGGGTTCTCCTGTAGATGGTCAGTGCTCCCAGAGCCCCCAGGGCCGAGCTGCTGTCATGTGCGGGACCAGCTGGGGTGGTTGCCCCATGTCCAGCAGTGCAAAACCCCCCGGGGCCGCCCCACCAGCAGCCCCCAGCACTGAGGCTGGTGATGGCCTCTTGGAGTGGCCATAAGGAGCAAGATGGGGCTCATCTGAGCCCACATCCCACCTGCCCCTACGACCAGGCCAGATGCCTTGGGGAAAAGTCAAGTGATCCTGGAATTACAGAATAATCTGCCATAATAATTCATCCTGATCCCCGTTAGCCACGGTGTACACCATGCAGTGGGATGCTCCTCCCTAGCTACTTTCCACAGTTCGTCATGCAGCCCCTTGAGAATCCTGTTGGGAAGGGGATGCTGGATGGTTAAGGATGGGCTGTCCAGGGAGATGGGTTCTGGTCCCACAGGCAGCCCATGATGCCCTGCAAGGAGGAGATGTGGTCCACACCAGTGGATGCATTACACAGTGTGAGGACACTGGCTTTATCTCTGGCATGATTATGTTAAAAACCAATAAAATCTCCTATAAAATACAAGCTTTTGGTGCAAATATAGTGGATCCCCCTGTTCTCTCTCTTTCCCACCTGCTCTGCCTCACGTGTTCCCACAGGATCACTAAAATCTCCGCTGTGGTTACAGCTCCATCGCTGGCATTGCCGGGATGCAGCACCCTGCCCACTCCGTCTCCCTTCCTGCCCCTCTCCTTCCCAGCCTCCATCCCTGCCTGGGACCATGGCAACAGCCATGATGTCTCCTGCACCTCAAGGGTGATTTGATTATGTGGGCTGCGCATGAGAAAGTTCCAGTTGAAGCAGAAATGGATCTAATTATTGACGCTAACGGCGGCACAGGCTCAGCAGAGGAGTGAGGTGCTGGGGAGGTGCAGGTGTGCTGGGCAGGACTGTGCTCAGCAGCACCCAACAGCTCTGCTCTGAGCACAAGGTCAAGGACAGAGCTGAGGCTGCTTGACCTGTGTGAGAGAGAGGACCAGACACCAAATCTCCTCTCCTCCCTGCCCCCCGCCTGGCAGCTGATGCTCTCTGGGAGGATCCAGAGCAGTGGTCCAGAGCTCCTGGTCCTCCCTTGCCCCGTCCTGTGCCTGGGCAGCATTGTGCATTGCAAGGGAGGACAGAGCTGCCGGGATGAAAATCCAAATAGGTCCCAGCTTTCAAGCAAGCAGCTGACATCCATGCTCTGCAATCATTTTCACAGGAGGCAGATCACATTAGGAAGTGTTCCCCGAAGTTCCTGGCACTGGCTCATGGCAGCGGCACAGTGGGGCTGAGCTGCACTGGGGCACAAGGCTGGGCACCAAGCTTCCATGCTGCACTGAATGTGCCACGGCCGGTGAGAAGGACCCTGCTGGCCCTTCCTAGCTCTCTACTAAGTGTTCATTTCAGTACTCGCAGTTGGACAGGAATGCACCCCAGCAGCGCTCTCCCTCCTCCAGCTCAGCTTTTCCATGGCTGGGCTGACCCGGAGATGCTGGAGCAGCACAAGTGCTCATCCTGCAAGAGCCCCGGTGCTGCCTCACTCCCCCCTGGGGAAACAAGCTTGCATGAGTGCTGGGGGTGCACAGACCCAAACCCTTCTGCTGCGACCCTGCCGGGGCAGGAGTATGTTTGGAGATGAAGGGAAGCACTGAAGCTCTGCCTCCCTGGCTGTGATCCAGGAGCAGGCATGAAAGGGAAAAAATCAGCGTGCTCAGGGCCTGGCTGCATCTCCTCATTCCCATGCTCTGCGGTAAGGTGAGGGCACCCGTGCCCTCGCTCCGGAGTGGCGCGTTGGAGCCGGTGCAGGGGGTGGGCATCCGCTGGGGAGGATGAGCTACCCATGCTGCAGCTCCTCTTTCAAAGAGCCTTGGATGAGGATTTTCAGTCCCTTCTTCCTTCAATTTCAATGAAACTGCAATTTTTATGCAGAAAAAAAAGCCTTGAAAAAACAATCTTTTGGCATGTTTTTGAAGCAAAAATCCCCTTTTTCTTGGAAAACAGGCCAAAACCTAGCCCATATTCACTTGGAAATGGGCCTTGTTCTACTTGAAAAACAGCCCAATTTTTCGATGGAAAATTGGAAAATAGACCCAAGTTGGCTCTGGGAGAACATGTACGTTGCAGCAAAACTTTCCATGAAAACGTCCTGGAGACTGCAATAGAGCAAAAACCCTCGAAAGTGGAATTTCATCCGCTCAGCCCAGTGCCAGTGGGACCATGCCGGCAGGGATGCTGTGCCACCAGCAGCTGGAGAGGCTTCTCCATCCTGCCCCAAGCTCATCGAGGTTCCCACCGCCGCGGACTGGAGGAAAGGCAGGTCCTCTCCACCCCCAGCAGGCTTTTTTCCAGCCTCGTATGAGAAATGAACTGCCCCACCAAATCTGCCCCGCTAATGTGATTCTGGCATGGCATGTTGTCCAATAGGACTTCTATTAAAATGTGATTTCCTCCTGCTTATAATTTCATTATCTGAGGCATTTGTGTAGAACATCGACCACACAGGTAATATATGGGTAGGGGAGCTAGATTAGAGAGCATGTGCATTTTTTAATGGAGGGTTGCAAGCAGGCGTGAAATAATCAAGGCTGGATACAACTGCCATCATTTACTGGTGCCTGACATGGTGAAATACTTTATCGAGGGGTTATTGCCATTTAACACATCTTTCACTTCTTCCATCTTTCCTGAGTAAAGTGCCCAGACATCCCATCCGTCTTCAGGCGGGATCTGTCAGCGCTGCTCCCTGCTCTCCTGCCAGCAGCAGCGTGATGCTGATGTATGCCGCAATCACCCGCACCCAGCAGGAAGCCTATTTCTCTTCTATTTATCAGCACTCGAGGTGTTCCATGTAAATTCAAAGACAGGAATGTACTGGCGAGGAGAAAATGGGCTTGTTCATCTCGTGCCCCATCCATCTCCCCCCAGACCTCTCCAGACTGTAAATTCATTTTACCTCCCACCTCCCTGTCTGCAGACACCTTGCGTGGGACTGCAGCGAGGGATGGCTTTGCTGTAACTCAACCCCTGCCCAGCCGCCTTCAACTAATCTGAGACACGCTACCAAACTCAAAGGGTACGCTGCATCGCCACTTTCCTGGGCAAAGCAGCTGCAAGTAAGGAAAAAGGCATTTTTGCCCCCTTTCCAGCAGCCCGCAGGCTCCGTGGGGCTGGGGGTGCCGGGGGGCAGTGGGAGGCAGCTCCTGGCTCTGGTGGTGGGTAGACGATGCTCAGCCTGGCGCTGCCACTTAGCATTCCCCCTGCGTCTGAGGGATAAACACCGCTTTGTTTTAAGCCCCTTTGCTGCACAGGCAAGAAGCACTTAGGGGCTTTCATAAGCTCATCTGCATAGTAATGCTGAAGAATTCTTATCTGGAGTGATCGCAGTGTCAAAACCCACAATCCAGCCATAAATTATGGGGTGGAAGTGCCGCAGAGAAAATGACACTGGTGCAGTGCAGGGAGCAGGGCTACTCTAGAGCTGCTCTCGTGCCACCCGTTTTTAAGCAAATGGCTGAGCAAGAGGAGGGCAAGGAGGGGAGCAAGGAGGAAAAATTGGGTGCCCCGGGTGGTGGGAGAGACCGGGCTGTGCTGCCGGGTGGGATGCCTGCGGCTGGCAGTGCCTCGTCCCCCAGATCATGAGCAAATTTTGGCTGCGGGGGGACTCACAGGGTGCCCACGGGGGACTCACAGGGTGCCCACGGCTGCCTCGGTGGGAAGCACCGGTGGCACCAGAGAGCCCCAAAGCCCCACACTGAGAAGGGGCTGTGGTGCTGCTCAGGCACCAACAGTCACTGTGGCCGGGGAGCTCAGGACCTCCCCACCCTGCTGCTGGCCTGGGGGAATCGGGGCCACATACCAGATGGGCGATTGCTAGGGAAATTCTGATTTATGAGCAGCAAAACCTGCTAACACCGGCACTCTCCAGTTAGGGAGACGTGTTTTCTCTGGCGTGCCTTAGGAACGGGGGCTGCTTTGAGCTGGAAGCCTTCCTGAGCTCCCAGCCCTCTGGGTGTGAGTCTGGGAGGTGATAACTTATGCAAACACACATGCTATTACCCAGCCAGCTGAATTCAGCATAAATCAAGAACTCTGCAAGAAAAACAAAGATGGTGAAATGAGGCAGGGCAAACGGAACAAAAGCCCTTTCCTAACTTAGATGATAACACAGATAGGGAGCCAGGCGGCGTTACACAGGCTGCAGCAAGTGCAGAAACCCTCTGGGAGATGGGGCTTGCCAGGAGCAGAGGCACCCAGCAGCACTCTCCCTGCAGCTCCTGCAGCCCTTCCCCGCAGCCCTTCTGCCCTGCAGACTCATGGCAGGCGGCTGGGAGGAAGAAGATGGCTTTGCTCAGCTTCCTCCTCCACCTCCTGCAACACTGGGCAGCCTCTCGTGAGGAGTTTAGGAAGAAGTGTGCTGCCAGCGCCCATGGGGTGCCTTGGTGGATGCTTCCTGAGCCTGGGGAGGGGACGTGCAGGCCAGACACCTGTAAAACTCTCCCCAGAGCCACAGGGGACTGAAAGGGAGCTGATGTAAAAGAGAAATTAATCTCAGCACAATGCATAATTCATTTGTGAGCTCAGCAGGTACTGAGAGCAGTGCCTGCGGCGTGGGGTGTGATGGATGCAGATGGTGACGAGGCAGCTGCCACGAGCACCGAGCTCTTTTCAGCCTCAGCACATTGCTTTGCAGGGGAGACACGGACCAGGGAGAGTGATGGTTTCACGGTGGAGAGCAGGGGGGAAAGAACTGCTGCCGGAGCCTGGAAAGAGGAGGAAATCACACCTGGCTTCTGCTGCTAACCTGCTCCTTGGAGTCAAGGCAGGAACAAACCCAGAGCTCACCCCCAGCCAGACCTCACGGTAGTCTGCTGTAAAACCGGGGTGCCCTGGCCCAGGCTGGTCACCTGCTTTTTCCTGACTCTGGCCACAAATGCAGCCAGCATCGATGTCAACCGTTCACATCTCCCCCTCGGGCTGGGGACCTCGGGGGGCTTGGCTATGCACACGGGCTGTTGCTGTGCTGGCGAGCTGCCGTGAGCCCAGAGCTGGATGGCAAACAGCAGCAGCAGGTCTCAGGGGAGCGATGCTGGGGGCAGTGATGCCAGGCTGCGGGCAGCATCCGGATGGGACCGCTGGCAGGGGAGGTGCATCCTCCAGCACAGCTCCTGACGGGCATCACACCCTGGCATGGGGGAAGCCAGAGTCTGAGATCATTCATCAGTCGAAGAGCCACCGAGAGGAGCTGGGGGTTCAGCTGGCACATCTTTAAATCATCACTCATCCCATCTAAAAGGAGTTAAAAAAGCACTGCCTGCAAGGTCCTGCTGGAGCTCTTGGAGCATGCCGGGGTACTCCAGCCCAGGATATCCAGTACCACAGGACTGGGAAGTTGTTCGCTGCTCAGAGCTCAAAACAAAACCACGTGTGTCCCAATCCTGGCTCCTAGAAACTTCCCATTCCTCCCATAATGCAAGAAAAACATGATTGGGCATGAAAGGAAAGGGACTGCTGACACCAGCAGATTTGTGACTGCCGTCATGAGCTAAGCAGACGCTCTGGCCATCCTAAATTGTCCCGTTCCCAGGAAGATGCTTGGGGTGTAGCACAATAAAACATGAGCTTTTTTCTGCCAAGTTACGTCAGTATTTACAAGGCATTTCCAAGATGGAAAAAATCAGGAATTATTGTGGATGTGCATTAATTTCAGCTCCATGCATGAAAAACATACAGTGGGAGCAGAGCCGGTCCCCTGCACCGGCTGTGCCGCAGAGCTGAGCCCTGGAGGCAGCAGTCCGGGGGGATGCCTTTCCTGGGGGGCAAAAGGGAAGGTGGGAATTAGGGCACTTGGGTCTCCCTCCTGACTCAGGGCTAATTTGCTGACCTACCCCAGGCTGGCAGCTTGCTTTGCTTTCCATACTCACTGGAGGCTGCCCCTGCCACCACCTCCTGAGAGCCTTTTTTTCTTATTTTTGGCAAAGAGCCTTATGAGTAAAGGAAGCAGCTCACATGGAAAAGGACGGGTTTGGCCAAGGTGGTGCTGAGCCCTTTGCCGTGTGCTCCAGCCGACACCGAGCAGGCAGGAGCACGGCAGCAGCTGCCACTGGTGCCCGGGCAGCACGGTGCCCACCGAGCCGTCCCTCGGCCACCTGGGCTGCAGGAGCCTCTTCAGGGAGCGAAGCAGGAGGGGGAGACCAAGCATGCAGCTATTGATTTATTCCAGCTATTTTAACAGATTACTGGAAAGAATAAAGGAGGAAAGCCGGCACTGCTCGGCTCAGCCAGCAGCGCATTTCCTCCTAACAGTGCTGTCGCTGCCTGCACGATTGCTCCCCGCGGACCTGTTAAGTGAAGAAGTCCCTCGCTGATGGCAGCAGTTGGCCTCTCCACGCGCGTAGTCCGGGCTGGCGGCCGGGGAGGCATTTCTATTCTTAGCCGGCTTCTGCATCCTCTCACAGCATCCAGCTGGTGTTTGCCTGGCTTTTTCCTCCACCGCCGGCTGTGGTTTTTTACAGACATTTTGTTGTGCAGGAGAAGCTTCAGGTCGGGTTTCTAGGCAGGGCAATTGTCCTGCAGCAAAATCCAAAATGTTCTGGCAGCGGGGTCATTCGCAGAGCAAGGGATGCCACGAGGAGGGGCGCCTGAGCCTGGACCAGCAGGTGCTCGTGTCCCTTCCCAGTGCCCCGGGGATGTGAAAGATGCTCCTTCCCCCTGGGGAGCAGAGCAGCTCCCGCAGAGCAGGGGCTGCCTGTGGGGGGCTGCGGATGCCAGGACCGAGCCCCCACCGGGACAGGCCATATGCTGCTGCCGCATTTGCAGCCCTCCCAGCAGAGCACAGACACCTTTTGTCGCCTATCCATCCTCCTACATATTTATCAGCCTGATTTGCATGGTCCATGCACAAGCCGCTGGGCGGGTCACTGCAAAGTGTCTCTCTCGAAGACAATTTGAAGTATTCATCTAAACAATTCTGCCGGCATTTTGACTTCCCAGGACAGAGCCTTTGTTTTATGCTATTGCCAGCAAATTCCTGGTCAGATGGGCTCAGGTTTCCAGCGCGCCATTAGTACACAGCCGTTCCCATTGAGAGCTGTGGAGAATTTCCCCATTTCCTTCCAACTCTGAACAGCAGCAGCCCAGATCCTGTTGGGAAACGTGCTCCTTATTTAGGTGTCCAAACCCAGCTGAGACAAAAACCTTGTTTAAAAACGCAGTGGTGGGATGAGCCTCCGAAGGCTCTGCCACCGCAGGCTGTGCAGCAGCACTTCTGTTGACATTACTCACCCAAGCAGTTTAACCAGAAAGCTCCTTTCCTACTTCTTACAGCTCCACTGAGCGAGAGGAAATAGGGTCGTTATGCTTTTGATTTCAGACCCTAATTAGGCCTCAGGAAAGGAAATAGTGCTACTGAGGTAATGCACTCAGCACTCACCAAAGAGTCCCGGCATCCCTGACGAGCTGACAGGGGTGCATGGGGTCCCTGCTTGGCAGTCCCGACAGTGCTGGGAGGGAGGGAGGGAGGGAGGGAGGGAGGAGGCGCTGCTCCCGACCCACAATAGCTCCATTGATGGCTTCCCACGGGGATGCAGGAAAAGAACCACGTCATTTCAACCTGGCACATGGGTAGAATAGACATCAGGGTGATGGCTTGTACATGGAAAACACCCAGACAGTGTGCTCTGGCTCTACGGCCAGCCCGAGGTGACAAGGCATCACCTGGCATGAAGGAAGCTGAGGGATCCAGGCATCACAAACATGCTGCATCCCTACCTGGGATGTGTCAAATGGGCTGGACCCTTCACTCAGAAAATACCACGTTTCACCACTGCGTAGTTTCCTCCAAAAGAGCCATCTGTCCTCTCATTCTGTCTTTAAAAATTGCCCTGTCATCGTGGACAAAGCCCTTTAGGACGCTACAGAAAAGAGGTCTGACTTCATACCAGTATAACCCAAACCTCACAGAGGAGGCAATACCCAGTCTGCTGCTACCGCCTGTTCCAGTGCTGCAGCTCACAGTCAGCAGCTTATTTAATGTTCAGGTAAAGACTTGGGTTTTTAAAATAAAAAGAACATTTAAAGATGTGTGCATTGAAATGTATATGAGAATGTGCACAAGCAAATATGCACGTCTGGGTAGCTGTGTCCTGCAGGGGCACGAAGGGACCTTAGGCTTTCTCCAGCAGAAAAAGGGAAATACAAAGTCCTAGATTCCTCATTTCTTGTTGAGAAGCAGCCATTTCTGTGTTCTATTCCCAAAAGCAGCTGCCACCGCACCGGCTGGGAGAGCCCTGGGGCCAGGAGCAGGCAGCATGGCACCCCAGGTTGGGGACACCAGGCCAGGGAGATTGATTTAACGATTCTGGAGATGCAAAAAAAACCAAAAAACACAACAATCTAATAAACCTGTTTCTGCAAATACGTCAGTGTCCATTAGGCCAGCACGTGGCTCCTCACCTGCTCAATGGGTCGGGTCGGCTGCCCAGCACGATGGCTGAGCGCTCCAGCCTGGATCGATGCTTCCCAGCTTTATAAACCCACTAATCACCCTGATTTATAGGCAACATGTCTCGGCGGCACCCGGAGGCCTCCTGCATTTGTTCCAAGAGGAAGGTTTAAACCTTTCCTGCTTTTTAGTACTTCTGGTTTGGAGAAACCCATGGCTGCCAGGTGCCCCCAGCCCTTTCCCTGCTGCTCCCAAGGTTTGCTGGGATGGATTCCCCACTGGCAGGGCTGGGGGAGGTGGAGGGCTGTTGGTGCCCAGAGAGTGGGTTCTGGGAGCCCCCAGGTTTCTGGGATCAGAGCTATCTCCAGCCCCACGGCTGAGACAGCAGCTCTACAGTATAAGCAATATTTGTGCTGTAATTGCACCCTTAATGAGCCCATCCTCTGCTTAGCAACTGCTCCGTTACCTGCAGAGTACTTGATCAGAGAGGCAGCCCTGGCTGCTCTGCCACCTCCTGGGGCTCAGGGCAGGCGTAGAGCTGCCTCTCAGCCCAGCCATGAGCCTGGGAATCCCTCCCTGCCTGGCCCAGGAGCTGCCTGTGCAGCGCAGGCAGGGCCCCCCAGCACCCAACTAACAGCCCCACGCCGGGCAGAGGGAACGGGAGCAGCAGCAGCAGCACCAGCACCGGGGCATCTCCACAGAGTGCTGCAGAGCATCTCCATGGGGTGCTGCATCTCTGCAGGGTGCTGTGCGCAGCCTGGATTAGCCCAGGCATTGCCCTACTCCACAGACTTGCAGGGCGCAGTCCGTTCAGCTAATCAAATGGAGGTGAAGAGCCGGCTTGATTGCAGTGACTAAGTACCTTTGTGGGCAGCGAATGCCAGGCGCTGGAGAGCTCTTCAATCAAAGTGCACAGAAGATGGCACAGCGAGAGCGAGCAGCCGGGAGCACTCAGGGTTCTCCTGGGGACCAATACGTGCTCGTGAGAGCAAGGATGATGAGGGGAGGAGGGATGGGGAGAGTCCTGTCTCCATCCCTGTGCATTGAGGTGCATGAGGGGCTGCAGGAGACCCATCGGCCAGGCTCAGGCACACCAACTTCATGGCTGCTTCTGGTCTTCAAATCTGTGAATCCACAGACTAAGTATTTTCAAGGAATTTCCTGTATTTAAAGAGACAGAGATGCTCTTAAGTGCTTCCCTGGACAAGGGCCAGAGCACTGAGCACCTGCAGGATGGACCCAGGCTGGGGACTGCACAGCCACACGCCTGCTCCTGGGAGGGGAATATGCTCACGGATGCATCTTCTCCTGAGGACCAGTTCCTGGCTCCTGCCTGCGAGGCTCTCGGAACTGGTGCATGAGATTCCTGACACAGAGGAGAGTTTTTGCATCTACTGCATCTCCTGGATGGCTTCCCGGGCTGGTGCCTGGGTGCTGAGTGGCACCAGAGGGGCTGCAGGGATGCACCCAGCCTCACGCCCAGTGCCAGGGAGGAGCACTCCTGGGGCTGACGGCATCCATCGGGCAGCATAAAAAAGCCTGCGCAAAACTACGAGTTTAATAGTTCACATTAACCTTTGCACCATTAGCACCCGTTAAAAGGAAGCAATTAAACACCATCAGGCTGGTTTATAGGCAGGCATTGTCGACACAGAGGCTTGCACGCCCAGCGCAGCGCACCACAACACGCAGCTGCCCAGCCAGCGCCCTGGGCGCTGCAGAGCGGAGCTGCGGGACCCTCACCCATGTGCTGCTGTGGGGGGACAGACACCGTGCATGAGCCGGAGCACTCAGCCACTGGAACTGCTGACCCACGTGTGCCAGTGCAGCCAAGCACCCTCAGAGGGGAGGGAGGCAACGTCAGCAGGGACCTGCGAGCATGTCCCTGCAGAGAAACGCCAGGGTGGGATGTGCTGTGCCCACTTTTAGCAGAACTTGGCAAAGACCCTTTTCCCATCACTCCCACTTTGCTGTGAAGGTCTTTGTGCTCTGCAGGCCATGGTGGCCCCATGGTGGCCCCCAGTGGCACCATCCCGGGTGGTGCTGGCTGCTCTACAGCTTTCTGGGTGTACTAGGCTGGGTTTTTTCCTCAGTTTCCTATGCTATTTCCCTTGAGCTTTCCAAGAAATAGGCTTTTGCCACCCCAGAGCTGCCTTTTCCAGCCCAGTGCTGCAGCCTGCCCCCATCCCACAGCCTGAAACACTGCATCACCCCCCAGAACAGCAGTGGGAAGGGAGGTGCGAGAGGCCACTTTAGCTGCGTTTTGTAAATAATGCATTAGTTTGCATTTACAAGGGTCTGAAAACACAGCACACTGTTTTGTGTGGGGCTGCTGAATCAGCTGCTGCTCCCTCTGCGGCAGTTCCCGCAGCGAAGTGCAGCATGTCCCCCCTCCCTTGGGCTCCTTCCTCCCCACAGGCTGTGCTTTTCACTCTTAATTTCCTCTTGCCTATTTAATGAGTTGGTAAGTATCAGGGATGATGCCTGTCTTGGAGTGCCCTGTGCGTTAGCGAGAGATGATCCCATTAGGAGCAGTCCATCTCCATCGACCCTGACTCAATGCATCGCATCCTACCCAGGGCTGTCACCCCAGAACAGCGCTGCCACCAGTGCCACAGAGCTGAGGGGTCACACGGGACCCCCTACCCCAGGCAGCCCTGCCTTCTCCCCAGGGGATGAAAGCTCTCCAGGGGCAATGTGCGCAGCCCCATGCCAGCGGAGTGCTGGGTCCCGGTGTCAGCCCTGCGCCAGGGTGGGTGCGCACATCCCTGGCTCTGCAAAGCACCCGAGCAACTCGGCCTGCGGGTGCAAACTGCTGTGCAAAACAAGGAAACTTCACCTGGGAAATGCAGAAGTTCCCAGAACAGTGGGTCATGCTCCAGGGAAAACTGAGTGTTTTCAGCTGTCTGCTGGTAAGAGAGAAAGCAGAGAAGGGAAAACAGGTTCTGCTTTTGGAAACTGCGACCTTCTAGCCCAGAGATCAGGACACGGCAGCTCATCAGCACCCAGCTGCCAGAGACTCTGCGTGTTCCGGAGATGTCAGAGCGACAGATAGCGTAATTGCTAAATAATTCATCAGAAAAGACCAAACAAAAGCCAGCAGTAAGAGCAGCCCAACAGAGTAAATATGCAAGCAGATCCCAGAGAGCCGGGGCTGCAGTGTGGTATCCACTTTTCAGCAAACTCTGTTGGCAAGGGCTGCTTGGAAAACTCTGGGTGGCTTCGCTTCCAATAACATGCCTGTTGATTTTCCCTCAATCCCTCCAGCAACTTTTGTGACAGCATTTTCCCCTTATACCCCTCTTTCACATTTCTGTTTCCAGAACAGGACCAGGGTGAAGGAGAGCAGCAGGACCTGCCCTGGCACAGCTCACACTTGCGTTGCTTCCCCATGACCCCAGAACACCCTGGGGAGAAGCTAAACCAGTGCTGCCCGCAGCCCAGCTGCCATGGGGCCCTGGCAGAGCCAGCTGGGTCATCCCTCAGTATCTGTCTTGATCGGCATCTGGGGGAGACAGACACCCCCAGAGCAGCAGCTGCACCCTGGGGTGCCAGTCCCCTGCCTGCTTGTGCCAGCACTGCGCGCCGGGCAGTGGCTCCTCTCCGCAGCCAAGTGAAGCTGTGTCCAGAAATTGCAGAGGGGCAGGGCTGGCAGGTTCCTGGCACCCATCCTGCAGGTTAAATCTGTCCCTGGCCACAAATTAGACATGTCTGTTGAGTTCATCTTAAATTACAGTGCAGAGCAGCCCTTATAATTAGGAGCTTTGCTCTGAAAGCACATCCTCGCAATGAACGGCCTGCGCATGCTTCTTCCTCCCAGGCATAAATCAAGGCAGAGGGGCCCCATCCTGCCCACGAAACCACACAGAGGAGGGCTCCAGCCTTAGGCACCTGTGGGAGCTCACCCCGAGGTGGAGGTGGCAGTCACCCGGAGTGGGGTGGTCGTGCCAGGGCAGGTGACGCTGCCCTGCACCTTGTACCAGGTTTCTGCCCAGTGCAGCCCTGTTTCCAGCTCTACAAGACTGGGACGCAGGAGCAGCCAAACTGGGTTTTATCCCAAGCTCCAGCCCTAAACCCTCAGCTCCTCACAGTGGGTCTGGCTGTGCCAGGACTCCCTGGCAGAGGCACTGTGGTGTGCCAAGCGAAGGCTGGCAGAGCAGGGGTTGCTCTCCTCTGTGCCATGTGGCATATCCAGCCCCACATCCCCCCGGCTGCAGTGCCACTGCCCAGGCAGCCGTGCCAGCAATGCTTTGGCTGGCTGCTTCCCACCCTGGAACTGTTGGGATGCGGAGCCAAGCGGCTGCTTCCCAGGTGCCCAGGCAGTAACAGCAGCATCTGCAGTGGCAGGCTTGGCACCGCTGGGGCCTTCATCCTAAAAAGGGAAAAGGCAAAGCATCCAGATTTAAAAAAAACCCTACTCTAGAGGAGACCAGGGGCTGTTATCTGGGCCCAAGTTGGCTGGGACATGGCTGAAGGGTGGCAGGTTGTTCCTGCAGAGAAACACCTGGGAAAGTGAGGCTGAGCATCTGCTACCCCAGTGAAATGAAATGTAAGATGCTGAAAAATTATCCTGCCCATCAATCAGCTCTTCCTCAGCCTGCAGCCTCCACATGGGGCCTCACCCCGTGACTGCAGGCAGCAGCCTCCACCCCGTGCCCCGCTCCGCCGAGACCCTCCCAGCAGCGGCAGCCGTGTGTGCGCGGCCTTTGATAAATCTTGCCAACGGATGGGCTGCGAAAGCCATTTCCAGGCTGCAGCACATGAGGAGCAGCAGCGAAATGCCCTCCCAGACAGCCCCAAGACCCCATGCCACTTGCTTTGGGGGGCTGCAGACACCCCTGGGGCACCACACGAAGCTGGGGGCTGCATGAGCCACCAAAACCATTGGTGGCCACTTCAGAGCCGCTGTGTGTCCCTGTGCAGGTGTTTGTGCAAAGCCACAATAGCCAAAAGGTAATTGCTGTGCCGTGCCGGGCAAAGTGGCAACGTGGGCGCAGGGGCTCAGCCCAGCCGGGCCAGGGGGAGACGGCGGTTGTGGGGAACACGAGCCGAGCCAGGGGCCTGGGGCAGCAGGGTCCGGGGCCGATCCAGTCGGTCAGCCACACATGGGTGGCTCGGCAGAGCAGGGTGAGGAGCCTGCTGCAGGTACGGCAGCAGCGAGAGGGCACCGAGATGGTTTCACACAGAGCTGGCTTTTTTGTCAAAACAAAGCAGAACAGAAAATCTGCAGAGTTTTTTACTGAAACCTCGCATTCTCTCTTGCAGGTAAAATTTCACTTTCTGGTTTGTTGTTTTTTAACCAGAATAATCTAAAATGTTTCAGAAATGCACTCCGTAGGCCAGCCCCAGATGTCTACCAGCATCTTCACCCCAGCAGCCCCAGTGCGCTCCTCCCCACCGCTTCCCGCCATGCCGGTGCGAGGGTGCAGCGGCACACCGCAGTGCCGGGGCTCACCCTGCGCTCCAGATGCAACCACAGTCTGCTCGGCCACAGAGAGCAGGACACATCCCCGGGCAGTCCCCTCCTGCCCACCTAATACTTCTGTGGTCTTGCAATTGAGAGCAAAACCGCTCCCCGCTTCCTGCTTCCTTCTGCTGCTGGTTTTGGCATTGCTGCCAGAGTCACCACCAGCTTCGGCGCAGGGCATGCAGCAGCCGGGCTGGGAGGAGCCGGGTGCCTGCACCAGGCAGGACATCACTGTGGGGTCTGAGCCCACTCCATCGCCTGCACAGCGCTGGGCGCCACCCTGCCTGCAGCACAGGGTGGGTGTTCGGGGTCCTTGCCACCCCTTCGGTGGCAGTGCTACTCCTGGTCTAATTCCTAGTTCCCAGCCAGCAAAGCATGGATGCAGCAGCTCGATAATCACGTTACTTCCCCTGAACACCCCCAGTAATGCATTGCAGCAGGAGCCTTTACCAAGCCCTGGAAGCTGGGACGGCTGCATGGTGCCTGCCTGGCCTGGCAGGAGGCCGAGGGGCTGTCCCACGCTGGGCACGCTGATGGTCCCTCCAGCCACCAGCATTGCTGGTCTCCAGTCTCCCCAGGCCTGGGAGCACCCCCCTATCCTCTGCTTCTTTGAATCCCACCGGACAGCAGCCAGGTGCTTCCCAGCTTGTCATACCAGATGTAAACTTGGGCCATTGTCCCTTTAGGACATTTGTCACCTAAAAATACCACCTGTGTTTTCCTGCACACTGTTGTAGTTCATAATTGGTGCATATAAATATATACGTAGATATAGATATATCCACAGAAACACAGCTGAGCAGGGCTGCTATTTAAAGCCTGGACAAGGAGGAGGACCCGCGCCAAGCCTGGTTTTTAGGAACAGGGCATAGGTGCAAGCCGAGGACACAGACCTAGCCCGGTGACTGCACTCCAGGGTCACGGACACATTGTCTGGCAAAAATAGTAGCGCACCCAGGGGCTGGAAGAGGTTTAAATGAACACTGGAGGCGACACGAAGCAGAGCAGCCGAGCCCAGCCGTGCAGCCGAGGGGCAGAGCTAGGGATGACCCCCTACCCCAACTCCCCTCCCCACTGCATCCCATGGGGTCTTCCCTGAGGGGCACAGCCTCCCTGGTGCTGCAGCACCCTGAAGCCACGGGCAAACGGGGCTTGCACAGCACCGGCCCTGGGAACGTTTAGTGTTAGCAAATGCTGAATGCCAGGATGGGGGGTGCCCCGGCAGCACCTGCTCTGCCCTTACACCTGGGCACAAAGGCAGCCACTGTGCCGGGAACGCGACACCCCCGCCAGCTGAGCCCAGTTCTCCCCGGGGATTTGCGCAACAGAAACCCCAGCCCTGCCAAAGCCAACACAGGCTGCTGCCTCTGTGGGAAGAGGCAAAGCGGAGTTCAGAGCCTCTGCTCAAGCACAAGCACAAACCACCTCCTGCCAGCTCGGATGCGTAGCTTTGGGGCTTTTTGCTTCCTCACCACCACCGTTTGAGTCAGCCCTTTCTGCAGCGCACTGGGAGCAAAAGTCTCCGCAAGTGCCTCCGTGCAAAGCCACCCCGTTTCCCTTCGGTCCCACCCTGGACCCCATGACAACCTGAGTGACCCTCAAAGCTGCATCAGCTATCCCTGCTCCAGGGACCGTCAGCGGGATCCCATCCCAAATGGGCTCCCCTGGCTGATGGAGGCAGTGATGGGGGCTGGGGGACCGCTGGCCCCCGGCCAGCAGAGAATCTGGGCAAGTGAGGAGTGATGCTAACGAGTGCCGCAGCCTGGGTCCTGCACGTCAGGGCTGTAGGAGAAGGCAGGGTGGGAGGAGGGCTGCGCTTTAGCTGTGGTGCATCACGTGCTGCACAGCGCCAGGCTGCTGGGGCCAGACTCCTTGGGGCTGCAAAGTGAGGAGCATCCTGTTCACCGCCTGCTCTGAACTCCACGCTACCGCTGAGCTGCATGGGTGGGGGGATAGGTGGCCTCACCTTGGCAGCCAAGGAATCAAACCCACTAAGCCACCCCCAGAGCCCCAGCTGGGAAGCCCACTGCCAGCACCATGTGGGATGCAACTGCAATGTCACAGCGCAGGCGGACAAGACTTTGGGCTGTCCGTGTGGCAGCACCTCTGGACACCCTCTTTTCCTCGAACTTGCTGGGCTGCAGTGGAAAATCCCCAACCAGTGCTCCCAGTGCCTGGCCGCAGCAGCATGGATGTACCTGCCGTGGACTCAGCCCCTCTCCATCCCCAAACAGCCACCACCCCCTGCTCAGGGCCAGCTGGCAGGTGACGATGCTGGGGCTTTGTCTCTGGCCTATGATGTTGCTCGTGATTTATAGGTCATTTTACAGCAGCTGTAAAGAGGCTGTAAATTATAGGAGGGGCATAAATTAGCCATGGACCCCTTTACTGGCCATAAAGATCTAAGGCCCACCACAGCTGCCTTTGGAGCTGGCACCCCGGGAGCATTCCCGAGGACAGCCAGGGGTGTCTTCAGCCAGGCCAGTGGGGCCACACCAAGTTATTTAGCACGCCTCAAATAAATGGGCCCTTTTATTCCAGCGGGGCCATGGAGTTGGCGGGTGACAGGTGGGGAGGGGCCGGTGCAATGGGGGCAGCCAGGGGGGCAGGGGGCTCCCTGACAAGTCTGGACCTTTCCCCCTTGTTTTGTAGAGGTGGGAAGAGAGCACTCTGTCCCCCCTCAAGGGGACTTCGGTGCCGGGACCCCCAGCCCAGCCCCAGGAGGGTTTGGTTGTCCAGCCCAGCAGCCGTCTGCCAAGATGCAGCAGTGAAATGGTGTGCCAGGGGCTCGGGGGGCAATGCCTTTGGTGGGTCTTGCTCCCAGGCAGCAGCACCAGGGTCCCTCTACCCAGGGTGGGGGGAGCAACCTCTGTGCCACAGGATGCCAGGGACCCTCCGGTCCCCAGCTATCCATACCTACCAGGGGACCCAGGCCTGGGCACACGCTGATGTACCCAGCGCCGCCGCAGCCCTGGTCTCCCAGAGAGCACAGGAGCGTGGCAGGATGGGTGCAGGCAGGGATGCACGTGGCTCCTGCAGCCGCCCCAGCTGCCTGCCCCGGCTGACAGCACACAGGGGTTCTGTGGGGCAGCCCCACATCCTCCTCTTAATGAGCATGGGGTCGGCTCCCGCAGCCCTGGGCAGGCGCTGCCGTGGCCACTGCCCCCTGTGCCATATGCCCCATGCGTGGCGGCCCCATGTGCGCCAAGCCCCCCAAATTGCTCTGCTGGCCCCAGCGGCAGTTGGTGCCCTGTTGTTCTCTGACATGACCCTGGAGCACAAACAGCTTTGCAGCTCCTCACCGTCCCGTTAATTACATTATGTCTAACGAGAAGGATCAGGCGGAAGGGATTAAACTTTGAATCTGCTTCTGTGGTCCCGGTCCTGGTGCACAGGAGAGAAAAGCAGCTTTATCTATTCAAAATGGGAGTAATTTTTCACACCAGCTCCAATCCCGGCGCTAATCTCCTTAGTTTACCCAGCCCACTGTCGGCTCCACACACAGGCAGGGCAGGCAGGATGCTCCCAGCCTTGGAGTCTTTCCTTCCTTGCCCAGCTTTGTAGCCTGCAGACAGTGATGGAGGTGATGGAGTTATGGCGGGGCAGCAGGGGACTTTGCAAGCCCTGCCCCAGTGCTCAGCATGCTCAAGGGACCCTTTCAGTGGCTTCTCCCCCACCTCTGCCTGCTCTGCGCTGCACCAGTCACCACAGGACAAACCAGCACATCTGGGGAATTTCTGAGAGTTGCCAGCAGCTCCGCATTTCCTCCTGCCAGGGGCTGCAGCTGCTTGCCGCATGGCCGGAGCATGGGAAGTACCGGTTTGGGATGAAGCCTGTTCCCAGGCACTTCAGGGAAGAGTTTGCAAGCATTGGGGTCCACGCACACACAGTGCCAGCAGAGCTCCCAGTCCCCAGGGCCACCTGGAGCCTCGCAGCCGAGGAGGGATGGAGCCAGGCAGGGAGGGCTGCAGAGCTCGCACTGGTCCAGCAGGACCCAGCACACCGTGGGCGATGCTGCGGCCCTGGGCAGTTGCACCTCCAGCTGCCAGGGAACACAGGGGGGCACAGGGAAGGGTTCAGTTGTCACCACCACTCCCAGCAGCTGCTCCACATTTTGGCCCCTCTGTAGCTGCGCCAGCGCAGGTCAGGGCACTGGCAGCTGGGTGGGCAAGTGGTGCAATGGGTGATGCTGGAGAAGCAAAGCCCCTGGGCAGGACAGGCAGCCATGGGAACCGGGCTTCCAGCAGCTGCCCCGGTGTGCCCTGTCACCCAAGGTTGCCCGGTGTCTTGCAGAGCTGTGGCCAGGCAGCCCAGGGCTGCATCCACAGGAAGGTTTGTACCACTTGGCATCAGCAGGTTGTTATAACACAAATAGGGAGATGGTTGTCTGGGCTGGGAATTGCCCAGCTAGAGGGTAGGGATTGTTTTGCCCAGTGACACTGTCAACCAGCGTGAGCCCCTCACGTGGGCACCCCTCCAGGCTTCTGGGCTAGTGATTTGCATGATTATTCAGCATGAATTTGCCTTTGTTACTGAACAGGGCATAGCCAGGGGTCACTGTTTCTGAAGAGCCGCAGTGCCGCAGCCCATCACACAGAGCTGCCAGAGAGAGACAAGGGCACAGCAGGTCAGCAGCTGGGCTGACACCCCGCAGCAACAGGGTCACCCCTCACGTCACTCAGGCTGCCATGACGAGGGCAGTTTGCATTTTGAGATGCTGGAGCATCACCTGCCTCCCCCACGTGCAGCCCAGCACAGAGCCTGTGGTTTGTCCTCTGCCCAAACTACTCAGGAAAGCACTGGCTGGCCAGGTAGGATGGTGCAGGGCTCCCTCCCCGGCCGGACTTGCCCCGCTCTTGCCTCCACCGCTTGGTGCATGCTGCTACATAAGGCGATGGCTTGGCCACGGGCTCCCAGAGCCACCGAGCTCCCCGGGTAATTCGGGCAGGTGTTTCCCTACCACGGCTGCTCGGCCATCGCAGCCCTGCAGCACGCTAGGGATGGGGAACCAGTGCTCCAGGCTGGGCAGAGCCATGGATGGAGGGAGGGTTTGCTGGGGTAAGGGCTGCTCAGGGTCTTGCAAGTCTCAGTGTAATGCTCCAGCTGAGATTTCCAGTGCCGTGCTAGGCGCGGAGCCCTGCGGTAAGTCCCTGGTGAATAAGGCAAAGCACAGCCCGAGGACTCGGTGACATTTGCAGTCTGTCTGGCAGACCCAGGTCCTCTGGCAGAAGCAGACAGACACCCCCACCCCCGGGCGAAGGGCTCCCCTCAACATGCCGAATGTGACCCTGCAGCGGCCGGGCACGCTCTCCCTGCCTGACCTTGAGGTGTCTCAGGAACAACAGGGAAAACCTCTGCCCCCCCAGCACAGGCGGGGGGCTCGGCTCCGCACAGAGCGACCTTTGTGCTCCATGGCAGCGCTTGCACCCGGCGGCTGCAGTGGTCACACTCCCAGCATGGGGACACGGCTGCTGAAGGTGTCGGCATGGGGGGGCTGCCCCGGCAGTGCAATCAGCTGGAGCTCGGCTCTGCAAAGCCACCCCCAGTAGCTGCAGCACTAGGAGCGGTGGGCGCAGGCACCGACCCCCTGGCCTGGAGCACAGCTGCCGTCCAGTGCTCGCTGTGAGACGGCAGCAGTAAATCTGGGCTCGTTGCTGGAGACCCCAAGGAGAGCATCTGCAGCTTGTTTTCAACATGAACTATTGTAAAAAAAGGGCACTGTGCCTATAAATCCATCACAGGGAAGCTTCCTGGAAACCCGGTTCGGCTTCTGTTCCTCTAACTCCTCATGCACAGAGCCCCGGCTGCTGCCAGTGCGGAGGCAGGGCAAACCTGAGGGGCTTTACACATCACATCTCTGCAAGCCCACCTGGCCAGGTCCCCCCAGTGTCACCTTCTCAGTGCCCAGCAGCAGGGATGGGAGCTCCCACCCTTTGGGCACCAAACCCCGCTGCAACAAGCTCCCTCAGCCATCTGGAAACCTCTGCCAGGGCCATCTTCTGAGCCAGGCTGTGCCCTGCCTCCTTTAGCATCAAACAGTTAAAACAGGCTTTAAAGCCTTCTTGAAAATCACAGTCCATCAGCAAAGAGACTGGTAACTATTTTAAAGTCAAATATTGGCTGCTGAGCATACCAGAGGATGCTTCCTACCCCTGCAGATTAAACCCAAAGGAATTAATCAATAAGAGCCTAATTTAAGAAGCTTTTATGCAACTGTGCAGCTCTTGCTTGTTCTCTGTACCACTCACCTGCTCCAGCACCGCAGGAGCTCTTGTAAGCTTCTGATCAGGATACGGCCCTGGGGAGAGCTGGAGACCACTTCATCTCTAGCTGGAGGTACCGCGCCAAGCCAGTCCCCTCCCTGCAGTGAGTCCCTTCCCCTGCCCGCCCAGGCACTGCCAGGGATGCTGCGGGGAGGGCAGGGACTGCGGGGCTGGAGCTGTGTTTCGGGGATGTGGGAGCAGGTGAGCATCTTCTGCTGCTGCCCCTCCCAGGGGGTTAACCCTCCTCTCCAGTTTACATTCCTGTGTGATGGGAAATGTGATCCAGCTGTCCCAGCTCATGGGGACCCAAGGAGAGCCATGGCTGCAGCCACCACTGGAGCTGTGGGATCCAGGGGCAGCCAGGGCTCAGCCCTTGTGGGCTGGGAGACACCAGGTCCCTGCTGCAGGAAAGGTGGTGGGGCCAGAGGTGTTGCTGAAACTCCCTGGTTACCAAACTCTGATGTAATTAAACAAGAACATGCGTGGGGTTTGGGTCTGGCTGGCCCACCATCTCAAGTCATCAAAACTGGTGGCTGAAAGGACTTCTAACCAAGGGAGTCAATCTCAGGAAATAACAGGTAATGATAAGAACACCGTTACTTAAATTATGCAGAAAGAAGTCTCTAAGTGAAAAAGTTCTGGCTGTGAGAGGAGACAAGCTGGTAGGGACTTGCAATCACTAATTTGCAGTAGAAGCGAGAAACCTGTAACCAATCCTGTGTGTGAATGAAATGTCATGTACGATGCAAGTACTCTATGTAATGTGTACCCGCGAGTACGTCGGTGTGCGTGTGAGGAGGAAAGATCCCCCGTGTACCCAGCACTGCAATAAACCCATGTCGGCTTTCTAAACTATCATTTGGTTTGGAGGGGTTTCCTGGTTATGATTTTCAGTAGCAGAGGGACCCCTCTCCTGGGGATCTCCCCTCCCCTCGGCTGCAGACAAGCGCCGCAGCCCTGCCCGGTGGCTCTTGGGCTGCTAGGTCTGAGCAGGTGTCCAAGGGCATGAAGAAGGTGATGGGGAAGATGGGCAGTTGGAGAGGATGGGGTTGCTCAGGGCAGGTGAGCAAGACAGGAGGGGTTTTGAAAGCAGGTGGTGAAAGAAATAGGCTGGGAAAGAACTGACACAATCACGAGGGGCTCCTTTAGCTTAGCGCTCTTCAGTGAGCAGAGGCAGGGTGGAGAGACCCCTGGAAGAGTGCCTTTGGCCCCATCCATGACCCTCAGGTGTCTGTGGATATTTCCAGCACCTGGGACCCCAAAGGGGTGTTTCCACCCCGCAGGGTCCTGCACGGGGCTAGGCTGCAGCTGAGGAAACCACAGAGCTGCTGCAGGAACAGTGGGAGCGTGTGACCCCGGAGGTGTGTGGTGCAGGGGGCTTGGGCTCGGCTCAGGGTGGCCATGCTGGGGCAGGACAGGAGTGCTCTGACCGCGACTGGGGAAGGTGCTCAGGGCGGAACGTGCGTTAGTCCAGTGAGAACCCTGGCTCCACTTTGGGAGCGATGCTCCTCCAGGGAGGGATGAAGAAATTTGGCTGTCTGAGAAGCAGAGAAAGGGCAAGAGGTGCCCAGTGGTTCCGGACGGGAAGGCAAGAGGAGCCATTTGCAATCTGGAGGGGGTTAGAGAGTTTAGGGTCTGTTTGTGGTTTGCTTTGCCTTCCTCCTCCTCCTGTTTCCAGCGTGTGGGAGGCATCTTCGTCCGGCCTCACCAGCAGCATCAGGCTCATGTGGGTTTGGCAAAGCGAGCGGGCACAGCTCTCTGCCCTGGTCTATAAATACAGCGGCTTCTCTGGGGCTGTCTAGACAGGAAGCAGACTGCAAACTGGGAGAAAACTCCCCGTGTTAAAGGGGACCGGCAGCCTGTGCTGGGAGCCCAGGGAAAATTGACTACTGAAATGCTCAGATGTGCCTAGGAAGCTGCTCTGAAAGGGGCTGCTGCCAGGCTGGGTGCCAGGCTGCCTGGATGTGGCAAGGTCCTGGCCCTAGATCAGCCAGGCAGGAGCTGCTGCCTGCATCCCATGCCCTGCTGCCGCTGCAGGCAGTGCAGAGCTCCTCCTGCCCTCTGTGTCCGTGTCTCGTCCCTCAGGGTGCAAAGACTCCCCAAAAAACTTTCCTATTCCTGTGTCTGGCAATGGGGAGTGCCCTGCACCAAGCACCTTGCTTCCAGATCCAGGGGATCCAGGGTCCTGGATGAGGTGGAGGAGGATGAGGAGGCAGCCATGGAGCACATTCACTGGTGTAGCTGCAACCAGCCCCTCATCCTGCTCTGGCCTTCCTCCCTCCCAGCCCAGCTGGCTCCTCTGCCTCCTGTCCCGTACGCTATGCTTTGCAAAACAGCACTCATGAGGACAGCTCAAGGGAGTGGATCCACTGGATCCCTCACTCCTCAGAGCCTGGGAAACAACTCGAGGACCCAACTACTTGGTCCTTCCTTCCTTCCAGGCTCTGAACCTGTTAGAGTTTACTTTGCATTGCTTTCATTTTATAACCTCGCAGGGGAAAGTCCTCATCCTGGTTGTTTTGTTCCTGGATGTGGCTTTTTTCACTATAAATATCCAAGCATTGCTTGAAAGAAAAAAAACAGCTCTAGGTAGTGGGGGAAAAATCATAGCCCATGGGTAATGACACATAATTACAGCCTTTCTCCTGATGAAAGGAGCTGCCATTGGGCTCCTAAATGACAGTGTGCAGAAAACACTATTATCAGATTATTCAAGTGGCAAAATCTTTGCAGCAACAAGAAGGCAAAATGCATTGGGCCCTGGGGAGGAAGAGCAGCCAGCACCATCGTCAGCCCTAGCCCGCATGGGGGTGCAGGAGCTGGGGAGGCAAATCCCGCAGCCAAATGGATCTCTGTGGCTGTCCCTGAAAGTTTGCACTGATCCTGCCAGCTCAAGGGACCTGTCCCCGTGTCCCCAGTTCCCAGCAAGGAGAGGGGCTGCAGCAGCGCCCGTGGGCCAGCACCTGGGCTGGGCTCTGCGGGTGCCACGGGAGGGGCACGATAAGGGAGCATGTCCTCGAGGGCCGGAGGAAGATCTGCCCAAGTGACTTGTCTTTTGCTCTTTACCTCTATCACTACAGATGCTGTAAATTACAGGCATTTGTTATCTGGAGCTTCTTCCTCCTGCTAAGGCAAGATAACAGCCAGAGGAGGTTGCTGTTATTGCTCTGATCAACTTCAGCACCTCCATCTACCCCTGGAGATCTTTTGGGCCTGATCCAAAGATAGCAGGAGACTTTCTCAGGGTGGAGAGCCAAGGGGACAGGCAGTGCCCTGTCCCTGCCCCGGCTCTTGAGAGAGTGGCTGTCCTGGGCAGCCCTCAGGATACCAGGATCTCACGTCACCAGGACAGCTTAGCAGCCCGTTCCCTTTTCCCCCTCACAGGGAGAGAACCCGGGGTTGAGCCACCCCGTCTCCAAGCCTCAGAGCGTGCCTGGGTGTGTGAGTGTTTCCCTGGAGCCTGAGCAGCCTCGGGACCAGTGCAGATAATGGGAAGTGGTGGATGTCCCCTGGGGCAGCTTATTAAACATCAGAGCCCTGCAAGAGAGCCTGGCTGGAACAGTGTGACATTCATACAGCAGCTCAGCTTCAGTGCAAGAAGGGCAATGTCAAGCAAACATAATTAATTTCCCTCTGCAAATCAATTGGGGGCCAGAAGTCAAGCCCGCCTGGTACAGGAGATACACTGCAGTGAATAATCGTCCTCGCAGATGGGTGATCCATGTCGTGCTTACGAAGGCATGGTGCTCACCTCCGAGCAAACTGAATAGCCTCCCCCTTGGGCTGAAGGCAGACAAGGCTGCAGGTCCCCTGTGATGGACTGTGCCGCAGTGAGTTACTGCCGGAGCTGCCCAGGGCGCTTCCCCGGTGATGAGACCAGGCTGCACGCACCGAACCCAGCAGGTTTCTCTCGGGCAATGGGCTCCTCAGATGGATGGTTTGGTCTTTCATCTGGTGGCTCTGGCAGAAGAACAGCATGGGGAAGGCTGCAGCTTTGTGCCAGGAGCGCCCAAGGGGATACAGGACCCTGAGCATCCCTCATCCACACCTCCCCTCTCCCCCTGCTCCAGGCAGCCCTGGGGGAGCCCTGAGTGGCAGTGGGACCCTGTCCTGAAGGGCCACCAGACTGGGGATGTGCCTAACTGCTTGCCTGGCTGCAAACACTGCTGTTCAACTGTCTGCCCCAATTGTTGTCTGCAGACAATAAAATATCATGTGATGTCTTAATGAGCTTCTTGGTATTTGACAATTGCAGGGTAGCAGAGCTTGCTGCCCTGGCCGGAGGGGCTGGACCCTTCCCAGCTCCCAGCACCGGTTTCTGGGTGCGCAGTGGCTCTGGAGCAGCTCGATGCGGGGGACAGGAGGAGCTGCCCTGCCCCGAGTGGAGGGGAGGCTCTGTGGTGGACCCGGCTGGCCAGGACTCTCAGCCCTGTCTGTCCTGGCTCTTCCCTGTGAGGGCATGTGGTGGGCAGGGGCAGAAAGCTCTTATCAGCTGTCCTTTAAAATGAGATACCGCACCAACGTCAGGGAAGTGGCAAAAAAATCCTGGGCCTGTGCCCTTTGAAGGCAAGGCAGGATGGCTTTGGTGTTTTGCTCTCCCTGGCTAAGCTTGTGAGATCTCCTACATGCCACGTCAGTTGGCAGAGCCCAGTGTGACTGTGGGTGCTCTAAGCACCTCTGGTGCTGGAGCTGGTCACCTCCTCCCCGAGGGAGATGGTGCTTGGGCAGGTCAGCAGGCAGGGGCTTCTGAAGGATGAGTTTCCCTTCACCGCCATTGGAAGGGCAGCCAAGTAGCAGAGGACAAGGGGATATTAGTGCTGTTGAGATCCAACCAAGGAAGGAAAAAGCCGGTTTGGGTCAATGCTGATAGCCCAGGTACCACTGAGCAAGGAGGGTGCTGGGGACCCAGCCTGCAGAAGGCTTTACCCTGGCACAGCGGCATCGCAGAGCTGCGGCTCCGGGGCACGTGTGGTGTGGGCTGGCTGGGGATGCGTGCGGCTGAGTGATGCTGCCAGGGGCGCCGACCGAGCCTCACTGGGCAGCTGAAGTCCAGCTGAGTGCCAGCAGCACCCATAGCTGCAGCCAGAGCCACTAATGATGTTTTATGGAGTTGGGGCAGAGAGGTGGGAGTGGGGGCTTCCTGTAAAAGGCAGCACTGCTTCCAAATCATGCCTGGGAGCTGATGCTTGATCCCTGGTGTTGCTCATTTTCATGTGTCACGTTTCCCTGGGAAAGATAGTGTTTTGAGAGCTCCCTGCAGGGTCCCGCTGGCCAGTGGCAGGGTGGCCTGGCTGGCCACTGGCTCTTGAGAGGGGCTCGACTTCTCTCTGAGGTGGCATGGGCAAACCACATCCATGCATCCCAGCTGGCGAGCTGCTGGCCTTGTGGCAGCGTGCTGAGTCGCTCTCCGTGACTCAGATGTTCCAGCTGATGGGAAGCAGTTTGCCAAGGTCAGACAACGCACCTGGAAGTCTCTGCAGATCTCTGAGCAAAACCTGCTGCCCAGCTGGGAGGGGAGAGCAGGGCAAAGGCAGTGGCTGTGCCTTGGGGATGAGGAAGGAGCGCGGCACAGGCACAGCCTGCCCTCGGTGCTGGGGGGACAGACATGGGTGTCCTACCTGAGCCCCAGGGCCAGGCTGCATCCCATGGCACAGCCGTGAACGTGCGCACACACTTGTGCACACCCGGCACTCACCACGGCGGGGCTGGTGTGCGTCCCGCGGGGAGCAGCGCCCGCGCACATGTGTGCTCTGCCTTTCTCACACAGGCTCGAAGCCACAAGCCAGCCAGCTGCCTGCAAGGAGCCCCGCACCCTGATGTGCTCCGGCCTTTTCAGGGAGAGATGGAGCTGACAAAGTCTTTGTCAGTCAGATCTGTCAGGGAAAGCTCTTTGTTCTTCAGCATTTGCTCTTGCCTCCCCCTCTCCAAACCTAAACTAGATGCATCTGCTTTTGTTTTCTAAATGCAGAATTAGGGACTGAAAAGAGCCCCTTTGTAGTGGGGAGGAGGGGAGAGCTGCAGACCTTTAACTGGGAATGCAAGGTCAGGGGGGAGCTGCTCTATTGTGCTGGGACTCTCCTCCTCCAGCTCAGCCCTTTCTGTGCCCCCTCTTCACACTCTGGTTCCCACTAGAACCACTCTGGATGCAGGGAAACCTGCCTGGGCAGGCGGGGGAGGACAGGCTGCTCCCCCAGCCCCGCTCCAGCGGCTGTGCCAGTGCCCATCGGCATCACCGCCGCGGCTCCTGTGCCCAGCTGCAAGGATGGTGTGGATTTGCCCTGTGGTGGGTTTTGCCACTTCTCAGTGTGGCAGCCAGGAGCTGGTGTGCAAAGGGGGGTGGCAGAGACAAGGCTGGTGAGCGGAGGTGGGCAGCCTGACAGTGCTGAGCCTGTAGGGTCTATACGTGTGCACGTGTAGGGGATGTACCTGCTTCTCTTTCTCTGGCTTTTTTCTGCATCAGGGCAGCTCTGCAGTATGCCCCCCTCTTCCCAGCCACCTCCCCAGCGCTCTCCCAAGGAGGTGGATGACCCAATGCAGATGCCAGCCCGGGGCATGACCACACATGGAGGCATGGTCTGGACCACGGCTGCACACCAGGGAACATCTCCCCATGGTGCCTGTGCCAGCCTGCCATCAGCCTTACTGCCTCCTCTCTTTCAGCAGCAGCTGGTTCACTCTTCCAGGCAGAAAGGATTACGTTTTAATTAAGAACCTGCAGCTCCCACAACAGGAGCAATACCCATCAGCAGTGCTGGAAGGGAGCTCAGCCCGGGGAACTGCAGGGCTCTTTGGAGGAGGCAGTGGTGTGACCAGAGAGCAGCGGTGGGACAGCCCTGTCAGGCTTGGGCAGGCACCCAGGTACCTTTTCCTTGCCAGCCTGATGGCATGGCCTCCTCCGGCTTCCTCGCCCTGGCCCAGACACAGCATTCCCATGGGAGCGAGCTGCCCCAGCCCTGCTGCCCACAGGGTTTGAGGTGGGATTTACCAAGCCAGCACAAAGCTCAGAGTGCTCCAGTTTCCATGGTGGTACCCAGCAGCACGGAAGCTGAACCTGAGCGGTTGATGCTGCTCCCCACCGGCTGGTGCTCACGGGCTGCGGCAGGGATTTGCCTGACACACCGTATGTTCTTCAGCTGTTGTGGTAACTGAGACCTACTTTAAGTTTATCTTAATCCTGTTCTTGATTAACTGCAGTTAAACTGAAACAAGCCCAGGTTAATGTGAAATTAGCATCTGCGTTACCTCAACATTGCATCACCGATGAAAACGTGTGT
This sequence comes from Falco rusticolus, assembly GCF_015220075.1. Classification (NCBI taxonomy): domain Eukaryota; kingdom Metazoa; phylum Chordata; class Aves; order Falconiformes; family Falconidae; genus Falco; species Falco rusticolus. The sequence goes on along the minus strand of NC_051206.1, from coordinate 5,527,197 downwards.
GCATAAGAACCCAGCACATCACCCCCCCAGGTCCAGGAGAAAGGCCACAGGCTGGCCGGGGCTGGTGCTGTCTGACGCTGCCGCGGCACAGTCCCCCAGCCCCCTGCCCATCCCTGCAAGTACAACCAGGCAGTGAGCTCCAGCTCAGTCTGTGGGGCCCTGTTGCTCCTCAGTCTCAGCCACGGCCCTTGGCAGTAACCCCACCGGCTCTGGGGGAGCGTTTGTCCCCCCGTCCGTCCTGGGGAACCTGCCCATGCTCTGCTTATGTTACCAGATGGTGACAGCTCATGGTCACTCCTGCACTGAGCCCTGATGTGATGCTGAGGTCAGGGATGCAGCCAAATTCTCAAATGTCCCAGGAGCAGGGGATGGTTCCCCCCATTTTCAGACAACACCTTTACTTATAAAGGCCCAAGGACTTGTGTCCTGTTGATGCAGCCAAGCAGAAAACTGTCCCCAAGGAACAGCAGCTGCAGAGGTGCAAGCCCGTCCCCTTTCCATCGCGAGGTGCTATGCTGCAATCCCATAGGGTCCATTTTGGGGCCAACATTACCAAGCCTGGGACAGAAACCCAGGGGAGGCACAGCCGCTCTGGAGGAGAGCAGGGCCAGGAGCTGCTGTGCAGGGCAGCTCCCCCCAGCTTGTGTGGGTGCCCAGCAGCCTTGCCAGCCCACAGCGGCCTGGCTCTCGGCTGCTGGGTGAGGAAGGGAGAGGAAAGCAGGCCTGGGGACGAGCGGCTGCCTAGGATGCCCTAAAGGTGCATGGGGTGAGGCGTGCTTGCAGGGGGCTGGGGTCAGCTCTGCTGCCCTGCTGTCATCGAAATATTCCCCATGTTTGGCTTGCTGGGAGAACGGCATCCCAGCAGGTGTGTTACCTTCCCCCCTTCTCCCTGTCCACACATCTGTTGTCCTGGAAAGAAAATATCCATTGGGTCTTGGCATGGCAAGCTGAACAGTTGCCTGAACCAGCAAGAGGCTGCTCCTGGAGACGGATGCCCAGCATTTGGTTCAAATATAGCTCTGGTGATTGACAGGGCTAATTCAGCCTGTCCTCTTCCCTGTTATAACTTAATCACTTGCACATTGCCTCGCGCAGGTCTTTCACTGCCAGCCGGAGATGTCTTCATCCTGGGATGCCCTGACTTAGAGTCTGACTTGGGGCTGCTCCCGTACTTGTGCTTCCTGACGGAGGCTGAACCGCCCTCTACCATCCCTGTTACCCTGCGCCAGCCCAGTTTTGGGGGAGCTCGTCTGAGCTGCATGAACTGGGGCTCCGTGGGGTGGGCTGCCATGCTGGAGGGTGTGGAACGCAGGCTGGGTTCACTGGTGTGGCAATATCCCACCTTGCCCTCCAGCCTGGCGCCCCAGCATGGTCCCAGCTGAGACTGAGCAGAGGGTGCCCGTGCTGCCCATGCACGTAGAGAGTTTTTGGGGTGCCCCATGTTAGAGCTGCCATGCTCCTGCTCCAAACCTCGGTGGAAGGTTGCCCGATGTGCACAGCTGAGCAGGGCAGGGACCGCAGCGGCAGTGGGTCCTGGACGGCTCCTGGGAAGGATTTGGGTCTGGCAGTCCTCTCGAAACCTGCGCACAGCGAGCGGGTGCCCCGGAGCCTCGCTCTGCAGGTGGGCCGGGCGAGGGGCTGCCCGCAGAGGGCAAACGGTGGGGTGCAGGAGAGCCCCTCGCCCCCGACTGCCCGCCGGGCCCGGGGCTCCGCCGGTGCGACCGAGAGCGCGGAGGCGAGCGGCACAGCCGGACAGACCCCCGCAAAACCTGGCGGGGACCCCCGGGACCCTGCTGCCGGGAGCCCAGCGCGGGGGCTCCGGGGGGCGGCCCGGCCCGGCGGCGACTACAAGCCCCATCAGGCCGCTGAGGAGGAGGAGGGTGGGAGGAAGGCGGGGGCGGAGCCGGGGGCAGGCGGCGGGGCGGTGCGGGAGCGGCTCAGTCCGGCGGCGGCGGGCGCACGGAGGGGACGCGGCGGCGCGGGCAGCGGCAGCGGCGGCCGTCGGGGCGGCCGCGCCTCCGGGAGCGCCTCCCGCCGCCACCTCGGGGCCGGCCCCGCCATGGGGCGGCCGCTGTGAGCGCGGCGGCGGCCGGGCTGCGCTCCCGCCCCGGCCGGGGCTCCCTCCATTGTTCCCGGGAGCGGCGGGCACCGTGCCGCGCCGCCGTCCGCGGGGCTCCGGTGAGTACCGCCGCCGGGGCTGCCCGGCACCGCGGCGTATCGCTTTGTGCTCCGGGGGGGCGACCCGGGGCCGCCCCTGGCCCGCGAGGGTCCGCCGCGGGCGGACACCCCTGCCCCCCCCCCGCCTCGGGCGCGCCGGTGGCCCGTGGCGGGGCGGCTGGCAAGCACCGGGGCGGGGGAGTCCGGTTTGCGGGAGCTGGGGGGGGGGGGTCGCGGACACCGGGGAGGTCCGGCTTGCGTGTGTCGGGGGCCCCGGTTTGCAGCCCCCGCGACTGGAGGGGCTCGGTTTGCAGCCCCCGCGGAGGGGTCCGGGCGGCAGTTTTGAAACGCGGCGGGTCCGAGCCCCTCGCTGGGGCCGAGCCGGGGCTGGGAGGCTCCCGGGGCGGGCGGGGGCCCCAGAGCCCTCCTGGCGGCGGGGGTCCCCGGCCCGGGGCTGGCGGCTCTTTGCCGAGTTGCTGCCCGGTCCCTTATTCCCGAAAAGTTCCGAAGAGGAGCCTCGCGCCTTCCAGAACAAGATGGAAGGGGAGCTGGGTTTGGTTTTGTTTGAGGTCGGGGGTCCCGGGGCGGTGCGGCGGTCCCCAGCACGTAACGCGGTCCTCGGGTTTCTGTTTCCCTTTGTGTTTGCCAGCCGCAGCGGGGAGGAGGGGGCTCCCCGGGCTGCCTTTGCCCAAACTCTTCGGGGGTCTCTGGGAATCGCCCTCGCCTGTGCGTGGCGAGCGCGCGGGGAGTGCGGCGGCGCAGCGATGCTCGGGGACCTGCCGGGGCGTACAGCCCTGGGCACCGGCTGGCTTTCGGCTGGTGCTGCTGGTTGCCCGGTTTGTGGTTTTTTGGTTGGGCTGTTGAGGCCGTGAGCCGCCCTCGCAGCCAGCTGGCCTTGCGTGAGGCGCGTTCGGGCTACACCGTGGAGCAACGAAGCCGCCTGGCGATTCCCTTCTCGACCCGGGTTGTGGAGTTACTGCCCCGTGCCGCGGGTGTCACGGCTGGCCGGGGCAGCTTCCTCCCCGTCAATGTTTAAACCTCAGCGGTGCAGTTCGCCCAACTGCTTGCGTTAATAAAACAGATGGGCTTGGAGGCAGCTGCTCTGCCAGGGTCCCAGCCAGAGCGAAACGGGGATTTGTGTTCAGGCGGAGGCGGTGATGTGCTCTGGCTGGACATCTCCGGGTGCTGACCAGCTGGGTGCCGGTGGGGGTGCGGGGGGGCAGCTGCCCTGCCCAGCCCCGGGGATGCTGTGGGAGCGTGGAGCCCGCGGACCCCTGCTCTGGCTAGCAGCCATTTTCCCCACACAGGAGCACTTCCTCCCTTAATCTCTGTGGTGGCTGGCATGCACTGTTGCCTTTTCGTTGTGTTGCTCGGAGAGGATTAAAATAAATAGTCCCAGCCCTGGTGGGGTGAAGGCAGGAGCGACGCCGTTGCAAAAGCAGCCTGCGTGCACATCCATCGGCTCAGGGCTTGGCTGTGCGCGAGGTGCCTGCCCCGGCTGTGCTGGGAAGGGGCCCACATTGCTTTCGAGTGTGAACTGGAGCTCCCCGTTTACTGATCTGCCTAAAACCGTGAACTGAACTAGGAGCTGTATTGCTCCCAGCCCCAGATGGTTTCCCCCTGATGCCCTGGCCCCCCAAGGCTGCTAGGAGGGGCTGCTTGACTGGCCCACATCCCAGTATGAACTGGATCTCCTGGTCTCTTCCCACTACAGACTGGATCCCCTTGGCCCCCTGCCAGTACAAACTGGCAGCTGTAGCCCAAAGCCCCCGAGTCTGAGGTCAGCAGGGAGTGGGCTGGTGTTTGATTAGTGCTAGGCAGTTCTCGGTGTTCCTTATGGGTCCCTTCCAACTCGAGATCTGTGATGCTGGGGCTGGGTCGCAGATGCTTGTCCCATCCTGGTAATTCAGCTTTCTCCCTGGTTTGGGAGCTTCTGCTTATGGGCACAAAGGCAAATGCAAGCAAATCTGTGCCAGAATGTTTGCTGGGGAAGTGTGTGTCCTTCCCCTCCCAGCAGCTTCCCTTGGAGGAGCTGAACATAGTGAAAACCCCATCCAGCATCCTCCCAGGCTGGATAACAGGTCTCTGCCTCTTCCAAGGCATGGTAGACTGGTTGTATCCCAGTCTCCCTGTCCTCCACCAGTCCCGTCCTAGAGCAGGCAGTGGTACCAGCCTAGTGGAGACTTTTGGGTACCAACAGATGCTCTGTAGATCTGAAAATCAAGCCCTTTGGTAGGGATCCCTGAATTTGAGGACGCTTCTGAAATGGAACTGGTTTTACAGAGCTCTGTGGGTGAGGGTGGTCCTTTCCCCATCCTTCCTGCCCCATGTGCCAGGCTCCCCTGCTGCTAGATGCCCGCAGCATGCAGCGAGCTCAGTGCTGGAGATACCCTTGGTAGCTGTAAGGCCTTAGGGCAGGCTGCAGCGCACATAGCCGGGAAGGGTTAATGCAGTATGTATGCTGCACAGTTGGATATTTATTTTTCCAAGCATGCATCTGCTTTAAGCATTATAGTTTTGCCCTATAGTTACATTTGCAGTTGTGTTTGCTTTTTATTTCGGCAAATACTCTGTTCCTGACCTGAGCTGCAGGCTGGGGCAAGGAGCTGGGCAAGGGAAAGGCTTTTCTCCCTGCCGCCCAAAATTTTTGCCTTTGGCGTGCCCTTCTTTCCCAAGGGCATCTGGAAGGCTGCTTGTGTTGAGCCTCAAAGAAAAATTGAGTCTCCTTTTTTTTTATTTTGGAGGGCATCTGTGCCAGGCAAGGTCTCTCGCTGGCAGTCACCACCTCTCCACCCTGAGGGATGTGTGGCCCTGGGCTGGGTACAGCCCCCCACTGCTGGCTCCTGAAGCCTTCCCGACCTGGCAGCCGAGCTCAGACTCTTCTCCCTGTTGAATTTGGCCTTGCCCCATTGTTTTTCTGCCTGCTGCATTAACAGGCTGGTCGCTGGCGCCGAGGCACCCTGGCGCTCGCCTGCCTCTGGGTTGCTCTGATGTGGTGGATGCCACAGGGGCCAGCTCTGCTCCAGCGGGGAGGCAGAGGCCAAGCTGCCCCGGTCCAGAGCCTCCCAGACCCCTGAGCCAGCCGGCGGCAGCTACCTTCTATCACCGCCGGCAGCCCCGGCACACGGACCCCGGATCGGAGCAGGGGCTCTCCACACGGGAAGCCACAGGCTGTGTGCCTGGGCTCTGACCCTTGCTGCCTCAGCTGGGCAGCCTGCTCCGGCACTGGTTCCTGCTTTTGGCACCTTGGATGCATTCCTGGGGATGAGCCACGGGACGGGAAGGGGCTTCCCCACTACACTCAGCCCAGAAACGCTCTGCCTGAGTGTGGAAGGTCTTGTGCTGAGTCCCTGGGACAGCTCAGCTGGGTGACTCACTGGTGCAGGAGCAGCGAAAATGCAGCCCTCGGGGTCCCCGAGCAAAATGGGGGAGACAGGTTGCACAAGGCTGTTTCGGCATGCAAAGGTCGTGTGGGAGCATCATCCCCGATGTAAGGGCTTGCAGGGAGCCTGTGCCCCTGCGAGGGTGCACAGGTGGGTGCAGGGGTGTCCGTCACCACTCCAAAATAGCTGCGTGGGTGTAATGGCCAGTTGTAATTGCAGTCTCAGAGACAGGTCTCTGAGGGGCAGTTAGCCCTGGCTCCTCTCTTGCTGCTTCCATTTTTAGTTGTTTGAATCCACCCCAGAGCAGTAAATTGCAGTGTGCTGGGGAGCGGGGACCGTGCCCAGCAGCAGCCAGAGACCCACCCTGCTCAGACTGCTGTCCTCCCCAGCAAACGGTTTCCTGTTGGGGTTTATATAAAAGCTGTATAAACACAGAGAAGAGCCATGCTGTTGTTTGCACAGGTAGGAGCGCTCTCCCCACTTCCTCACCTCTTTGCAGAGCAGGTACAGAGGAGCCCTGGGGGGGGCAGGGGCCGTGGGGATCCCCGTTCCCCTGCAAAGGAGGGAAGGGTCTGTGCTGCCCCTTCCCTTCAGCATCCTCTCCTCTCTGAATACCGGGATTTCCTCCGGTGCTGCTGGGACTGGCTGGGGGAGCAGGCAGGATGCTGGGTTTGACCCCCGTGTGCAGGATGCGTCCCCGTCCTGCACCTGTCTGCCTTCTACAAAGCCATGGCTGCTGCTGCCTCCCTTTCTGCCCTGGGAAGCCGAGCACTGGTCATGCACTCTCTCTGGATCTTGGCAGCCATCCCTCCCTCTCCCTCCCAGGGACTCTCCCAGACTTGGGACAGCTCTTTGCTGCCGAGTGATCCATACGCCATGGAAATATGCTGCTGTCAAGCCCCTGAATCAGCTGGAAGGCGCCTGCTCAGAGGTGTATCTGGAGAAGGGCTTTGCTGTGTGCCGAGCCAGCACTGACTCATTTTTCAGGAACTGCTGCTTCTGGAGGCGCTGTGCTCCCCTCCCTCCATCCCTCCATCCCTCCCTCCCCTCGGCGGGCTGGCTCGGAGGCCCACGCAGACGCTCCGCATTAGGGCATGTTCCGGGGAGCATGTGCTGTCGATAAACAAAACCACTTAGAGACAGAAAATAATTTCCAGAAATACCAAAGACTTTTTTTTTTTTTTCTCTCTCCCCCCCCCCCCCCCCCCCCGAAGAATTCCACCTCCCCCTTCCAAACCCTGATAAATTGTTAACATTCAATAACTATTTAAAAGCGTGCTGCCTGGCGCCTGGGAGCGCTGGCGCTTGGAGATAACACCGGTGTTTGCTGGGTGCCGCCTTTCCCGGCCCAACTGCTTGTGTCAATATTTTGGATCCCAAATGCTCCAGCACCGACCAGAGCCACAGCAGTCGGGGCAGGGAGGAGGCAGCCGGAGCCCCCAGACCTGCGCCCCGGCTGGGTTTCCTTGGGCTGCGGAGGCTGTTCAGGGGGTCTGAGCTCCCCTGGCAGTGCCCGCTGTTACACGGGGACCCTTTGGGGCTGGCACTGGTGGCTGCTCAGCCCACCCCCGGGGCAAAACCAGCGCTTTGGGCAAGGGGAGCGAAGGGGCTTGCTGGAACGGGAGAGGTGGTGGCCAGAGCTCCGGTGGACCGAGTGCGTGGGGAGGATGAGTAGCAGCTTATTACTCACTACAATTATTACTCACTGTTTTTAAGAACACATACTTTAGGCAGATGCCTTATGGCAAAAGGAAGCTCTTGTTCACACAGCAGGTTGGGAATGGCTTAGCGTGCAGCTTTGGGGAGCACTAGTTGGGTGGGAGAGGGACCCGGTGAGCTCAAGGTGCTCGGCAAGGGCTACAGGGCACAGGGGTCCAGCTGCAGTCTGGGGAGGTGCTCCGGCCTCTGGCTCCCGGAGCCTGGAGGAGGGTTTTGGAGATGGTATCATCCTGCCCACACCCTGGTCCTTGCAATTCTTCCAGAGCATCCACTGCCAGCAGCACCCTGGCTGGACCAGCATGGCCGTGCTTATGTTGTGCAATTAACTGGGCAGGGATCTTGCCGGCGAGCTCTTCGGCAAAGCCCAGTGGGACAATTAACGATGGCCAGTGTCAGGACCTGCATCCCAGGCTTCTGCGGAGCCGCAGATGTGCCGCGGGGGTGGAGCGCAGGGGTTTGCTCGCATCCACGCTGCTGGGAGCAGTTGGCCAGGGGTGTCTGGGCTTGGGCTTTGGCTCCAGTGTCCCCCTTGAAACGTGTTTTGGCAGAGCTCCATGCTCCTAGTGTGGCGGGAAGGAGGGATGAGGGCACATCCCTGGGGCACCCTGAGCTGGAACCAGGCTCCGCTGGGTTTCCCTGTACCAGGACCCGGCTCTGATGCCTCCCCACACAGAACGGTGTCCCTGGCAGGGGAAGGGGCTGGGGACCCGAGGGGGTGGGCGGGCTAGAGAGCCCAGCGTGAGAGCTGGCAGGAACAGAGCGAATTGCAGTATTGGCCGTGGAAGCTGGGGGATTTCTCCCCAAACAGCCACACTGAAACCAGCTGTCAGTGGAAAGAGATCTGCTGCTCTGGAGCGAGGCGCTGGCTAACCCCTTCAGCTCCGGGAAGGCGTTTCCATAAGGGGTGGCTGTGTGCATGCCCTATAGATTCTGTAGGGAGAGGAGGGGAAGGGGGTTTGCAGCAGGATCTGCTCTGCTTAGGGGTGCACAGTGGCATGGACATCAAGTTTTGGTCTGGATACGTGGGATTTGCCACCGTGAAGCCATGGGTCAGCCACAGTGGAGCAAGGTGCTGGTGGTCCTGGAGCACCTGGGGGTCCTGGGCCAGGTCCTGCACTGCCTGGGGCATTTGGGGCAGAAGATCTGGAAACAAGGGAGAGAGGCAGGAGGGCGTTTGGTGGCAGGTATGCTTGCACAGGGGAGAGGCAGCCTTTCGGAGCCCAACAGAAACATTTCTCCTGTCCCACAGAACTTGTCAAGATTTGGAGATTGTTTATCATCTGAGCAAAGATAAAGAAAGCTAAGAAACTTCTGGGAGTTGCCGCACCATGATGACCTGGCTTGGGCCAAGGGGGAGTTTGTTTCAGAAATTTTGCAGCATTTTGGTCAGTGTGGGAGTTCCTATTTTCAGCACAAACTAGGTGCAGGAAGGGGAGAGCAGAAATCTCCCTTTCTTCAACTGGTGATTGAAAATTTCTCTGACCGTTCTGGGAAATTTTGCTGCATTTGATTCTGCTTCGCCAGCAGTTTTTCTCTCGACACATCAGCGCTTTTATGCAGGAAAACATAACCCTGCCAATCAGAGCTGGGTCGCTTCAGGCTGCGGAGGGGTCCATGGGGACCTGCCACCGTGGGTCCAGGGACATCTCGCCGCCCAGGCTGGATGCTCGAGGAGCATCGCCTGCCATGGCGAGCACATCCAATGCACGGAGCTGGAGGGGGCTGGATGGTGGGGGTGCCTCTTGCCCTGCTCTGACTCTTCTTTCCTCCTTGGCAGCTCGGAGGGGCTGACGGCCCGGCGGAGACCCCCCCCGCGCCCGCCCGGGGCCAGCCCGGGGTCCCCATGGAGTGGGAGTTGCGGAGCCCAGTTGCCAAGCAGTAGCCGCAGCAGTGGGATGTTTACCTGGCGGTGCCTCATCCTTTGGGCTGTGCTGGTCACAGCCACGCTCTCAGCTGCCAGGCCGGCCCCCACCCTGCCCGACCAAGGTAAGACACAAACCACCACACCGGGGAGCGCCCGGCTCCCTTGTCCCCTCACGTTATCTAATGGCGATACAAGACAGCTGGCCTCTCTTGTGGCAGGGGCTGCGGCGGGGGCACGGGCACGTCCCCCAGCAGCAGCACGGGGCTCAGGTCAGCTGCCTGGGAGCTGGCGGTGGGGACGTGGCGCGTGTTGTCTGCTGAGAGCAGTTCGTGTGGGCACAGAAAGTGTGTGCATGGCTCCGGTGTTGCCTGTGCAAGTTTTAAACTCGAGGGAAATTGCGGCAAACTGTTGGTGTGGAGAAGCCTGGGGGTTGTGTCCCGGGCGGGGGGTCGTTGTGTGTTGTGGCGCTTGCTTCCATCTGCAGCCTGAGATGGGTGTGAAGCCTTCTCCCACCCCTGCTTGACACTGGGGTGATCCTGGGCTCAGCAGGTGGGGATGGGGATTTGGGTGCAGGGTACCAGTGCAGGTTTTGCCAGCTGGCAGTGCATGGGATGAGTATGCCCCACAGAGACCCCAGGGAAAACCATGGGGCATATGGAAAACCAAACTGGGGAATGCCCATGGTGCTGGGTTTGAAGCCAGGGCTGGCTCAGGTGGTTCCTGCAGCCCTGATCGCTGCACCACTGGGGCTGGAGAGCATGGACCAGGGCATCCCCCTTGCTTTTCATCCCTGCTTTTCCCAAAAAACCTTGCAAGGGCTTGTGGCCTGCAACGGGCAGGCGGGGGGTGTGCTGCTGCAGCCCTGCACAGCTCTGGAGCATGGTGGCACCCTGAGATGCAGTGGATGTTCTGAGTGGGTCACCTGGCCCTGGGGACAGCTGGCCCCGACAGAAAGCACCGCTCTAGCATTTCAAAGCCTTGGCCTTCCCCTCGGTGAGGCAGAGAATAAACAGACCAGGCAGCGCCGCACAGGACTCCTGACTTACTGCCTTTTGGTTTTAATTACCCAAGAATGTCTGGTCTGTGGGGTACTGCTTTTCTTTTTAAGGCTCACTGCTCCCCCTTCTCTCGTGCTCCCACCAAAACTCTGAGAGGCCGATTGCTGGTGCTGCCAGCGTGGGCACGGCACGGTGCCCCGGTGACCAGCCGCACTCCCCATGCTGCGGTCCCGTCACGGCTCAGGATCTGGGGGGCAGCTGGCACCAGCGAGCAAACCATGCTGCAGCTGGGGTCCCCACGCCGACCTCGGTGGGTGACGACAGGGTGATCCGGGCTGGAAGCGTGCCGGGGGGCCGGGGTCGCTGCTTCTGGTCTGAGCCACGAGTGCCCTGGTCACAGGGAGATCCCATGAGATAGCTGGAGCTGCGTGTGGTCCCTGGGGAGCGCAGGCTCCAGAGAGGAGCCTGGGCAGAGCATCGCTCACGGGGACCATCTCCGAGATTTTTCCGTTGGCGTGCTTACTCCCCACTTCTGTAAATAACGCAGTTGGCAGCGGTAAACATGTTTTTCTCAGGAGATTGCTCTTCCTGGAAGAGCTTTCCTGGCAGCGTTTGGGGTACGGAAGGCTCTCATGCTGCCGGGAGAGCGGCGCTGGCAGCCATGGCGTTGGGAAAGCTGTTGGGGTGTTCAGGCTGAGGGCTGGTCAGGGAAGAGGTGGGTTTTGGGGTGCTTAAGGAGCCCTGCAGCCCCCGGAGGGTTTGGGGAGCAGTGCCAGGCGGCGGGGGTGGAGGAGGAGAGGGTGGAGAGGAGGGAGCTGGTTCCTCGCCAGCCTCATGCCAGGGCTAACAATAACCTCTGGAAGCGTTTCCCGACATGGTTCTCACCAGGGCGGCCCAATTAGTGCCACAGCAGGAGCCTGGCTGGGGCAGAGTCGTCCCTTGGCTCCGGAGCTGGCTGGTGGGAACAAAATGTTCGCAGCAGGACGTGCGGGATGGGAAGAGCCGGTCCTCGACCAGCACCCGCAGCCATCCGCCAGCACCTTGTAGGTCACCTGCCAGGGTGGACTCCGGATCCACGCCGGGGGAGTTTGGGGTCCGGCAAGGTGCTCATGGGGGCTCAGCTGTGGGGCATCATCCCCCGGGGCCAGGCTCGCTGTCGTTCCCCCTCATCAGGGCCAGCATCACCGTGCTGGCTGGGGCTGCTGTGGCCGCTCTCGGGTCCCCTCCGTGGCGGAGGCAGCAGCTTTCCCGGACTTTGTTCTGGATGTTTATGGGGTTTCAGTTTACTCCCGGTTCTGAGGCAGCTAAGCTCCCTTCTCAGGGAGCGAGTAATCCCCCGCGCCCGGCCAGCGGCCCCTGCCTCACTGCGAAGGGGGATTTTCAGCCGCTGGCCCGCCTCTCCTCGTGGCATGGGGAGGGGGCTTGGGAACTCTGCCTTTGTCAGGGGATCGCTCCTGTTACCAAAAAATCTGCAGCAAATAAAATATTAACGGGCACTTACTGCATTTTATAGTTACCTAAATTTGGAGGTGGTAAAAAAGCCCCTAGTTAAGGGGAAAAGCCAAGAAATTTCCATGAGCAACCTCCATCTCCCTCCCTCACAAAGCCGGTCTTTGTCTTCAGGTTAAATAGAAACCTGCAGAAAATTGCCGAGGGGATTTTTTTCCTCCCTCCTTGTCTGCTATTGTCCTCGCCACTGTTCAGGCATTTCCACCACTCAGGGTCTGCCTCATCCCGGCTGAGCAGGTTTTCCTGGGGAGCTGGGTGCTGCCGTCTCCTGGGGAGGGGGGTCCTGCCTTGGGCAGCTCGTTTTGGGGTGCACTGAGCCCCCAACAGCTGCCCCAGTGCAGCAGATACTTTCCCAGCAGATGCATCTGCCCTCTGGATCAGGGGGCTTTGGCAGAGGAGCCCAGGGCTGCAGACCCCTCCCCGTGTGGCCCATTGGGGCGGGGGGCTGCCCCATTTCCCAGTGCCGCCGGCCGCCCAGCTGGCCACAGGCTTAACCCCCCCCCTGGCCCATCTGCAGGGCCAGCGGGGGCCCTGGCTCCCAGGGCTTTGTCGTGCCTGGCTCAGCCAGGGGGTCTCGCTCCGGACCCTACAGGAGCCAGAACTCCAGGGCTGGGAGCATGCTGAGCCTGGGCAGCTCCGGGGATCTCTGTGAGTATGAGGCTGTGCTCCACCACCGCTGCTCCCCAAAACCCACTCGGGGCTGGCAGGAACGTTGCATGTGATCCGGGGGCTGTAATGTGCACCCCCCACCCCCAGCAGCAAGGATGTTTTCTGGGGCTGTTTGGCACAGCTGTAGCCTGGGACGCACTGTGAGCAGCCACAGCATCCCCAGAGGTGGCACAGCAAGGCTCCTTGGCTTGTCCCCGCTGCTGACCGGGTGGGCTGCTGGCCCTCGGCTTTGTAACCCCCTCCCCATTTCCCTGCTGTCCAACTCCCCCCCACCTCGTTTTTGCAGCTCTTGGTGTCTCCCCACCCCTTGCACAGGGAGCCCCAGGGTATCAGTTTTGGAGTAGCCCACTCCTTGCTGAATCCGTGCAAGCAGCTTGGAGATCTCTGCCAAGCCGTGAAGCCTCCTGCACTTTTGCTGTTGATGGCAGCAGCCCAGGATCGTTACTGGCCCTTGGGGGAGGGGGGGGGGGGAAGCAGCCCCCCCACACACCTCCGAGCCCTCCTCTTCCCCAGACACTAGTTGCCGCAGACACTTGTTCCCCAGGGCATCGTCGTGTCTTCTGGGGCATCACGCTGCTGCCTTCCCCTCCCAGGCTGTCGAGCAGGCATTGTTCCCTGTCTCCCGCCTTTCCACTTGGATGCTGTCACTCCAGCCCTTAATTGAGGAGGAAAAAGAGAAATATGAGTCTTAGGGAAAAGCAGGAGTGCTCTGTTGGAGCCTGGGCTGCAGAGCTGCCCCACGGTGAGCAGAGCCACACCAGGTGGGTGCAGGGGTCCCCCCACGTGTCTGGGGGCTGGCTGGCTGGCTCCCCCCTCCATGTGCAATAGCCTCAGGCTGTCCGGGAGAGATGTGGGGAGAGGAACGCAAACTCTGCCTGCATCGGCAGTGAGGCAGGGCCCAGGCAAAGCCAGCGGTTATTGCAAAAAGCCATAGGCACGTGTGCAGGTTGGGGTGCTCACTTGTGCCCGCCGAGGTGGGCAGGACCCCCCCTGGCTGTCCCACGCCTATGGAGAGCTGATGGGCCAGTGTCTGTGCCCCAGGCTGCTGCCCCCAAGGGCTCCTCTCTGCTGCAGAGCTCTGAGCGTGGTCGGGGGTGTCTGGGGGGGAAGGGGTGGATTTATTCTGACAGCTTTGCAAACTACCAACGCGCCTGTTAATTAAGTGCTGCTTCATTCAACGTGCAGGCTAGGAAGAGCAGGAGCACCTGGAGCAGTGCATAAATCCCTCTCTCCCTGCCGGAGGAAGCATCCAGGGACCCAGAGAGTGGCAAGAAGTCCACTGCCTCCCAGGCTGGCTTGGTCAGGAAGAGCCATGGGTGCCCCGAGCCCCCCCGGAAGAGCCATGGGTGCCCTGAGCCCCTGGTGCTTGCCTACTGTCATCTCCCTCTGCAGCCTGTCCCCGGGAAGGGGAGCTGGGGATGTGCAGCGCCCTGTGAGCAGCAGGGATGCAAGGGTGTCCCCCCCCCCCGAGCTGGGGGGGGCAGCAGGGCGAGGAGCTTTTTAAATAAGAAAGAAGCCAATCCCACATCCCGGTAAGCGCTTCCTGTTGGGATTAGCGGGGCTGCCGGGCATGTGTGTGCTTTTTCTTCAGGAAATACCTTCGGAAAGCCCCGCTGGGGTCTCCAGGGCAACCGGCGGCCCCGGCCCCGCGCCCCCCGCCCGCATTGTCCCCGCGCCGCTTTGTTGGCCGCTTTATTGCCGTCGCCATCGCCAGCACGGCCCATGGCTGCACCGCTCTGGGGGGCTGTGCCGCTGTGTGCGGGCACGGCTGGGGGCACACGGGCAGAACTGGGGGGTGAAGGTTAATCTGTGCCGCTCCCCTCCCCAGGGCTGCTGCCCCGTGTCCCTGTGCCCTGCTGTCCCCATCGGGGGCCAGCCCCAGGGGAGCCGGTGACAGTTAAATGCACTTGGTGACACTCTCCATCTGGCCAGCGCTCGCTAGGCTCAGCTCTGCTTTCAGTTCCATTTCAAAGCTGGAATAAAGTAATAAACCCATGGCGGGCTGCTCGGGCACTGCAGCGTGCGTCTACTTTTTGGGCTCATTTGAAGGCAGAAGCGTGATCTGGCTGGGCTGGAGCTGCCCTCGCCTTGCCCATCCTCAAGAGTTTAAGTTAAAAAGGGAACAGCAGATAGTTTAGATGTGCCAGACCTAATCTGTGTTTTGCTGCTTTCTCCGGGCGGGCGAGCAGCAGGCGCTGCTGGTATTTTGTTGGCTCTCCTCACTCTTGCCCTGTTTTGCTCCAAGGGGGCTGTGAGCACCCCTGCAGCCTGCCTGGGGTGGGGAATCCCACCCATGCCAGGGATTGCCCAGCGCCCACCAAGCGCTGTGCGATGCTGGGAGCATCCAGAGCCTTGCTGTGTGGTGCAGGGGCAGGCAAGGGCCCGGGGAGGAGAGCCAAGCGTTTGTCTGGCTGATTAAGCTTTTGCTCAGGTGGCCTGCTCGGGGCTTGCTCGCGCCCCGATGGAGCAGCCGGCCGGGCTGGCAGCTCTGCGGAGGGGCTGCACCTGGTGCCTTGGTTTAGGTTACAGAAGAGCAGAACATGAGAAAGAGACATTTCAGGCTGATGGAGTGCAGCAATCAAATGGGCTCACCCTAACTGACATATGTGGAGGGCTCGCCGGTAACACGGTGGTGGCTCACCGCCGGCTGCTGCCAGGCAAGGGGCAGCCCAGGACCATGGCGCTCCCGGTGCCCCCCCGCCGCCCTCCCTGGGTGTGCAGAGAGGCTGCATTTCCAATGGGACGTCTGTGCATCAGCTGCCGCGTGAGCCAGGCTGCCCCGGTGCCAGCAGGGCTGCCCCGGCAGCCACCGTACTGTCTGCGTGCCAGGGCCGCCCCGCCGCAGCATCGTCCAAGCGGGCCGGCCCCGCTCCCGCCCGCAGGGTGAGCTAACCTGGATATGCTCATTAGCCTGTGAATTCGTTTTCAGGCCGTTCCCACCATGCTGTGTTTTCCGCCTTATCCCTGAGTGCCAGAGATGTGCTTTGGGTTACCAAAGGGCAGGATCCTGCCTTGGCCTCTGCCTTCCCTCTCCCGTCCATCACACTCGACGCCTCAGTGCCTCCCTGGTCATGCTGTTAATGCAAAACAGCCTCTGACTCGGAGGGGCTGGCAGAGGGGGCTGCTGCCTTTGAAAGGCGATCTGGCCACACGCCGGTGGACCCCTGGGGCGCCCGCCTGGCCAGGCTCCTTGGCACGGCAGAGCCTGCGGCTCGATGGCATGAAGGAGCGGTGGCACTTACTCAGGGTGCCCGAGGAC